>NC_000078.6:24372500-24675000 GCF_000001635.26 Mus musculus
TAGTGCACCATTTGTCCATATGTCTGTCTATTTATTTTTGCTTTTGTTTTGTTGTTTGAATGATTGTTGTTCTGTTTTATGTTGAAAAAAAATTTAAAACTTTATCTGCTGGCTGTCCATCCTTTGATTTAGTTTAACTTGTTTAAAAAGCAGTCTCAATTTGCACAGCAGAAACTGATAAGTTACACTGCACTGTGGCTGGGAGTCAAGTACAGCTGGAAAAGCCATGCTGGGAGCCAGATTGCAAACGGAGCTCTTAAAGGGGCAAGCAGCCTTTTGCTTGTAACAAAGTTAGCTTAAAATTAGGAACTCAGGGCTGGAGTCATTCTAAAAAACATGCAGCATGAACGAACCCAGGAAAACAGGTCTTTAAGGATACTTCAAAATAGGGATAATCTCTGGGCCAGGACTCTTGCAGAGTGTACAGATTGAGAAATATTTGCGTTTGGGTTGATGCCCAGCTCGGAGGGGAGCAGCCTCAGTGAGGCTGGTGTGGCACTTCTTTTGTTTTGCAAACCGTGACTAGGGAAATTCCTGGGATTTCAGCTCTCCCTCCCTTCCTTTTAGCTAAAAGAGCCTTGTTGCAGACCTAGCCAGATGTTGTTCTAAATAAAGTTTAAATTCAAAGTTTATAAAAGGTCAATCAGGCTGTGGAATTTATCAGGACATGGCAATTTGACTTGCCTATTTTATATAAAGTTATAGTGTACAGAGTTTGCATATATATATATATATATACATATATATATATATGTATATATATATATATGTATATTGGTTCCTAAGTGAAAAGTATTTTAGTTACTAATGCTTTTAAGAGGAAATTAACTTTAAATCCTTACACTCACACAAAGAGCTTTTGAGTTCTGGGGAGTAGCTGTAACTCCAGATAAGATTCAGAGGCAATATCTTTTAATGCTTAGGGTTTTGTTTTATTTTTTTTAGCTATATTAGAAAATCGTGGTACAGAAGAGCTAAGAAGGAAAAATTGATTTGCTTCAAATTTTTATTTTAAAAAGCTTCCAGGAGATGTTAATTGGCTAAGACCTCACCTTGAGACCTTAAAGCGACTTAAGCTTTTGTTAGGTGTTATCTAGTGAGATTCAAAATTACTGGTGAGAAACAAAAAGGTTTCACAGAAAGCAGAGGAAACTTCTGTGATCAATTGTTATCAATGGTAATTAAATATTACCTGCTCATTTTATTTATGTGCCCACAACAAATCTTTGGCAAGAGAAAACATTGTTGAAAAAAATCATCCTTCTTCTCCTCAAACTAACGTTTTAACAACCTATAAAGCCACGGTGATGCTAATAAAGAATGGTAAGATAAATTCATATATTTTTGAAAACCTATAACAAAATTTGTGTCTTAAGAACCTAAGTGTCTGTTCCTTGTTCCAAACAGCCATTAATTTGGTTATTACAGAATATTGATGTTTGATCTATTGCATACCATCATTTTAAATAAAATTGATAATCATTATCCCAAAGATAAGTTAAAAATTGTTTTTATACATGCTTCCATATCTTCTATAAATTCATGCATGCATCCCATTTACTGTTTAAAAAAAAACAGCCTTTCTATGAGAGAAAATATATGTAAATTGAATCACACACTTATTCTTTTGAGTTTTCTCCTGCCTCAGCACAGATAATTAAATTGTGTGCTGTAGATGGTGTTTTAAAATGTTGAACAATCAAACTTTAAGTTGTCTATTAATAGTCAATATTATATCTCAGAGCTTACAATGCTTAAATTGTTCATCCCTCAAATGCTATTAATTCTCAAGCTTGCAATTGCTTATACAACGTATAAGAAAAAATAGTGTTCCTTTAAGAAAACTGTTTTTGAGCAGTTAAGAAATTGTCCTGGGTTGCCTGGAAAAGACCCCCAGGATTTGCTTTTGTGTTATAGAGGTTCACATAAAGCTTTAACTGATAAGGATTACAGATAGCTCCTGAAAGGATACAAACTCAGGATCCTTATAATTATTTGGGTTTTAGACTTACTAATCAAGCCGTTTTTCCCTAGAAGATAGTTATTCACAGAGACAACTTAAGGACTTTGAATGATATTCAAAAATTGTTAGGTGATATTAATTGGCTTCGCCCCTATTTAAAGCAAGGGCATTGAAACCTTTGTTTGATAGTCTTAAAGGGAGTTCTGATCCAACCTGCCCTAGATCTTTAACCTCAGAAAGATTGCTGGCCTTACAACAAATGGAAAAAGCTATTGAAGAACAATTTGTCACTTATATAGATTACTCTCTGCCTTTACATCTGTTAATTTTTAAAATGATTTATATGCCTACAGGATTGTTATGGCAAAAGTCTCTTCTAATGTAAATACAGTCGAGGATTTCTCCTAAACGTAATATCTTGCCATATTATGAAGCAGTAACTCAAACGGTTATCTTTGGAAAGAAGCAGGCACTGACTTATTTTGGCAAAGAGCCAGATATTGTAAAACAATGTCCTAAATGTATTACATTATGTCCAGTTCCACATTTAGGAGTTAATCCACGAGGCTTATGCCTAATCATATTTGGCAAATGGATGTAACTCATTATGCAGAGTCTGGAAAATTAGAGTATATACGTGTTTGTATTGACACTTGTTTAGGATTTCCTTTTGCTTCTCTGCATACAGGAGAGGCCTCTAAAAATGTAATTGATCATTGCCTACAAGCCTTTAATGCCATAGGATTGCCTAAACTTATTAAGACAGATAACGGGGCATCCTATTCTAGCAAGAATTTTACTTCATTTTGTAAAGAATTTAGCATCAAACATAAAACTGGAATTCCTTATACCCCCATAGGACAAGGAATAGTTGAACGTGCTCATCGTACTTTAAAAACTTGACTACATAATCTCGTTCTTTATATATTCAAAATAGTAATGATTTAAGATAATATTTTGGTATTTTTAGAGAATGTACATGTCAATTTTTTTAAAAATTTGCTCTGGTGTCCTCAGTTCCTACCTGTTTCCACATAATGGTATTAATTCTTGAGGACCTATACTTAATCATTTGCTGCAAATGAATGCTCTTATTTCTGATTATTAAATAAGTAAATTATGCACATGTGAATATTAATAACATTTCAAGCATTCCAGATACAACCGCTCTTCAAGAGAAACAATTGAAAGTGTAATTAGTCACTGCCAATGTTATAATAAAACTGACTATAGGGCTAGAGAGATGGCTCAATGGTTAAGAGCACTGACTGCTCTTCCAGAGGTCCTGAGTTCAATTCCCAGCAACCACATGGTGGCTCACAACCATCTGTAATGGGATCTGATGCCCTCTTCTGGTGTGTCTGAGGACAGCTACAGTGTTCTCAGATAAATAAGAATAAATAAATCTTTTTTTTTAAAAACTGACTATAACAGTCAATTATTTGAGATGTTTTGTCAACAATCTTATAATTCTCAAAGACAAGGTATTGTGGAACTTTAAAAACTCTATCTTAAAAACAAAAAAGGGGAGAAATTATACCCCCGTGCACATTATTTAAATCATACTTTTATTTTTAAGAATTTTGAAATTTAGATGTCAAAGAACTTAATAAATGCCTTATAGTATCTTAAAACTAGACATAATCATGTCTAGGTGAGATAAAAAGGATCCACTTATTGACACATGGCATGATCCTGAACAGAAAGTTAATATGGGGAAAAGGGGGCAGTGTTTCTGTTTTTTTCCACAGAATGCTACAGAAGCATGCTAGCTTCCAGAATGATTCGTGTGACAGACTGACCTGTGAGTTCATGAGTGCACTGGCAGTGATGACAAGAAAACTGTGTTGAGTGCACAGAGAAAGAGGAATCAGGGAGAGCAGCCACTTGCAATCAAGATGAAGAAACTTCCTATCTCCGCCATGGGCAAGGAGAGTCGACCTGCTGTCAATTTGAGGACAACTATAAAAGATGACCCATGAAGCAGAGGGACTGCTACAGTGTATTTAACAAGATTTCATCAGAGACACTGTTTTTGGCCATTCAGGCCAACTCTGCTATAGCTGTGAAAGCTTGTGTACCTTACCTATATGCTATATTGTTAGATAATTTTAAGAGTTAAGATCACCAATCTTGACAAGTCTTTTCATATTCATTGTAATTGTTGTCAATTAACTAATTGTGTGGATCCTAATTTAGATAAGGAATCTGATGTTATGATTTTGTTAAAGAGACCTGCTTATGTTTTGCTGCCTGTTAGAGTTAGGAAATGATCCTTGGTTTAAAAATCTGGGAATGCAAACTTGGAAAAGGTCAAATGAGCAATTTTAAGATTTACTGCTTTAATTGCAATTTTAACTTCAATATCTACCACAGCTTTAGATCAACAGCTGCAAACTGCTCATTTTGTTAATGATATGAATAAGAATATTAGCAACTTATTGTAGATAAAAATTGGAGGCAAAGGTTAATGTCTTAGAAGTAATGGTCTCAACAATAAGGCAGGATAAAACAAATATTAAGGCTACAAAGACAGAAATTTCAGATATTAGAAGAATATTGTTTTTACTCTGATAAGACTGGCTTAGTTCAAGATAGCATAGACAAAGTTAGAACTAGTTTAGAAGAGAGAAACAAGAATATTGGGATCAAAATTGGTTTTCTACTTCTCCTTGGCTCACTACCCTACTTCCCAGCCTTTTGGGACCTTTCATGGGTATTTTACTGCTTTTGTCTTTTGGCCCTTGGACCTTTAATAGATTAACCAGTTTTAAGTCACAGATTGAAGCTGCTTTAAGCAAGCCAATTGCAGTTCACTACCATCAACTGGATATCCGAGACTCAGATGAAGAAGATCTCCCTTACACCGATGCAGAAAAATAACAGCTGCTGGTCTCCAGTTTTCCACCCTTGCTGCAAATGCAAGGTCCCCTTGGTTTCTCAGGCCATGGAGACAATAGAGATGAGGAAGGGTGACCTCCAGCTCCTAATATAGCCTAAGAGCCAAAATTTGTGGTGTTACAATTGGCATAATTCTTGTAAAGGCCTTGCTGAATCTGAGGTTGAGAATTCTCCTTTGGGAGCTGCACAGGACTCAGAACTGTACATACTGGTTCATGATAATACGAATCCAGTATGGACACCAGCGTGAGTATGATACTAAGCACTGTAGGGGAAGGTCAAACTAGACCTTCTGAGTTCCCTGAGAGACACACCCCGTTTGCACGGAGGTTGGTATCTAGTTCCAGTTACAACCAAAGAATCTTTCTAAGGCTCTGCCTCCCCTCACCAAAAGATACCAAGAGCCATGAGTGTGGGTCATGACAGCACCCACAGGAGGAATCCTATCAGTGCTCCCCCAGCCATGGTTAATGCCCACTCATCCAAGGATGAGAAGATCATTTGATCACCTCAGTTAAGTGTGGCCTTATTAAATTAAGTTCAAAGAGGGGAGATGTTAGAGACCATACCGTAAAAAAGTAGGCCTTTCACAGCTTCCCACCCTAACAAGCCAAATGGCCTTGTGCTAAGGAGCAGGTCATCACACACCTACCTCCCTATTCCCTTCCTGGCACCTGAGGCAGTAAAAAGCTGAATTATAGTCCCCTCTTCTGTATCTCTCCCAGACTCCCAAGACTTCTAAGGACATGAGTTACGTGCTGAGCCCAGCCTGACACCCAAGGCTGTTAAGGAGGATTCTACATTCCAGAGATAAGACTCAGAGTGCCTGCCGCCTGCAGCCTGATTTCGGCCTTCATGTCCCCAGATGCCCACTTCTTTGTTCTTTGTTAATTCCCCATCAACCCCTCCTTATTTTCCCCTGGCTGTGTGCTTAAAACCTGGTGATTCAGCCTAATAAACTGAGACCTTGAGAGAAACCCCTTCTTTGTCTCCACTTCTCATTCACTCCCTCTCATTTTCTCCCAGGTTTGCGGTCCCCCTCGCACCCACAAAAAAGTAGGTCCTGCTGGGCGGAACAATGGGAGACGCTGGGGTTTTGTGTTTGATTGTTGTCTTTTGAGATAGAGTCTTATGCATCCCAGGCTGGCCTGATATAAAGATAATCTTGAGCTGGGCAATGATGGTGCAGGACTTTAATCCCAACACTCAGGAGGCAGAGGTAGCTGAATCTCTGATTTGCAGGCCAGCCTGGTCTACAGAGTGAGTTCCAGGATAGCCAGTGCTACACAGAGAAACCCTGTCTCAAAAAACAAACAATAGCAAACTGCTTGCAAGTACTAGCATCACAGGCATGTACCTCCAAACCCATTTTATATGGTGCTGGAACCCAGGGCAAAGCAAGAAGGACATCAGAGTCTGGCTGTTTCCCACAAGTGTGACTACCAGCAAGGCCATTGCAAGAACAAGTTCCCTTGACTCCACATCCAGTGCTCACACTAATGAGGATCACCACCTACTCACTCTGTGATGGTGGATAATGATTGTCAGCTTGATGGAATCTAGAATTACCTAGATGATAAACCTGTGGACACATCTGCAGGGGAATTTCTAGGTAGCACCATATAAAAGGAAAGACTCACCCTAAGTGTTGGTAGCACCCTTCTGTAGGTTGGGATCCTGGGCTGAATAAAATGGAGAAAGCAACTGAGCACCAGGATCCATCTCTCTCTGCTCCTGACTATGGATGTGTTTAGGTTTGGGAGTCTTGGTCAAGATTCAGCCCATGGTCGACCCATCCTTGTCTCTTCTCAGCACACAACCCTTCCCCATATCTGTCCTGCAGGCTGTCAGCACTGGAGACAGACTCCTGCTCTGGCTAGTGTCAGGGTCCCAGCACTTTCCCTATGTCACTTGAAATTCCTGGTGAAAATTCCAGTTCCTTGGGGTCCATTGTCACAGTCCTCAGAAAGCTGAAGGGGGGGGCACAAGTGTGTCTTTAGAATGACCTTGGTCTTGCCACGACAGTCACAGTTTCTTCCTGCTTTCCAATCTGATAGCTTCAACAGAGTTTGCATCTCCAACCTGCCCTATCTACACAATGATCTCTGTGTTTTTCTAGTGGGGTGCAATCTAGAGTGATTGCCATGGGCTCCCTCTTCTCAGAACAATGCTCCTGCCTTCTAGAATCCTATGGTCTCCACTCCCATCCTCACGAATCAATGGCTCTTGAATAAACCACTTGGCTATCCAGCTTCAGTTTTCTCATTGAAAAATAAAGGTTTTTATTTTGGGAGACTTCAGTCTCTTTCCATTAGGAAAGCCCTGCCTTCTCAAGGGCTGCTCCAGGCTTGCATTGAAGACTAAGACCAGGGCTTTCAAGATTCAGTTCCCAAAGGAATTGCCTCAGGAGAGATGTAGGAATCCAGGTGCCATACTCCAGTACTGTGATGCTGTGGCCTGGGGCCAGGCCCAAGGAGCTGCATTCCAGGAGACCCAACCTCAGGCACATTGCTGCCTCTCTGGCTACTGAAGACTGACAAGCCTACAGGCCAGGAGATGGCTTGAAGAACACCCAGAACCCTCCCTAGATCTGAGCATGCTCTTCAGACTGGTTGGTCCCATGAAGGACAAGTGTTTTGTTTTGCTTTTTTTTTTCTCCTTCCTCTGACTTCACAGCCAATGGGCTCTTTGTTCCAAGGAAGCAGCATCCTAATTTGGCTAATGGAAGTAGTAAGGGAGTTTCTTTGTGAGATCTGAGTGACTCCCAGATCTCCAGAGGGGCCCAGACTAGGTCAGGCACTACACAGCCAGAACCACGTGTCAACTCTGTACAGTGGTGTTTGTCCTTTCAGGATCCTGCTGCCCAGCTTTGGCTTCTGAACATTCTCTGATCATAGAGGGAGGTAGTTAGATCTTTCTGCTGATGTCTGCCACCCCAGGGAGGATTCTTGCCTCCTTTTCACAATAAAATCCCAGTTCAGGACCAGGGTCAGGACCTTGGCACTGTACAAGGTGGCTGGGACCTTAGTTCTGGGATTTCAATTTCTAAAATCAGAAGGGTTTTTGTTTAAAGGAAGAGTTAGGGGCAGGCAGTTACAGGTACAGAAACTTCTGCTTTATAGGGCCAGAAGAAAGCTCGTCACTAGCCCTACTGCCGCCCTTGACAGCAGAATCTTCCTTCCAGAGGACAGGGCCCCATGCTCAAGGGGAAAACGTGAGCGCACCATCCAAGAACAGAACACTGGATTGTGTCTCTTCTCTAGGAAACTGGGGAGGAGTGTTGTTCAGTACCTATGGCTCCTCCCAGCTCTCCCAGCATTCCTCAGTACCTATGGCTCCTCCCAGCTCGCCCAGCATCGTTCAGTAAGTATGGCTCCTCCTAGCTCACCCCATCCCCTACCCTAAATTTCTCCTTCCTGGGAGCTAGACTTTAGATTCCCTTCCCCAAGCCTGATCCCTGTATAACTCAGCCATTTGGGTTATGCTGTTCTCTTGCCCCTGGCCACCTCTCTTGGTCAGTGATTAATATTCTCTCTCCTCTCTCTCTCTCTCTCTCTCTCTCTCTCTCTCTCTCTCTCTCTCTCTCTCTCTCTCTCTCTCTTTCTCTCTCTCCCTCCCTCCCTCTCTTCTCTCATGGTTTAGTCTGTAGGCATGTTCAGTCTGGCCTCTTTCCTCTGTCTGCTTTCTTCCTTATAGCTACAATAAAAAACTTCCCCGTGCTTTAGGAGTAGTTATGACCCCTCTACTATTTAATTTTTCATTCAGATTGTGAAGTTGATTTTCATCCTTGAAGCCATACTAGAATCACTCAGATGATTTAAAAGAGTTGGTTGGTTTCCTGGAGCTGGGCTTACACTTGGTTGGGAGCTGCCTGATGGGGGTGTTGGGAACTGAATTCCTGTCCTCTGGAAGAGCATCAAATGCTGTTAACCACTGAGCCATCTCTTTAGCCCCTTCTCTTTGTTTTTAAATCAAATAAACCCCATAGTGAACTATCATTGCTTATCTGTCAAAATGGTTAAAATAAAAACAGTGACACAAACACTGGCAAAGGTTCACAGTGACTGAATTTCTCATAAATTGTGGGTGTGGATGTACAATGTCCCAGCCACCTGTAATGGCAACTTTTGGTTGTCAACTTGACTTCATCTGGAATGAAGTAAAACCCAAGCTGCTGGGAACACCTGTGAGAACTTTTTTTCTTTTGAAGTGGGAAGTCCCACTTTTTTTTTTTAAGAATGGCTTTAATCATTATTAAATGTGCAGTGGGAGGGAGTGTGCTTCAGATAGTCTGAGCAGGGCTCGAGGCAGGCAGGTCACTCCTGCTGCCACAGCTGCAGACACTAGTTTGTACATGACAAGACAATGAGGGAAAGCAGTTCTTTCAAACAAACTGGAAAAAAATTGTTCACAGTGGTTTGTATCAACAGAATGCATTTATGACAATTGCATGTAGAGACTCACGCACTCTAAGGCTCTCTTTATATCCTAAAGAAAACAGGCATTTACATTATTCATGACTTATACTAAATTTAAAAAAGATCAATTGTACACTTTCTCCTCGGACAGGATAACCTGCCAGGGTGTACAGCTTAACGCCATCATCAGAGCTGTCCGCAAAGGGAACAGAGTTTCAAAACAAAACAAAATGCTCTCTTGAGAATGAAGTGCTTGGCTTGCTGCTATAACCAGCAAGTGCCAGCAGTAATCAAATGGAGGAGGGACAGACAGGTCTACCTGGGCAAGCTGACCAGCAAATCACAGTTTAAAAAGGAAGGCTATGAACGCTATGTTACAAGTCCCAACCAGGCAGTGTCAAGTGACATCTATTTCTTTGCTTGCTTTGTGATCATACCCTGTGGTGGTGTGACAGGTCTGGTGGCGTTGGGCTTCTTTTTCTCTGCAGGCTTTAAAATCTGGAAGGAACACATGAGGGTCTCATCCACACTCATCATGGCGCCTGCATTGTCAAACTCTCCACAGTATTTGGGTGCAGAAAACAGAGTGACTAACTGCCTCTTTGAAAAAAACTCACAGCCATCTTCAACCATCTGATGGGCTTACATATACGATCCAAATCATGCTTATGGAGCAATTTTGCAACCACTTCTGCACCAGATGTGAAGGACACTCCTCTGTCATTTTCACCCTAGCCTAAGACATCTTTATCGGGGTCAGACCACAAAAGTTCACAAAGAAGACCTTGATCTGGTACATCAGTTGGTCTCATAATTTGCCGAATCTGCTCCATAGATTGAAGATCTGGTGATAAACCTCCATGACAGCAGAATATCTTCTCATCCACGATGGCTGCTATTGGCAAGCAGTTAAAACAGTCTGTGAACGTTTTCCACAGCTTAATGTTGTATGTTCTTTTACACTCATCATAAAATCCGTAGATCCTATTGATGCTGGCACACTCGTGGTTTCCTCTGAGAAGAAAGAAGTTCTCCGGATACTTGATTTTGTAGGCCAGCAAGAGGCAGATCGTCTCCAGGGACTGCTTGCCCCTGTCCACATAGTCCCCAAGAAACAAATAGTTGCTCTCTGGAGGAAAGCAACCTTATTCAAGCAGACGGAGCAAATCATAGTACTGCCCGTGGATGTCACCACATATCTTGAGTGATGCTTCAAATTCTAAAAGGATAGGCTGACTGAGGAAGATCTCCCGAGACTTCAGGCAGAGTCCTCGGATCTCGTTATCCTGGAGCTGGACATTCTTGCCTGGCTTGGACCCTCTCACTTCCAGCAGCCATTGGATGATGCTGTCGATGTTGAGTTTGTCAATATCCACCATCGCCATCCCGCCGCCCTACCCTCCCGCAGCAGCAGCAGCAGCAGCGCCGCCGCCCGCTTGCCCCGGGGTCTCACTTGTCCTCCTTCCTCATGCCACGAGCCCCACGAGCGGTGGTGGCGGTGGCGGCGGTGGCAGCAGCAGCAGGAGCGGCGGGTCCACGCACCCCCCCCCCAAGCTGCCCCGCTCCGCTCCGGGCTTCCTCCTCCTCTCGCCACTGGGAATCACGAGAGCAGAAGTCCCAATTTTAATCCAGGTTTTCCGAGGTGGGAAGACCAACCTGTAATCTAGATTCTTTGAGGTGGGAAGGTCCACCTTTAATCTGGCTACACCTTCCCGTGGCAGCCTATAAAAAGAACATGGAAAAGGGAAGCTTTTGCTCTTTGCCTGCGTGCCCTTGCTCTCACTGGCAAGCTCATTCCTACACTGGCTTTCTATATCTTCGGGATTCCAGTGTCTAGTGAAGACCACCCGAGATGCCCATCTTCATGAACTGAAAAACTACTGGATTCCTGGACCAATAGACAGCCATTGTTGGACTATCTAGACTACAGCCTGGAAGACACGCTAATAAAGCCCCCTTTTATGTACCTGTTCAGGTCTCCTAATTCACCATCCTAGAAAACAGTTCAGCTGTTTTGTAAGAAACAAAACATAGCACACTGCTGGTACTAAAGGGGGGCAAGGGAAGGAGGGGGAAGGGGGGATAACCCATGTCTGGCCAGAGTTCCTCCTATGCTCTGGGCAGGCAGATGTGTGAGGGCTACCCTTTCCACTAGGACCCAGGTGGGCATCTAAGCCACTGACCCCACTCGAAGGGGTGGTGGTGGTGGTGGTGGTGGTGGTAAAGGGAAAGCCCCTGACCTGGGGCCACGGGATGACACCCTGTAGCACTGGGGTTATGGGAGTGAGGGCTGAGGGAGAGAGGTTCCCATGCAGGCGAGAGTAAGCACAGCAGGCCTAGATGAACAGAGACAGTCTATGGTTTTAGAGCTTTATTATTGAAAGGCAGGGAGTATGAGAAAATGTGGAAAGAGAGAGAGAGACCAGCCATGGCCAAGAGGAGAGAAGGAGGAAAAGAAGGAGAGAGAAGAAAGAGAGTAAGAGGGAGTGAGTAAGGTTAGACAGAGAGAGAGGAGAGGAGAGGAGAGGAGAGGAGAGGAGAGGAGAGGAGAGGAGAGGAGAGGAGAGGAGAGGAGAGGAGAGGAGAGGAGAGGAGAGAGTAAGTGTAAGGAGAGTAAGAACAAGAGAGCAAGAGAATGAGGAGGGGCCAAACAGCCCCTCTTAAGGTATGCTGTTATCTTTACTGTTGCTAGGTAACTGGGGAGGAGTTTAACTTGAAGGTCAGAAGCTTGGGGCATTGCCTATGTGACTAAAGCCATGCTTCTCTTATGGGGGCTGTGGGGGCAGTAACTTTGACAGGAGCCAGAGTTCCAGGAGACATGAGAGAACTTCCATCCCATGTAGGTGAATTATCACCACTGGGTCCTGGGGTTACACCTCAGCTTGACTGGAGACCAGACTGTCAGTGTATAGCCCAATGCCCAACAGCACACAGGCTGGTAAGATGGCTAAGTGGGTAATGGTGCTTGATAACCTGAGGCTAAAACCCAGGATCAATGTAGCAAAATTGACTCCTTCAATTTGTCTTCTGACCTCGGCATTCATACACTCCATCTATGAAAGAAGTAAATGAATAAAATTTTAAAACAAAAGCTGGGCGTGGTGGCACACATCTTTAATCCCAGCACTCAGGAGGCAGAGGCAGGCGGATTTCTGAGATCGAGGCCAGCCTGATCTACAAAGTGAGTTCCAGGACAGCCAGGGCTATACAGAGAAACCCTGTCTCGAAAAACCAGAAGAAAAATTAAAACAAACAATTGAGCTGAGCATACAATTGCTGTGAGGTCCAACCATCGTGCTCCTGGGCAGTTATCCCAGAGACATGGAAACTCGTGTTCACAGATATACCTTTTTGTAAGTGTTCACAATGATTGTGTGTAATGGCCAGAAGCAGCAGTCCAGATGTCCTTCAATAGTGACTTGGTAACCCAGCTGCCATGCATTGGTGCTGTGGATTGTAGCTTAGACATAAAGAGTTTCTAGGGAATTCTATGGAGTGAAAATATATCCCAAAAAGGAAGGGGGAGAGGGGGAGAGAGAGAAAGAGAGAGAGAAAGAGAGAGAGAGAGTGAGAGAGAGAGAGAGAGGAGGGAAGGGAGAGGAAGAGGGAGAGAGAGAGGTATATGATTATTAAAAGGCAATGGGAGGCTCATGAGGGGGGCTGGAACCATCTGGAGAATTTTGGGGGGGGGGGTGAGACAGGGTTTCTCTGTATAGCCCTGGCTATCCTGGAACTCACTCTGAAGACCAGGTTGGCCTCCAACTCAGAAATCCACCTGCTTCTGCCTCTCAAGTGCTGGGATTAAAGGTGTGAACCTCTACTGCCTGGCTTATTTGAATTTTTACAAGTGTCATTTGTTTGTTTGTTTGTTTGTTTGTTTGTTTCCAGGATAGGGTGTATATAGCCCAAAGTGGACACAAATTTCATGCTTGCTGTTCAGAGGATGACGATGACCTTAAATTTATGATCCTCCTGCCACCACCTCTGAGTTCTGGGGCTATAGATGTATGCAACTGAAAGAAAGAAAACTAAATTTAAGGCTTCAAGGCCCTAGTCAGAAGGTTTATTCAAGGCCCTAGTCAGAAGGTTTATAGACTTAAAGCCATAAAGATAAGAGAGTCTGGCCGACACAAAGGCTGTAAAGTCACCCCAGGAACCAACTAGCCATTAAGATAAGAAAGGCACATAAGGACAATCTCTGGACAAGCTCAGATGAGTAATGGGCCACCTGCTGATATAGTTTGAGTTTAACCAGATGCTCTGCCAACAAAGATAAACACCCTCCCTTTAGAGTTACTGTCACATACTGCTTGCTGATGTTTAAACTGCCCAATTGTGTGTAACTGTGCCAATTTTCCCTATCCTCCCCCAATCCTTTCCTATATAAACCCCTAACTTTTGAGCCTTAGGGTGGACTCCTCTGTCTCCTGCGTGAGATATATGTCAGCCCGGAGCTCTGTCGTTAAACTGCCTCGTGTGTTTGCATCAAGACGGTCTCCCGTGATTCCTTGGGTGCGCGCCATCTTGGGACTTGAGTGGATGGGTATCCCCACTAGGGTCTTTCACAACCATGCCTAGTTTTATGTAGCACTGAGTACCCCACCAAGGGTGTCATGAAAGTTAGGCAAACCCTCGACCAACTTCGCTACATGCCAGCCCGAATATGATTTATTTTTGTAACTACAAGGGATATTTTGCTTTAAAAATAAACCTTTTCATATTAGTAGCAGTTGCTTAAACCTTGCTAATCTGGAGCCTGAAAAACTTTCTCAGGCTGCTGAGGGGTGGTGAGAAGGCAGAAACTTCTATTGCCAATGAGGACTTCTAAATTTCTACCCAACAACATCCATCTCCACCTGGGTTGGTTACACATGGTTTCTGAGAGTCATCTGCAGCTTCAAAAGCCACAAGGATACCTGTATCTAATGAACTATAGGCACATGTCCATGTTCTTTGCCCTTACCTCTCTCTGAAATCCTTTGTTCCTGGAAGATGTATCTGCTACTGGAAGATGTATCAACTGCTGGAAAATGTATCAGCTTCTGGAAGATGTATCAGTTCCTTACAGATATATCTGCTGCTGGTGTTCCTGTTCATATCCACCTACAGGTCTCTTTATTATCTTCTTTGTCCCTCTCCGACTCCAAACATCCTCTTTGGCTCTATCAGGGCCAGGTCTCTGCCTGCTGCATAAGCATGACATGTTTGTTCTTCAGAGGTTGCCTTGCTGAATATTGTAACCAGATCCCTCATGAAGGATAGGACCCATCTCATTGCTAACAGTATTCCCTTCTGAATTCCCTTGAGCATGTCTGTTCTGCCCATGACTCAGCTGTATCTGTGAGTAAGGAAGAGAGTTAGTTAATACTTAGTTGTACTCAGGCTCTTGGGTGAGGCTCTGTGGGGCTTGTGTCTTCTGGGACAAAGTCAAGAAACAGTCCATAATGTTAGTGTCCACACATGTTGCCATGGGTGTGCTGAGAAAGCCTATTCATCAGTCTAGTCTAGACTGACAGCACCTCCTCTCCTGCCTCCTCACTTGGAAAATGTCACTGAGCTAGCTTTATGGGGAAAGGGGAAGCTGGGAATTTCCTAGGTCTGTGCCACTTTGTGCGGTGGAAGGGGACCTGGCTCTTTTCTGATGTTGGCAATAAGGGCATGTTGCTGTCTTGGATTACCCACTTCTGGGTCTTGTTACTATGTAAGAAAGGTTCTTTCTCAGCTGCAAGTGAGTAGCTCAAAAGAGAAAACAGAAGCCCCCGAAGGAGGAAGGACAGGACACTCAGGACTTAATATGGAGTCGACAATTGCACTGTGGAAGACAGATGATGAAATTGCTTCACATCAATTCTGGTTTCTGGTTTAAAACATTTGGTTTGTTGCTATGAAAACAAATATATGGAAAGAATGCGGGTCGGTGACATGAAAGACATTTCTTTTTCCTAACTTTAGATGCTGTTTCCCTCTACCCTTTGACAATTCGCTGGCCAGCAGAGGAGACAAACGTGGGAGGGCAACCAATGCTTGTTTTGGAGAAGTGGTCTCAGCCCAAGCTCACAAGGGTTGTGTGTGGTGGGTCGGGTGCAATTTTAAACTAATTGATGAACTGCTGTGGGGAGTCTATTCATTAAAACACACTCTTGGTACTGATGAAACCCTAAGCTACAGGGGCCAGGAGGAGGCATGGAGATGCTGGCCAAGGGGACAGTATTCATTTTTCTCTGTGACTCACCAGGCTGTCTTCTGGAGATAGGGGACAGAACAGTCTTGGTGGCAGGGAGAGTCTCACTGTGACTGGCTGTCTATTTAAAGCTCATGAGGAAACACTTAGAGGAAACAATTGTCCCATAGGATAGACTTCTGTAATGTCACTGCTACAGACCCTTCTACATGGGACTCATTAAAGGTCTGGCTCTGAGGACCAAAATGGGGCAAGGGTGTCTGGGATGGAGTAGAAGTGCAGGAACAGCATGGCCCTTCTAAGTCCCTCCCTTGGTAAAGAGAAGGTTTAACTTACATTGATGTATTAGGTCTGTATTTTGCTGTGAGAAAGGATATCCCATACAAATCAGAGACCTTTTAAAGTAGATGAACTGTGGGTTATACTCACCTAGGTTCCAAACTGGCCTCAGAGCACACAGCAGAAGGACAACTGCAGTCCCGGGTGAGCCACCTAAGGGCCCTCTCCCCACCCTGAGGGAGGTGACTTCCTCATAGTCCCTGTCAAGATGGGAACCCATGCCCCAGTACTCCTAGCAATGCCATCCTTTCTGAGACCAAAAGTTTCTCTTTTCTCATACAAAACCCATAGACAGTCAATTGCTGTGCTTCCTCAACTGATCCCAGCTCCCAGACGGGCAGGCCCATCTCACTATCAACTCTGAAGTAGGCGAGTGGGCAGAGGAAGCAGTAAGATGGGCTCGTGTGTGTGTATGTATGAGTGTGTGAGAGAGAGACAGAGACAGACAGAGACAGACAGACAGACAGACAGACAAGCAGACAGAGAGCTGAGAGCACTGAGCACCTATCTCAGTGTGTCTTGAGACTGATTCTCCCTCTGTTACTTGCTGGCCAGTCTGTGCTGGAGACCAGCAGTTGGCATCATGGGAAATAGGATGGGATGTGTGGGCCACTTCAGCCCAATCTTCTCTCCCTTCCTCCTTCCCTCCCTCCCTCCATCCTTCCCTCCTTCCCTCCCTCCCCCTTCCCTCCCTCCTCTCTATCCTCTCTCTCTCTCTCTCTCTCTCTCTCTCTCTCTCTCTCTCTCTCTCTCTCTCTCTCTCTCTCTCTCTCTCTCTCTCAACACAGACCAGATCTCTCTATAATGTAACTTTGGCTATCCTAGAACTCGCTATGTAGATACAGGCTGTAGATCAGGCTGTATCTTTGTGTGCTGGGATTAAAGGTATATGCCACCGTGCCTGGCTTCTGCTTCTTTTTTTAAGGGGTTGTTTAATTTTATGTGTACAAGCATTGGTCCACATGTATGTAGGTGTGCCACATAACTGCAGTACCTCTGAAAGCCAGAAGAGAGAGTCATTAGAGAAACTGACAGTTGTGAGGTGCTGTGTGAGTGCTGGGAACCAAATGGGTGGTCTGCAAGAGCAGCCAGTGCTCTGAGTCACTGAGCCATCCCTCCAGCCTGTTTTCTTTTTTTTAAGTGTTGTCTGTGACTGTTGAAGAGCTCTTAGTGACTGTCAGCAGCCCAGGACTTCTCAGGAATCAGTCACATTCCCGACGGGTCCCCACAGGTGTGCCTTCAGACAGTGGACCTCCTCTCAAGTTTACCCTTAAACTCTTAGTGTTTGCTCTCCCAGCATTCCTGTCACTCAGGAATGCAGTAGCTCAGCTGGCCCAGAATCTGGGCTATGGCCAGGGCAGCTTTCTCTCTGTGTGTTTTCAGGTGGCAGCTGGTAGGCCCTGGTTCCTGTGGGCTGTTGCTACCTGGGCCTCTCTATAGGGCTCCTAACACTGGCAGGTAACCTCCCTCCTCATAACGAGTTGGCAATAAGTTGATAGAGACCAACTCAGGGGCCTGTTTTATCACCAGACCTCAGAAGTCACCTGTAGCTTGAAGTTGGAACCCTTGGGGACCCCTAAGGAGGTTGCCTCTCATCTCTCTCCTTTATTTTTTTAATTTATCTATCTATCTATCTATCTATCTATCTATCTATCTATCTATCTATCTATCTATCTATCTATCTATCTATTTATTTATTTATTTATTTATTTATTTATTTATTTGAGATAGGGTTTCTCTGGGTAGCCTTGGCTGTTTGGGAACTCACTCTGTAGACCAGGCTGGCCTCGAACTCAGCTACTGCTGCTCCTGTTGGGTCAAAGCCATGCTCCACCACTGCCTGGTGCCTTATTCTTATGTACAGAAGCATGCCGAACTTTTTCTTTTCTTTTCTTTTCTTTTCTTTTCTTTCCTTTTTTGTTTGTTTGGTTTTTTTGTTTGTTTGTTTGTTTGTTTTTTGTTTTTTGAGACAGGGTTTCTTTGTATAGCCCTGACTGTCCTGGAACTCACTTTGTAGACCAGGCTGGCCTCAATCTCAGAAATCTGCCTGACTCGTCCTCCCGAGTGCTGGGATTAAAGGTGTGCTCCACCACACCCGGCTCGCATACCAAGCTTTTTCATGTGGCTATTTAGATATATCTTAGTCTTGAGAATATATGTACCTATGTCTTTGTATCACACATTCTACATTCTGCATTCCATACCCCAAAATTGCTTGACTGCCTCTCTCGGGATTGATGTTCAGTTCTTAGGACAAAGAATGCTCTAGTGAGCGTTAGCCAGTCATGTCTGTGTGGCTGAGGGAGAAAGCTCTGATGTCAGTCTAGTCTCCTTCCTTCCTCCCTCTGACCTCTAACTAACCTGCACCCTGGCTCATCTCATAGCTTCTTAACAAGTACCAGCAAGGCCCAGGCAGTTGTCTCTCCCCCCCTCTCCTCTCATCCCCTCCTCTCCCCTCCCCTCCTTTCTCCCTCCCCTCTCCCTCTCTTCCCCTCTCCTCCCCTCCCAATGATCATTTTGCCTCTATCTTATGCTTCTTGTTCTTCTCCAGATGGCCCTGCTTGTAGCCTAAGCTCCATAACTCCCCTTACCAGCTTCAGGCAACCTGTATGAACATTCCAGGTCAGACTGGGCATCTCTCCTCCAGGTCCCACAGTGACCTGAGCAGGGCTCCATTCAGAACTTGGTGGCTCCCTCAGGACTATCTGCCATGTCTGTCTTTCTGGGCCTGGGAGATCTCCACTAGCAGGTATCAGCTGAAACTCCAAATGGAAGCCTTGTATAGTACTGGCCTTAGCTGCCACACCCTGACAGCTAGCGCAGGAATAATGGATCAACCACACCTTGAACATAAACACCGTTGTTAACAGAGTTGCCTTTCAAGACTGGAGACAAACATAGGGAACAGTCAGTACTTGTGCACTGTAATTGCATCTCTGGACTGTGGCTCTCTGACCTCCATTCCTTTTCCATGCAGCCCTGAGCATGATAGAATTTTCGTCCTCTGACATTGATTTCTGCTCAGCTCCAAGACCTGAAGGGGCCGTCATCTCCACGCTCAGTTACAGTGCCTAATGTTGACCTTCCTCACTCCAAGGCCCCTAACAAGCCATGCTCATAGTGACTGCTGGTGGTCAGGAAAGGCATTTATCTCCCTGTCCTTAGTCTGTGCCCACTGGGGAGATACATTGGTGGCAACTTTTCTTCTACCCAAATTATAAGAATCAGCGCAGTGAGACTCAGTGGGCCAGGTATGGATCTAGTTCCATTGGAAGAGATTTGTGATTGCCCCTCTGTGGTTGCTTAATATTAGTTGTTAATTTGAAAGGATCTAGAGTAGCAATTCTCTTCTCAGCCTTCTTAACACTTTAATACAGTTCTTAACCTTTAATACAGTTTCTCAGCCTTCTTAACACTTTTAATACAGTTCTTAACCTTTAATACAGTTCCTTGTGCTTTGGTGACCCGAACCACAAAGTTATTTGTTGCTGCTTCAAACCTTTATGTTTCTACTGTTACAAATCGGATTGTAAATATCTGATATGTGACCCCACCCCAAAGGGGTTGAGACCCACTGATCTAGAATCACCATAGAGATATGACTCAGGGTATGTCTTCACGGGATTATCTGTTTGGTTAATTGAAATGGGAAGAGCCACCCACCTTAAAAATAGGCAGCAGTATTCCCCCAGCTAGCGTTCCAGAGAGCATAAACAGGAGAAAGCCATCTGAGTCCCAGTATTCATCTCTCTGTGCTTCCTGCTGCCATAATAGACTGCATCCTTTTAAACCATCTGCCATAGAAACCCTTCCTCCCATGAGTTGCTTTTTGAAAATATCTGGTCCCAGATACCAGAGAAGAAACCAGCACACCCTGCCAGCTCTGCCTGCATTGCTCAGCTACTCTGAGCTGAGGAACTGGCTTCAAAGACACCTGCCCTAGGGGACATCAGAAGTGGCTCATTGGAGGACTGAGTGTGGAATTGCTTGGAGTCTCCATTAGAGTGAGGGGCCCACTCCCAAGCATCATTCCTCAAGACTTTGCTCTACCCCTTCAGAGACCACATCCCTGCAGGCTATAGTTTCATATTACAGCTGACTCCTGATGTCCATTTCCACAGTGGATTCTGAAATCCTGACAAGAGCCACCATTGTGGCATGGCTCTGGCCCCTGAGCACAGTGTCTGTTGAATGGACTGACTGTCTTCACTGCTGACCTCCTATCCAAGCTCCCTGCCACAGTTAACCCTCACTGTGCAGCTCTTCCATGCCAGCACCATTCCAGGTTTAACAAAATCCATCCTAGTTAGTATCCAACTGGCCCCAGTGAAGAAAGTGCTGCCCAGCCTCTCTTTACCCTCATGATGACTGATCTTGGTCAGTTATCTTGACTACATCTGGCATCAACTAAAATCCAAACTTGTTGGGTATGTCTGTACACCAGTAGATTATACAATTGTAAACACAGATGAGAGAGTTAGGGTGTGGTTGGTCCCTGCTTGCTCTTTATCTCCTGCATCCCAGCCTGCACATCTGTGGGTTTGAGGAAGACTGCCCCATCCTGGCTTTAAAAACACCCTCCAAGATGGCCTGCTCAGCAGGCGATGGCTTAAGAGCCTCAGTAATAATGACTGTGTGGACTTTACCTTAGCATTTCTCCCTTCCACAATCATAGTAGCATGTGTCTGGGAGCCTCACGAAGCTGGCTTATGTGACAGGCATACACCTCAAGTTTTACACTGCAACAGTCAGGGCATATGGGGGCTATGTGATGGAGGAGCAAGCCATGGGAGGAGGATCGAGCTGTGGGAGTCTTATCAGGCTACAGAAAGGACAGTGCAGAACGGTAAAGTTTGTTTGTTTGTTGTTTTTCTAGGCCCAGCAGAAGGAGTTGACACAGGCAATGGAGAGAAAAGAATAGGTCAGAAGCTGGCCATGAAACCCTGACAAAAGCACATCTGTGTGCCAGCATGTTAGTTTGCCCTGCCAGGCTGATGGGACCCAGTTTCTAGCATAGAGTTCCTTGAGAATTCAGGGCCAAGGGCAGTGATGGCTTTCCTTCCCACATCTTTGAGCTGATGAGCCAGACTCTGAGGGCAATAGAGCTTGTGGCCAGGCCGGGGGTGAGGGGATTGAGGTGGGGATCGGGCATAGGTTCCAGTGTTTCAGTTCAGCCTACCTCCAGCCGATCCTAACCTCTTACTCTGCCCAGTTCCCTCGGCCTGCCATCTTGGGGTCACATCAGTCCTCTAGACTCACTTGGCCATTTTTCTGGTGTGCCTTAGTCAGGGTTTCTATTCCTGCACAAACATCATGACCAAGAAGCAAGTTGGGGAGGAAAGGGTTTATTCAGCTTACACTTCTACATTGCTGTTATCACCAAAGGATGTCAGGACTGGAATTCAAGCAGGTCAGGAAGCAGGAGCTAATGCAGAGGACATGGAGGGATGTTACTTACTGGCTTGCTTCTCCTGGCTTGCTCAGCCTGCTCTTTTATAGAACCAAAACTACCAGCTCAGGGATGGCACCACCCACACGGGGCTCTTCCCCCTCGATCACTTATTGAGAAAATGCCCCACAGCTGGATATCATGGAGGCATTTCCTCACCTGAAACTCCTTTCTCTGTGATAACTCCAGGTTGTGTCAAATTAACACAAAACCAGCCAGTGCTTAAGGGAAGAGGAAATCGGAAGAGTACGTCTCTGTCCCCAGAGAGTCACCTCACTTTAGAACTGGCTTCTCAGTCAGAAGAATGCCAGTGGCATGCCCTGTTCCCTTCCTTCAAAGCAGCTGAGAGAACCAGCTGAGGTATGTCTGTGTGGGGCTCAAAAGCACGTGCAAGGCTGCCATTCATCTCCCCCAGCCTCCAGCCTCCTGCAGGATCCGTGCCCTCCCACATGATGGCTACCTCCTGCTCACTCTATGCTCCCTGTCTCAAGGTGACTACATGCCAGCCTTCTGCCAGCCTTCTCAGACTCTACAATGAACATGGCAACTGCTGTGGCACTTACCAACAGCAGGCACTGTGAGCTAGGAACGTTGTTAAGGACTCTACAGAGAACTTAGTTCATAGTTGCTACCTGACGCACAAGGATTAGTGTTCCTGTCTTATTAGAGGGAGAGGAAAAAAAGAGAGGTGCAGGAGATTAGGTGACTTGCTTAAAGTCACACAGCCATCTTGGACCATGTTTTCCTTCATACTAAAACATACCTGCTTTATCTATGTGACTCTCCTACCTTCCCATCCCATCTCATGGTGTCCATGACATTCTCTGTGCCGAGCAACTGCCACGTTGGGGAGTTTGACTGTATCCACTTGTAGACAGATCATCCTACCTGGGTGCATGGACCATTTACACCCCCTTGTGGCAGGTATGGGGATTAACAAGATTTTCACTTGAGTACCTAGCCACTCCATACCGTATACCAGTTATATGAAAGTCTGTCCCTGATGCACAGCTGGCCTTGGGGAGAGCTAGAGTGTATAGACTGGTGACCTAGTCACAGTTCCTACTGCTGTGATGAGAAACCCTGACCAAAGTAACTTGCAGAGGAAAGGGTTTACTTGGCTTATCCATCGATATCACTGGTCGTCATAGAAGGAATTCAGGGCAGGAACCCGGAGACAGGAGGTGATGCAGAGGCCACAGAGGGGTGGTGCTTACTGGCTTGTTCCTCCTGGCTTGCCCAGCCTACTTTCTTATAGAGCCCAGGATCACCAGGCCAGGGATGGCCCCATCCACCATGGGCTGGGCTCTCTCCTATCAATAGCTTATTAGGAAAAGAGCTTACAGCTGCTTCTTAAGAAGGCATTTTCTCAATTGAGGTTTCCTCGTTTCAGTGGACTCTAGCTTAGTTGAAATAAAGTGAGCCAGGACATCTGGGAAGACTAAGGGCGGGGCTCCGTCATCCATATGGTTATGGAGAAGAACTGGTCCCTACAGGATAAAGGCTTTCTATGAGCAGCCTTTTGTGTGAGGAGCACCCACACTACTGCAAACACCTCCACCTTATGTTCTCCAAGGAAGCTCAATAAACTCATTGGCTTTACAGAATGAACGTCGGCTGTTGGGAGCCGCCCCCACATTCGCCGTCACAAGATGGCGTTGACATCCTGTGTTCTAAGTGGTAAACAAATAATCTGCGCATGTGCCAAGGGTATTTACGACTACTTGTACTCTGCTTTTCCCGTGAACGTCAGCTCGGCCATGGGCTGCAGCCAATCAGGGAGTGATGCGTCCTAAGTGAAGGGTAACTCTCCTAAAGAGGGAAGGGGTTTCGGTTTCATTATTGGGGGGGCTTTCGTTTTTGGGGCTGGGCGCTGGGCGCTTGCCCTCCTGGCTCCCAAAGATGTAAGCAATAAAGTTTTGCCGCAGAAGATTCTGGTCTGTTGCGTCTTTCCTGGCCGGGCGTGAGAACGCGTCTAATAAGAATTGGTGCCGAATTCCGGGACGAGAAAAAACTCGGGACTGGCGCAGGGAAGATCCCTCATTCCAGAACCAGAACTGCGGGTCGCGGTAATAAAGGTTCCCGTAAAGCAGACTGTTAAGAAGGATTCAACTGTATGAATTCAGAACTTTTCAGCTGGGGAACGAGAGTACCAGTGAGTACAGCTTTACGAGGTAAGTCTGATCTTGAACTTTCTAAGGAAATTCAAGACAGTCTATCAGAAGTAAAGTGGAAAATGGCTTTGCAAGGTATATTTGGCCTTGAATTTTTTCTAGTGTTAGGAGCCCTTTTGTTCCTTTTCACATGTTATCAAGTGATTAAGATAGGGCTGATTCTAGAGGAAATTCAGGACAATCTATCAGAAGTAAAGCGGGGAGAGAGAGTAGGAGCAAAGAGAAAATATGGTACACAAAATAAGTATACAGGCCTTTCCAAGGGTCTTAAACCCGAGGAAAAGTTTAGGTCAGGTAAGAATACCTGGGGAGAGATTAGAAGGAAGGAAAAGAAAAAAGAAAAGAAAAAAGATCGATTAGCGGAGGTCTCTAGGAGATACTCGTCACTAGATGAGCTCAGGAAGCCAGCTCTTAGTAGTTCTGAAGCAGATGAAGAATTCTCCTCTGAGGAAACAGACTGGGAGGAAGAAGCAGCCCATTACCAGCCAGCTAATTGGTCAAGAAAAAAGCCAAAAGCGGCTGGCGAAAGCCAGCGTACTGTTCAACCTCCCGGCAGTCGGTTTCAAGGTCCGCCCTATGCGGAGCCCCCGCCCTGCGTAGTGCGTCAGCAATGCGCAGAGAGGCAATGCGCAGAGAGATGCGCAGAGAGGCAATGCGCAGAGAGATGCGCAGAGAGGCAGTGCGCAGAGAGATGCGCAGAGAGGCAGTGCGCAGAGAGATGCACAGAGAGGCAGTGCGCAGAGAGGCAGTGCGCAGAGAGGCAGTGCGCAGACTCATTCATTCCCAGAGAGGAACAAAGGAAAATACAACAGGCATTTCCGGTCTTTGAAGGAGCCGAGGGTGGGCGTGTCCACGCTCCGGTAGAATACTTACAAATTAAAGAAATTGCCGAGTCGGTCCGTAAATACGGAACCAATGCTAATTTTACCTTGGTGCAGTTAGACAGGCTCGCTGGCATGGCACTAACTCCTGCTGACTGGCAAACGGTTGTAAAAGCCGCTCTCCCTAGTATGGGCAAATATATGGAATGGAGAGCGCTTTGGCACGAAGCTGCACAAGCGCAGGCCCGAGCAAACGCAGCTGCTTTGACTCCAGAGCAGAGAGATTGGACTTTTGACTTGTTAACGGGTCAGGGAGCTTATTCTGCTGATCAAACAAACTACCATTGGGGAGCTTATGCCCAGATTTCTTCCACGGCTATTAGGGCCTGGAAGGCGCTCTCTCGAGCAGGTGAAACCACTGGTCAGTTAACAAAGATAATCCAGGGACCTCAGGAATCCTTCTCAGATTTTGTGGCCAGAATGACAGAGGCAGCAGAGCGTATTTTTGGAGAGTCAGAGCAAGCTGCGCCTCTGATAGAACAGCTAATCTATGAGCAAGCCACAAAGGAGTGCCGAGCGGCCATAGCCCCAAGAAAGAACAAAGGCTTACAAGACTGGCTCAGGGTCTGTCGAGAGCTTGGGGGACCTCTCAGCAATGCAGGTTTAGCGGCTGCCATCCTTCAATCTCAGAACCGCTCCATGGGCAGAAATAATCAGAGGACATGTTTTAACTGCGGAAAGCCTGGGCATTTTAAGAAAGATTGCAGAGCTCCAGATAAACAGGGAGGGACTCTCACTCTTTGCTCTAAGTGTGGCAAGGGTTATCATAGAGCTGACCAGTGTCGCTCTGTGAGGGATATAAAGGGCAGAGTCCTTCCCCCACCTGATAGTCAATCAACTGATGTGCCAAAAAACGGGTCATCGGGCCCTCGGTCCCAGGGCCCTCAAAGATATGGGAACCGGTTTGTCAGGACCCAGGAAGCAGTCAGAGAGGCGACCCAGGAAGACCCACAAGGGTGGACCTGCGTGCCGCCTCCGACTTCCTATTAATGCCTCAAATGAGTATTCAGCCGGTGCCAGTGGAGCCTATACCATCCTTGCCCCAGGGAACCATGGGCCTTATTCTCGGCCGGGGTTCACTCACCTTGCAGGGCTTAGTAGTCCACCCTGGAGTTATGGATTGTCAACATTCCCCTGAAATACAGGTCCTGTGCTCAAGCCCTAAAGGCGTTTTTTCTATTAGTAAAGGAGATAGGATAGCTCAGCTGCTGCTCCTCCCTGATAATACCAGGGAGAAATTTGCAGGACCTGAGATAAAGAAAATGGGCTCCTCAGGAAATGATTCTGCCTATTTGGTTGTATCTTTAAATGATAGACCTAAGCTCCGCCTTAAGATTAATGGAAAAGAGTTTGAAGGCATCCTTGATACCGGAGCAGATAAAAGTATAATTTCTACACATTGGTGGCCCAAAGCATGGCCCACCACAGAGTCATCTCATTCATTACAGGGCCTAGGATATCAATCATGTCCCACTATAAGCTCCATTGCCTTGACGTGGGAATCCTCTGAAGGACAGCAAGGGAAATTCATACCTTATGTGCTCCCACTCCCGGTTAACCTCTGGGGAAGGGATATTATGCAGCATTTGGGCCTTATTTTGTCCAATGAAAACGCCCCATCGGGAGGGTATTCAGCTAAAGCAAAAAATATCATGGCAAAGATGGGTTATAAAGAAGGAAAAGGGTTAGGACATCAAGAACAGGGAAGGATAGAGCCCATCTCACCTAATGGAAACCAAGACAGACAGGGTCTGGGTTTTCCTTAGCGGCCATTGGGGCAGCACGACCCATACCATGGAAAACAGGGGACCCAGTGTGGGTTCCTCAATGGCACCTATCCTCTGAAAAACTAGAAGCTGTGATTCAACTGGTAGAGGAACAATTAAAATTAGGCCATATTGAACCCTCTACCTCACCTTGGAATACTCCAATTTTTGTAATTAAGAAAAAGTCAGGAAAGTGGAGACTGCTCCATGACCTCAGAGCCATTAATGAGCAAATGAACTTATTTGGCCCAGTACAGAGGGGTCTCCCTGTACTTTCCGCCTTACCACGTGGCTGGAATTTAATTATTATAGATATTAAAGATTGTTTCTTTTCTATACCTTTGTGTCCAAGAGATAGGCCCAGATTTGCCTTTACCATCCCCTCTATTAATCACATGGAACCTGATAAGAGGTATCAATGGAAGGTCTTACCACAGGGAATGTCCAATAGTCCTACTATGTGTCAACTTTATGTACAAGAAGCTCTTTTGCCAGTGAGGGAACAATTCCCCTCTTTAATTTTGCTCCTTTACATGGATGACATCCTCCTGTGCCATAAAGACCTTACCATGCTACAAAAGGCATATCCTTTTCTACTTAAAACTTTAAGTCAGTGGGGTTTACAGATAGCCACAGAAAAGGTCCAAATTTCTGATACAGGACAATTCTTGGGCTCTGTGGTGTCCCCAGATAAGATTGTGCCCCAAAAGGTAGAGATAAGAAGAGATCACCTCCATACCTTAAATGATTTTCAAAAGCTGTTGGGAGATATTAATTGGCTCAGACCTTTTTTAAAGATTCCTTCCGCTGAGTTAAGGCCTTTGTTTAGTATTTTAGAAGGAGATCCTCATATCTCCTCCCCTAGGACTCTTACTCTAGCTGCTAACCAGGCCTTACAAAAAGTGGAAAAGGCCTTACAGAATGCACAATTACAACGTATTGAGGATTCGCAGCCTTTCAGTTTGTGTGTCTTTAAGACAGCACAATTGCCAACTGCAGTTTTGTGGCAGAATGGGCCATTGTTGTGGATCCATCCAAACGTATCCCCAGCTAAAATAATAGATTGGTATCCTGATGCAATTGCACAGCTTGCCCTTAAAGGCCTAAAAGCAGCAATCACCCACTTTGGGCAAAGTCCATATCTTTTAATTGTACCTTATACCGCTGCACAGGTTCAAACCTTGGCAGCCACATCTAATGATTGGGCAGTTTTAGTTACCTCCTTTTCAGGAAAAATAGATAACCATTATCCAAAACATCCAATCTTACAGTTTGCCCAAAATCAATCTGTTGTTTTTCCACAAATAACAGTAAGAAACCCACTTAAAAATGGGATTGTGGTATATACTGATGGATCAAAAACTGGCATAGGTGCCTATGTGGCTAATGGTAAAGTGGTATCCAAACAATATAATGAAAATTCACCTCAAGTGGTAGAATGTTTAGTGGTTTTAGAAGTTTTAAAAACCTTTTTAGAACCCCTTAATATTGTGTCAGATTCCTGTTATGTGGTTAATGCAGTAAATCTTTTAGAAGTGGCTGGAGTGATTAAGCCTTCCAGTAGAGTTGCCAATATTTTTCAGCAGATACAATTAGTTTTGTTATCTAGAAGATTTCCTGTTTATATTACTCATGTTAGAGCCCATTCAGGCCTACCTGGCCCCATGGCTCTGGGAAACGATTTGGCAGATAAGGCCACTAAAGTGGTGGCTGCTGCCCTATCATCCCCGGTAGAGGCTGCAAGAAATTTTCATAACAATTTTCATGTGACGGCTGAAACATTACGCAGTCGTTTCTCCTTGACAAGAAAAGAAGCCCGTGACATTGTTACTCAATGTCAAAGCTGCTGTGAGTTCTTGCCAGTTCCTCATGTGGGAATTAACCCACGCGGTATTCGACCTCTACAGGTCTGGCAAATGGATGTTACACATGTTTCTTCCTTTGGAAAACTTCAATATCTCCATGTGTCCATTGACACATGTTCTGGCATCATGTTTGCTTCTCCGTTAACCGGAGAAAAAGCCTCACATGTGATTCAACATTGCCTTGAGGCATGGAGTGCTTGGGGGAAACCCAGACTCCTTAAGACTGATAATGGACCAGCTTATACGTCTCAAAAATTCCAACAGTTCTGCCGTCAGATGGACGTGACCCACCTGACTGGACTTCCATACAACCCTCAAGGACAGGGTATTGTTGAGCGTGCGCATCGCACCCTCAAAGCCTACCTTATTAAACAAAAGGGGGGAATCCAGGAAGTTCTACCCACAGTGCCAAGAGTGTCTGTGTCTTTGGCACTCTTTACACTCAATTTTTTAAATATTGATGCTCATGGCCATACTGCGGCTGAACGTCATTGTTCAGAGCCAGATAGGCCCAATGAGATGGTTAAATGGAAAAATGTCCTTGATAATAAATGGTATGGCCCGGATCCTATTTTGATAAGATCCAGGGGAGCGGTCTGTGTTTTCCCACAGAATGAAGACAACCCATTTTGGATACCAGAAAGACTCACCCGAAAAATCCAGACTGACCAAGGGAATACTGATGTCCCTCGTCTTGGTGATGTCCAGGGCGTCAATAATAAAAAGAGAGCAGCGTTGGGGGATAATGTCGACATTTCCACTCCCAATGACGGTGATGTATAATGCTCAAGTATTCTCCTGCTTTTTTACCACTAACTAGGAACTGGGTTTAGCCTTGATTCAGACAGCCTTGGCTCTGTCTGGACAGGTCCAGACAACTGACACCATTAACACTTTGTCAGCCTCAGTGACTACAGTCATAGATGAACAGGCCTCAGCTAATGTCAAGATACAGAGAGGTCTCATGCTGGTTAATCAACTCATAGATCTTGTCCAGATACAACTAGATGTATTATGACAAATAACTCAGCAGGGATGTGAACAAAAGTTTCCGAGATTGTGTGTTATTTCCATTCAGTATGTTATATTTACTAGGGCAGCTAAATTGTCAAAAAGTCTTTTTCAGTATATGTTACAGAATTGGATGGCTGAATTTGAACAGATCCTTCGGGAATTGAGACTTCAGGTCAACTCCACGCGCTTGGACCTGTCGCTGACCAAAGGATTACCCAATTGGATCTCCTCAGCATTTTCTTTCTTTAAAAAATGGGTGGGATTAATATTATTTGGAGATACACTTTGCTGTGGATTAGTGTTGCTTCTTTGATTTGTCTGTAAGCTTAAGGCCCAAACTAGGAGAGACAAGGTGGTTATTGCCCAGGCGCTTGCAGGACTAGAACATGGAGCTTCCCCTGATATATCTATGCTTAGGCAATAGGTCGCTGGCCACTCAGCTCTTATATCCCATGAGGCTAGTCTCATTGCACGGGATAGAGTGAGTGTGCTTCAGCAGCCCGAGAGAGTTGCACGGCTAAGCACTGCAATGGAAAGGCTCTGCGGCATATATGAGCCTATTCTAGGGAGACATGTCATCTTTCATGAAGGTTCAGTGTCCTAGTTCCCTTCCCCCAGGCAAAACGACACGGGAGCAGGTCAGGGTTGCTCTGGGTAAAAGCCTGTGAGCCTAAGAGCTAATCCTGTACATGGCTCCTTTACCTACACACTGGGGATTTGACCTCTATCTCCACTCTCATTAATATGGGTGGCCTATTTGCTCTTATTAAAAGGAAAGGGGGAGATGTTGGGAGCCGCCCCCACATTCGCCGTCACAAGATGGCGTTGACATCCTGTGTTCTAAGTGGTAAACAAATAATCTGCGCATGTGCCAAGGGTATTTACGACTACTTGTACTCTGCTTTTCCCGTGAACGTCAGCTCGGCCATGGGCTGCAGCCAATCAGGGAGTGATGCGTCCTAAGTGAAGGGTAACTCTCCTAAAGAGGGAAGGGGTTTCGGTTTCATTATTGGGGGGGCTTTCGTTTTGGGGGCTGGGCGCTGGGCGCTTGCCCTCCTGGCTCCCAAAGATGTAAGCAATAAAGTTTTGCCGCAGAAGATTCTGGTCTGTTGCGTCTTTCCTGGCCGGGCGTGAGAACGCGTCTAATAAGAGTCGGCAAATCTTGTTTCCCTTTGACATTGAGACCTTAGGGGGAACTGTACCATTTTGTCTCCCCGAGAGGAGGGATTTTAGTACTGCATGTGTTTAGTTAGTCTCACTAACTTCAGAGATACCCTACCACTTGGACTCTCATTTGGAGGCTTGTACGGATGGAGTAGAGGCAAGGTGAGGAGGAACAACAGTGACAGAAGCTACAGAAGCAAAAAAGATACCAACAATGGGTCTTCTGTTGTGCCTTTGAGGGGCATCAGGAAAGAGCAAGAGAAGGGCTCTTTGCACAGGAGTTTTCCAACTTTGGTGGTGGTTTTTCTCAGCTCTTGACCCCACCTCTTTCTAGTCTGGGTAACAACCACCTATACTTGCTTCCAACCTAACCCCTGTGCCCAATTCTCTAGCCACTCCAGGGTTCTTCCTGGAATGTCCGAATCTTTTCTTCAGCTCTCCCTGCTCCTTCCCACAGGTAATCTCCACAGCCTTGCTGAGTCTCCTACTCAGGTGCTCCATCACTGAAGCTAAGGAACATCACTGAGGCTAAGGAACACCTGGCTGCAGCTTCTTCAGTCTGTGAGGTTGTTAGGAGCGCCCTCTCTGGGCCAGGTCATAAGCGCAGCACTCAAGGCTTTGGTGACCCTACAGCCCGTGGTTCCTGGAATTGATGTGTCTGGGACCATGGGCGTCTCTCCATCCAGTTCTGAGGGGACTTGTGCTAGCAATACACGTTGCAGGACAAACTCAGTTTGCAGTGGCTGGGGCACTGACAGCCCAGAATTCAGGAAGAGTGCTGTTCTCAGCCGGATCATTTCCATTTTTATTGGTGTCTTATGATCTCAGGAATAAAACTAAATGTCTTGCTTTGAACCCAACCTTGCAAAAAATCGGTAATCAGGCTCAATACACACAAACAAGTAAAGCAGGGGCTTCAGATATTCCCAGCTAGAGAGAAGCTGTGTTCCAGAGAGAGAAATACAATGCCAATTAGACAAAATCCTTGGGGACTAGGATGAATGCCACATCCACCCAGAGACCAGTGAATAGGGATGTTGAATACATCCTCTCCCCGTGTTTGCAAGAAAGAGTATAAGGAACTCTGGGGATGCTGGGCACCCTTTGGTGGTAGAACCCAACCAACAGTAGAAAGTTTTCTGCACTGCTTTAGACTGAAGCTGTCACGGGTTTTGATAAATCAAAGGGAATGGGATTCATCCTAGTTCTAGTCTTCAAGTAGCTGCAGCCAAGGATCTCACTGTTGAGATCTGGCTCTGCCTTGTGGCAGAGAAGAGACAATTAATAGATGACCTCAGGAGCTCATGGGGAAAGTTCTGGGAACTTTTAGTGGCTAGAGTTATTTTGGGATATGACAGGGGAGGTCAAGAATCAGGGAGAGTTGTGGAACAAAAGAAGTTAAACTGTGACAAATGAAATCTGAGAATGTCTTCTTTTAGGCTTGCAGTGGTTACACAGAGTGAATAACGGAGAATTAGGGCTTTGTCTGGGGATTCTGGGCTCTAGGCAGAGCTAAAGAAGTTGAGAAACATGTTAGAATTGAGTAAGGGGGGAGTGCATGCCTGCAATTACTTCACATGGGAGGACGCAGCAGGTAAGCTGTGGAGCAGGATGTGCATTGGAAGCTACATAGCAAGATTGCTCTTCCTCTCAAAAAATTATTCAAAGTCAAGTGGGCTACAGCTTGCCCCTAAATAGCTAGAACTATTTGGGGAAAGCAAAGATAGGATGCGATGAGAACAACTGGAGAATATGCTGTGCTGGTGCTGAAAAGATAGTGAAGCAGGAGGAGGGGAGGAGGAGAGGGGTGTGACTGACCCAGAAAATTCAGGACTGAGGAAGATAAAAGGAAATAATCTCTGGGATACCCAGTGGCTGGATGAAAACCAAGAGGACTTCGGGTAGCAGACAATTGGGTATTGAGCACATGTGAAGTCTAATGTGTTAAAAATGGAACTCACGGCCGCGAGTGGCTTACAAGTACATCAGCCAGTGGCTGTTTTTCACAACTTAGGTCAGCTAGCATGGATCTTGAATATACATGTTATTGAGTCTGTAAGGTCAAAGAAGGGAGTTTGAACCTGGTAGGGTATGAAAGTACCAACCTGGCTCCATATATGGGCTCAACAAACACAGCAAAATGCCTAGTGTCCCATCTAAATTCAAAGCAGGGTTTATACACAGGGATTAAATCTTAGTGTTTCAAGAGCAAACTTTGCATACAAAATCTATTATAAAACACTCCCTTTGTAGTAGAGGGAAGAATTGTGTCTCTGTTCAGCTGGTGACTGATGGCTACAGTGCAAGAGACATAGAAGGTAAGCTCTTTTTTATAGGGTGCCCAGACTCCACAGTGATGTGAGGTGGGAACCTTTGGTTTATTTAGAAAGTCTGTTTTGTCAAATTTTGCTTTCCTGAGGCACACAGGTGCATGGATGTTTTGCATAAGTAGACAGGTGAAAGAATATTTTCTTGAAGCAGAGACATGAAAGGACCCATAATGGAGTATAAATATGATCCCACAGAGAGTTGGAGAGGAGCATTGAGCATTGCTTTGTTTGGCTCTGCTTCACTATACTTTACTAATGATACACATATACTGTTTTGCCTTACATAGTGTCTTAGTCAGGGTTTCTATTCCTGCACAAACATTATGACCAAGAAGAAAGTTAGGAAGGAAAGGGTTTATTCAGCTTACAACTCCACATTGCTGTTCATCACAAAAGGAAGTCAGGACTGGAACTCAAGCAGGTCAGGAAGCAGGAGCTGATGCAGGGGTCATGGAGGGATGTTACTTACTAGTTTCCTTCCCTTAGTTTGCTCAGCTTGCTCTTATAGAACTCAAGACTACTAGCTGAGGGATGGCATGACCCACAATGGGTGCTCCCCCCATTGATCACTAATTGAGAAAATGCCCCACAGCTGGATCTCATGGAGTCATTTCCTCAACTGAAGCTTCTATCTCTGTGATAACTCCAGCCTGTGTCAAGTTGACACACAAAATCAGCCAGTACACATAGCATTGTTGAGCCCACCTTGTGGTAATACTGCCATAGAGAGACACTTGCCAAAAAACTTCTCATAAAGTTCCTGTGGCTTCTTGCTTCTTCTGCAGCTTTGCCTTGGGCCAGTTGGCGACCTTGCAGTTTCTTCAGAACTGAACTACAGCTGCTGGTTCCTGTGTGATGTCTGCCTGCTGAGAGGACTGGACTGCAGCTGCTGGTTTGTCTCTGGTGTTTGCCAAGGGACTGACTTCTGACAAAGAAGACTGAGCTCACCCACAAAGAACGATTGCTAAACAGGTCCACATCCCCCATCCCTTAATACATTTTCCCTTCCACTACCTCTGGTGGGTGGTTGACAAGAACAGAGGTTGAACATTTACTAAAGTAGACTGGAAAAAATTATATCTACAATGGTGAGGTCTATCAAAACAAGCAGTCAAGAAGAGCTTCCCAAAGATAAAGCTGGAAAAATGGAGCAAGAAAATGAAAGACAGTATTGAGGCATAACACCAAGTACAGAAGAAATATACATGCATCTATACAATACATATAAACGAACAAATAGAAAGTGGTGAGGGGGAATGGCAAATATTCCTTACTCAAGAATTTGAAGTAGAATATGGTTTAATATTCCTCCATGAGATGGGGCTTAGTCATGCTAACCCCGTACCTCCAATAGGACACTCTGGAAGCAAAGTATGAACAAAGGAAAATAGTAACATCAGGTATAGAGATGCAGCATGCACACTCTGTAAATGCCTTGACACTAGTGTTACAAGTTGATAGGGTGTCCCTCTTGATCTGCTGGAATAAGGAGGGTGGACCACTGCTGTGTGTTCTTCATTCCTACTCCTCCCCAAACAGAATCTCAGTCTAATCATAAAGAGAACATCACAGAAATGCAAATGTAGGGATTTCTTTTCTTTGTTGGTGTAGTGATAGAACATTTGCTTAGGACTCAGAGGGCTCTGGGTTGGGTCTCTAGGTTGGATCCTGAACACTGGTGGGAAAATATGAGATGTAAAGGAAAGCTGGAGTTAATGTACCAATATTTTCATTTTATTGAGATAGAGTTTATGTAGAAGCTGGGGAGATTACTCAATGGTTAGAGCACTGGCTGTCTTGCAGAGGACTGGAGCTGAGTTCCAGTACCCACATAGCCTCTCACAACTGTCTCTAACTCCAGTTCCAGGGCATCTGATACTGTCTTCTGACTCTCCTGGGCATGGTATACAAACATACATGCAGGCAAAATGTACTTACACATAAAATACATTTTTTAAAAAAATGTTAAGGTCTGGGCAGTGGTGGTGCATGCCTGTAATCCCAGCACTTGAAAGGCAGAGGCAGGTGGATTCCTGAGTTGGAGGCCAGCCTGGTCTACAGAGTGAATTCCAGAACAACCAGGACTGCACAGAAAAACCCTGTCTCAAAAAAACCAAACCAAACCAAAACAAAACAAAACAAAAAGATGTTAAGGATAGGTGAGAGATGGTAAGTGAGATTTACTATACTTTTATTGCAGCTTCTGTGGTTACTTCAAAATAAAAAGTATAGATAAACTTGGCAGTCAGAGAATGGGTCCTAGGATAAGGTATTTGTTTCTCTTGATTTGATGCATCCCAGGTCAACAGCAACTAGGGAATATGGAGACCTGTGGACACAAAAAAATAAGCATCTCATAGTGCATGAGGGTTCCCGCTCCAACTGTTCTAACTCTCTCTGACTCTGCTTTCTAACCTGCTGTTTGAAATGTATGGCACGGGACCTAATCAAAACTTAGAACAGTGGCCAGCTCCAGAGATGTGAATCTGAACAAGCCACTTTGGAAGACTTTGAAACTTTGCCTCATCACTTCTTCCTTAATGACACTTTGTCAAGTTGGACCTCAGAAGATTCATAAATGGATTCTTCCCTGAGATTTGGAATATAAGGGCTCTGAGAGCCAGGGGCAGCCCCATGGAAGGTCATTGGCTGGAAAGTACAAAGGCAGGCCTTACCTTGAAGAACCTATTATGATGTCATGTGGAGAAACTCTGGAGACAGAGACTCTTGAGTTAAGTTGGGCTTGAATAATGGAGGTAATTTGGGTATTAGGTATCCCACTGCTGGACAATTTCAGCCTTATTCTACTTACTTTCTTGGTTGGTAGCATCTGGGTGTTGTTTCCTAGGTATTGGAGCCAGACATAGGTGGCAGCCAATTCTCAAAATATTTCACAAAATAGAAACAGAAGCTACTCTACCCAATTCATTCTATGAAGCCACAATTACTCTGATACCTAAACCACATAAAGACCCAACAAAGAAAGAGAACTTCAGACCAATTTCCCTTATGAATATCAATACAAAAATACTCAATAAAATTCTTGCTAACCGAATCCAAGAACACTTCAAAACGACCATCCATCATGATCAAGTAAGTAGGCTTCATTCATTCCAGGGATGCAGGGATTTTTTTTTTGAGACAGGGTTTCTCTTTATAGCCCTGGCTGTCCTGGAACTCACCTTGTAGACCAGGTTGACCTCAAACTCAGAAATCCGCCTGCCGCAGGGCATGGTGGCGCACACCTTTCATCCCAGCACTCGGGAGGCAGTTCACATGGAGATGAATTGATGGAACATCTGAAGATCTGTTTGTACTTGGCTCAGTGCTCTGAGAGATGCATGTAGGTACCTGAGTCTTGGGAATCTCTTGTTCAGGAACATCCATCAGACGATTGAATATATCCCATGATTTCTTCACAGGCAGAGGTACCACTTGTTTCTGCCTAGTAGAAACCTTCTGAGACATATGTCCTTCCAGCTCTCTTCTGACTAAAGGATCTAGGGATTGTAAAATAGAGCTATTAAAAGAGCTATGAGCTTGTAAGGGAGGAAGGACTGCAAAATTCTGGAAAATATCTGACTTCTCAGTGTTGTCCATCAGCTGTAAGGTAGGCAGTGGTGTGCTTTGGCTCCTGGACTTGGGCAATTCCTTCTCCAGGGAATCGGGGGCACTATTGCTCTGGATTTGCCAAGTTGTTCTTTCAGGAAAGATTGGAAGATCAGACAGGACCAAGCTGATGTTGGAGGATTCAGAGGATATGCTGTAGTCAGTAGAACTTTTCCCATTTTCACAGTAACAAGGTGGGACACTCTCCTGAGCCACAGTGTCAGAGATGGAGGAAGAAGATGTTTCATGGGATTCTGATGAATTCAGTTCCCTAAGTGTTGAGCTGAAAACAAAGAGAATTTGTTTTGTTTTGTTTTGTTTTTTTCGTTTTCTTTGGAATCAGTAGTGGGAACATTAGGACAAAGAAAGAGAGTGGAAATTACAAGTCCAAAATATCTTAGTCCAGGGGAGGTGAGGGTGGAAAGGGGTGCCATTCACAAGCATCAGTTACTTCTGTAAAGAATCCCTCTGCCAGGAGCAAGGGAGGAGCCAGTGATGTGCACAGCACACAGAAAGAGAAGCTGGGCCCTATCCCGAGAGCACATGATGACACATGATGACACATGATGACACATGATGACACATGATGACACATGATGACACATGGTGACAAAAGCATGTGGTGCCCCGGTGCTGGAGAAGCAGAGACAAGCACAATCCTGAGGCTCACTGGCCAGGCAAGGCTCATTAGTGAGTGTCACTGAGAGACTTTATTTCAAAAACAAGATGGATAGATCCAAGGAATGACACTAAGTTTTACACACACACACACACACACACACACACACACACACACACATGTTCCCATTAAACCTGCCACATGTTACAGAACTGACTCATCTAGCTTGCACTCTGACATCCACAAACATGTGGCATACACGTGCATACATGCACAAAAAAGTTAAAAATAAATATATTTTTAATTTAAAAAAATGAAAAACAACAACAACAACAACAACAACAACAACAAACCTCACTGCTTTGGAAATTAGAGAGATGGGTCAGTAGTTAAGAGCAGTGACTGCTCTTTCCAAAACCACAGGTTTGATTCTCAGCATTCACAGTGTGGTTCACAAACATCAGGAACTCCAATGCTATGGGAACACATACCCTATTCTGACCTCTGAGGGCACCAGGTATGCATTTGGTGCACAGAGATACATGCATGCAAAATACTTGTACACATAAATACAAATAAGTCTCAAAAATTAGTTCGTTATGACTCATTTTTTTCTTTTCCAACCTCCTTTTACTCTTCTTCCTTTCTTATTTATATTTTTTATTAGGTAGTTACTTTACTTATATTTCAAATGTTATCCCCTTTCCAGGTTTCCCTCCTGAAAACCCCCTATACCCTCCTCCCATCTCCTGCTCACCAACCCACCCACACCCACTTCCTGAACCTGACATTCCCCTATACTGGGGTATAGAGCCTTCCACAGACCAAGGGCCTCTCCTCCCATTTCTGGCCAATGAGACCATACTGTGCTAAATTTGCAGCTGGAGCAATGAGTCCCACTATGTGTACTAATTGGTTGGTTTAGTCCCTGGGAGCTCTGGGGCATACTGACTGGTTAGTTCATATTGTTGTTTCTCCTATGGTGCTGCAAATCCCTTCAGCTCCTTGGTTACTTTCTCTAACTCCTTCATTGGGAACCCTGTACAATGGTAGGCTTTGAGGATCCACTTCTGTATTTGTCAGGCACTGGTGGAGCCTCTCAAGGGACAGGTATATCAGGCTCCTGCAGCAAGCATTTGTTGGCACCCACAATAGTATCTGGGTTTGGCGATTGTATGTGGGATGGATCCCCAGGTGGGGCAGTCTCTGGAAGGCCATTCCTTCAGTCTCTGCTCCAGACTTTGTCCTTGTAACTCCTTCCATGGGTATTTTGTTTCCCCTTCTAAGAAGGATCAAAGTATCCACACTTTGGTCTTCCATCTTCTTGAGTTTCATGTGGTTTATGAATTGTATCTTGGATATTCTGAGCTTCTGGGCTAATATTCACTTATCAGTGAGTACTTATCAAGTATGTTCTTTTGTGATTGGGTTACCTCACTCAGGGTGATATTTTCTAGTTCCATTCATTTGCCTAAAAATTTAATAAATTCATTATTTTTAACAGCTGAGTAGTACTCCATTGTGTAAATGTTCCACATTTTCTGTATCCATTCCTCTGTTGAGGGACATCTGGGTTCTTTCCAGCTCATGGCTATTATAAATAAGGCTGCTATGAACATAGTGGAGCATGTGTCCTTATTACATATTGGAGCATCTTCTGGATATACACCTCAGGGTGGTAGTACTGGGTCCTCAGGTAGTACTATGTCCAATTTTCTGAGGAACCACCAGACTGATTTCCAGAGAGGATTTACCAGCTTGCAATCCCACCAACAATGGAGGAGTGTTCCTCTTTCTCCACAATCTTGCCAGCATCTGCTGTCACCTGAGTTTTTGATCTTAGCTTTTCTACTGGTAGAGGTGGAATCTCAGGGTTGTTTTGATTTGCATTTCCCTGATGAATAAGAATGTTGAATATTTCTTTAGGTGCTTCTCAGCTATTTGGTATTCCTCAATTGAGAATTCTTTGTTTAGCTCTGTACTCCACTTTAAAATAGGATTATTTGGTTCTTTGTTGTCTAACTCACTGAGTTTTTTTGTATATATTGGATATTAGCCCTCTATTGGATGTATCAAGTTGATGTGAAACAGTCAGTAGGAGAGTCTGAAGACAGACTCTGCTTACCTTGTCAGATCATTTTTCACAAATTTCATCCTGGAGTTGTCCAGTTCTGAAACTGGTAATAGAAGTAAAGAAACTATTTAGCATAGTAACTACTGATATAATCCAATGAACCCCCTTCATGTAACAATCATGAGGGAAAAAATGGTGTCATGCCAGCCATGAAGCTAACTAGTGGCACAGAACAGCTAATAACATTTTAAAATTCCATCATGGACCAGAAGTGCCCCCATTAGAAGCATGGGAATGGGAACATAGCAGTGGGAGACACAGAGCTCCTGATACATCTTTTCCTTTAAAGATATCTACTCTTGATCCATAGTAGAGGAATGAAGGTAACAGACCTCCCTTGTCAAACTCTTGGTAGCTATTCTTTGTCCATTTTCCTGACCCACTGAGTTTCTTTCCTATACGTTGGGCTTTCCATGAAAACATATGGGACACAGAAGCTCAGGGAAAGGGACCGTGGAGGAGTTAGGGAAATGTTTGCATGACTTTGGAAGTAAAGATGTTAGAAAGATAGTTCTACTATAGTCACAGCCTCTTTTTCAACTCTCTTCCACATGCTGTCAAAGACCAGAGTCTTAAAGCAGAAAGATATACAGCTGATCTGTCATCAGCCTTCAGCTAACAATAAGGGACGAAGTCATTCTGACCTGTGAGTTTCTTGATCTGTTCAGCCTAGAGAAAAACACACAAAAATGAAACAAGAAAGTTAAGTTTATGTTATAGATTGGAGCGTTTATTGACAATACATCTCATCTTACACATGGGATATTGATGTTTTATATCAGGTATCAACTCACCTTCTATAATCATATCATTAGTTACTAATTTATTTATTTTTGAATAATTTATTAAATATAGTAAGGAAACAGCAAGATGGCTGTGTAGGCAAAGGTGCTTGACACCAAGCCTGAGGACCTGGGTTCCATCTCTGTAGCTCTCATAGTAAAAGGAGAGAAGCAGTTGTCACAAGTTCTCCCACGTACCTCCACATACACGCCATGGCATTTGCACATGCATGCACACACACATACACATTATTAAGTGGTGTTTTTTTTTTTTTACTTAGTTGTAGATTACTATGTGGTATACTGAGCCTAAAGATAAATATGAACCCTGTACTCTAGAGACATGCATTAGTAAGGAAAACAGCCACCTTAACAGATGTGAAAAACAGCATGTGAGTAACAGCAAAATGGCTCAGTAGGTACAGGTGCCTGTTGCCAAGTCTTGGCAACCTACACTTAACTCCTATGACCTTCAAGGTAGATGGAAAGAACTGACTCTTGCAGGTTGTCTACTACTTTTCTGTGCCTCATGCGCACGCACACACACACACACACACACATAATTATTTTAATGTGGTAAATGCATTAGAAATGAGTCAGTGGACACAGAACACCTTGATTTCCTTAGACAGATAGAAGAATTACTTCATAAATTTCTATTTGTGATAGAGCTCAGAGTGTCAGCTGATTTCTCAATGAAAAAGAACATTATAAGCAAGTAAGACATCACTGAAAATGGCATATTGTAATTTTTATTGTGGGGCATTCACCAGAGAAGACAGGATGAACATGGCTGTAAGCCAACAGAAAGTCTTTATTAGCCACCAAGCAACTACAATGGATGTTTGGGATTCCAGTGTAGCCCCAAGCATTTTTCAGGGTAGCCTTTCCAAGAAAAAAACCATGTTCTGTGTTGACATACTTCAGTCAACAAGAACAATTAGCCAAAACCAAAGGCCAAAAATTGAGGCTAGTACATTTTGAGACTCCCAGAACTATGGATTTTGATGGATTAGGCCTTTGTTTTAGTTTCTTTCTATGTGCTGAGTTTTATGGCCTGGATGGCATGTCCATCAGGGAGTGAGTTGTGCTAAGTTCTGGAGCCCTGTTTCAATTTTCAGGTGCACTTTTGATGAGCTGTGGGAGATGGGGCTGAAAAGGTGAGAAGCAGGGGAAGCTTGATGGTAAGAGTTCAATTCTATCCCATAAGATCTTCCTAGAAAGTAGTAAACTCCTGGGACTTTGCAGGAATGCCCTCAGTCGGTTTAACGGTATTGGTGATACTTGTCACCATTAAAATAAAGCAAATATTCACTCCTTCCTCTTGCATCAGGGCATCAATGTCTAAAGAGACTAGATAAAAATTCAGGAGCATCTAGTATGTCCATGATTTAGTAACCCAGTTTACCACAAAGCAAAATACATCTAGTCATAGTTTTGATACTTTTTAACTTATTTTATGATTGCTTAGTTATGCATTATTTAATAATCTATGTTCATGATGGGACCATTAAGTAAAGATACAAAGCAAAAGGAAACTGGTGCTGAAATCTCAGTTAATACATCTACCAATGATCCTTCTGCATATGCATCTACATCTGACCTACAAATATCACAGACCTAAGTAATCTGAAAACACCTGCATGGTAAAATAACTACAGATACTGGAGAGAACACGGCATGTTCTTAAAATATAGAGTTTATCCTCTGTGAAAAGGTTAGAATAAAAGCTAAGTTTGAACGCTTTTCAAAATGGAGCCCAGAAAGCTACTCATGGAACCTCTTCTTGTCCCGTGTTGCTGCTTAGGTAGCTTGGTCAACTCCACCTTGTACTGTGGACATCTGAAATAAACATGAGGACAGACCAGATGACTAGATACTTGGGACAGATATCTGTAGGTATTCGGCTCCTGTTTTATGAACATTTACTAGATGTATAGATGCTTTTCTTTTGTCTTCTATTGGTCACATGGATCCTGTTCCACCCCAGCAGTCCACAGCCAGAAATGCTTGCCCATAGAAACTCCCACTTTTCCCTGCTTTCTTTACAACATGGAATTAAAGACTCCTGAACCTATGTTTACTGAGTTGCTTTGTATAGGATCTCAAAGATGTCCTTTTAAATAGTATGAGACACACATACACACACACACACACACAGAGAGAGAGAGAGAGAGAGAGAGAGAGAGAGAGAGAGAGAGAGAGAGAGAGAGAGAGAGAGAGAGAGACTCCCTACAGGTAATACACTGAAAAGCAACAGTGAAAACTCAGAGGCTACTTTGAGGTCCTAACTCACTTCACTGTCAGACTGTTTTTAAAAAAGTATTGATGAGAGTGTTGGGACAAAGAAATGTCTCATATAAAGACCTCATTTAAAAAAAGAAAATTAAGATTCTTAGATTGCTACATACTCAAAGGTTACAGGGTGAGGATATGCTGATACACAGATAAATTTACTCGTGCTAGACTCCTGACTGCTGGAGATAACCACAGTTCCAAAGACCACGTGCCTCATGAGAAAGTCTTTCAGTGGTTCTGAAACTTTTGGGTCATGACTTTCTTGGGGGTGGAAGGACCATTTCACAGTGGTCACCAAAGACCATCAGAAAACAGGGTTTATTCACATTATAATGAGAAATAATTATATGGTTGGGGGTCACCACAGCATGAAGAACTGGATTAAAGGGTTGCAGCATTAGGAAGGTTGAGAACCACTGCTATTTATGAATCACGTGTGTGTTGTGTGTGTCAGCATGTATATAGATTCTACAGGTTTATATTTATGTTCTCTAAAACTGCAACCTTATATTCAAGATGTTCCCAACATAATATCTGCCTAGTGACAGCCCTTCAACCAATATAGTCTCATGATTTAGATCCATGAATTTTGAATTCAAATAGTCCACATAAATTTCTCATGTTTTAAAAAAATACTCTTTTTAAAGTGTTAATTTATTTTTATTTTATGTGCATGGATGTTTTGCTTGCATGTATGGCTCTGTGAAGGAGTTGAATTCCTTGGAACTGGAGTTACAGACAGCTGTGAGCTGTCATGAGCGTGCTAGTAATTGAACCCAGGTCTTTTAGAAGAGCAGTCAGTTCTCTTAACCTCTGAGCCATCTCTCCAGTCCCAACTTCTCAAACGTTGCTTTAAGAGCTCTCGTCTATCTTGGCTTCTTTGAATCCAGCCACAATTTACTATATTATGCATATTTCCCAACACTGATCTGCTAATCCCTCTCTAGCAGATGATTATCTATCTCTCTTTCCCTCAAGGCAACATAAGTGACCAGAATTTACAAAGACATACCATACTTGATTAAACCAATAACTATCAACATGACAATAACAGACATTTCCAACAAATCTAATATAGACACACATACATATTGTTTGATTTGTGTTTTTGAGACAAGGACTCATGTAGCCCAAGTTGGCCTTGAGTCTGCTAAGCAGCTGAAGATGACATTGAATTCCTGAACCTTCTGCCTTCCAGCATAAGCTACTGGCATGGGCTACTCTTCCCTGCCTTTGTTTCTAAATAGAACTAAGGATTTATATAGCGTGGGCTGCTTTGGTCTTCTTATTTTGCTGAACATGACCTTGAACTTCTGATTTGGCTGCCTCTGCATCCCAAGTTCTGAGAGTCAAACTAAGCTATGTATAGTGCATACAGTATACTTCACCAAATTTATGAATACAAAACAACTTGTAAGTATTAATAGCCACTGAATCTAGTGACACATGCCTGTAATACCAACACTTTGGCTAAGGAGGAGGATTGTCACAGGTTTGTGATAATCTATGAAGTGAGCACCAGCATAGCTATGGACCATATTTCAAAAATTAAAAACACACACACACATACACACACACACACACACACACACACACACAAACACATACACACACACACACAGCCTTTTAACTTCAGTAAAATCTCTATAACAGTTACAGTAATAAAATATACTTTATATTACTAAAGTATAAAATATCAAATTATTGAATTAATAAATAATACAGAAGGCCTTCATTTATAAAACCATAAACATTTAACACAGGAGATACATGATGACCTGAATAATTGGACAGAGATTTCAGGCTCTTGGCTGGGATGATTTTAGTATCAAAAATGTCAGTCCTTCCCAAGTTAAATTTTACTTTGGGGCCTTCTTAAGGGATAATGAGAAGAGAGGGAGAGACTTGCATAGTAACTGAGAACAGGAACAGGCAGGAAGGATTAAATTTTTTTAAGGCTCTGAAACATCAGGAATTAAAGGATTTCTGTGCATTGAAGGCCAGCCTGGTCTAAATAATGAGTTCCAGGACAGCCAGACTACAGAGAGAGAGCCTGTTTTGAAACAAATCAAACCACCCAGCTTTGAAGGAAGTTCACTTACATGTGGCAATACGACAGCTCAATTGAGGTGAGCTCCATACAGAGCAAGAAGAGAGCACTCCCACCACTGTGATGACAAATGTCAGCATGACAAAGTCCAGAATCATCTGGAGATGAGCCTCTGAGCATGCCTGTAGGGAACTGTCTGGATAACCGTCTCGAGGTGCCTCTGGGTGGCGCCATTCTATGATTGGGATCCTAGACTGTGTCTGATGGGGAAGAGGCCTGAGCAGCAGCTTGGACTCATTATTGCTCTGAGCTTCTTTACTGCAGATGCACTGTGAGTCTGAGTCGCTACCCTAAGCTCCTACAGCAGTGGCTTCTTCCCCTGCCAAGGTGGCCTGACAGACCATAACTTTGAATGACTGTGAGCTGAAATTAACCTTTCCCCAACGAAGTCACTTTAGTGAGGGTGTTCTGTCACAGAAACAGAAAACAAACTAAGATGACAGCAACTACTAAAGAGAAAAGGTGGATGCTTTCTCTATATGGGACTCAGAGATAAACTCTCAGTGAACTGAGAATTCAAATGCGAAGGGATTGAAGAGATGGTTCAACAGTTAAGGGCACTGACTGGCTGCTCTTACAGAGGACCTAGGTTCAGTTCCCAGCACCCATATAGTGGCTTATAGCTGTATCTCCAGTTTCAGAGGATCCGATGCTCTCTTATGACCCCTTTTAGCAAAATCTTGCTAGTGTATGCAATGGTGTCAGCGTTTGGAAGCTGATTATGGGATGGATCCCCAGATATGGCAGTTTCTAGATGGTCCATCTTTTCGTCTCAGCTCCAAACTTTATCTCTGTAACTCGTTCCATGGGTGTTTTGTTCCCAATTCTAAGAAGGGGCAAAGTGTCCACACTTTGGTCTTCGTTCTTCTTAAGTTTCATGCGTTTAGCAAACTGTACCTTATTGCTTGGGTATTCTAGGTTTCTGGGCTAATATCCACTCATCAGTGAGTACTTATTGTGAGTTCTTTTGTGATTGGGTTACCTCACTCAGGATGATGCCCTCCAGGTCCATCCATTTGCCTAGGACTTTCATAAATTCATTCTTTTTAATAGCTGAGTAGTACTCCATTGTGTAAATGTACCATATTTTCTGTATCCATTCCTCTGTTGAGGGGCATCTGGGTTCATTCCAGCTTCTGGCTATTATAAATAAGGCTGCTATGAACATAGTGGAGCATGTGTCCTTCTTACTGGTTGGAACATCTTCTGGATATATGCCCAGGAGAGGTATTGTGGGATCCTCCGGTAGTACTATGTCCAGTTTTCTGAGGAACCGCCAGACTGATTTCCAGAGTGGTTGTACAAGCTTGCAATCCCACCAACAATGGAGGAGTATTCCTCTTTCTCCACATCCTCGCCAGCATCTGCTGTCACCTGAATTTTTTATCTTAGCCATTCTGACTGGTGTGAGGTGGAATCTCAGGGTTGTTTTGATTTGTATTTCCCTGATGATTAAGGATGCTGAACATTTTTTCAGGTGCTTCTCTGCCATTCTGTATTACTCAGGTGAGAATTCTTTGTTTAGCTCTGAGTCCCATTTTTTAATGGGGTTATTTGATTTTCTGGAGTCTACTTTCTTGAGTTCTTTATATATATTGGATATTAGTCCCCTATCTGATTTAGGATAGGTAAAGATCCTTTCCCAATCTGTTGGTGGCCTTTTTGTCTTATTGACGGTGTCTTTTGATTGCAGAAGCTTTTCAATTTTATTAGGTCCCATTTGCCAATTCTCGATCGTACAGCACAAGCCATTGCTGTTCTATTCAGGAATTTTTCCCCTGTACCCATATCTTCAAGGCTTTTCCCTACTTTCTCCTCTATAAGTTTCAGTGTCTCTGGTTTTATGTGGAGTTCCTTAATCCACTTAGATTTGATCTTAGTACAAGGAGATAGGAATGGATCAATTTGCATTCTTCTACATGACAACCACCAGTTGTGCCAGCACCACTTGTTGAAGATGCTGTCTTTTTTCCACTGGATGGTTTTTGCTCCCTTGTCAAAGATCAAGTGACCATAGGTGTGTGGGTTCATTTCTGGGTCTTCAATTCTATTCCATTGGTCTACTTGTCTATCCCTATACCAGTACCATGCAGTTTTTATCACAATTGCTCTGTAGTAAAGCTTTAGGTCAGGCATGGTGATTCCACCAGAGGTTCTTTTATCCTTGAGAAGAGTTTTTGCTATCCTAGGTTTTTTGTTATTCCAGATGAATTTGCAGATTGCCCTTTCTAATTCGTTGAAAAATTGAGTTGGAATTTTGATGGGGATTGCATTGAATCTGTAGATTGCTTTTGGCAAGATAGCTATTTTTACTATATTGATCCTGCCAATCCATGAGCATGAAATATCTTTCCATCTTCTGAGATCCTCTTTAATTTTTTTCTTCAAAGACTTGAAGTTCTATTCATACAGATCTTTCACTTCCTTAGAGTCACGCCAAGGTGTTTTATATTATTTGTGACTATTGAGAAGGGTGTTGTTTCCCTAATTTCTTCCTCAGCCTGTTTATCCTTTGTGTACAGGAAGGCCATTGACTTATTTGAGTTAATTTTATATCCAGCTACTTCATTGAAGCTGTTTATCAGGCTTAGGAGATCTCTGGTGGAATTTTTAGGGTCACTTATATGTACTATCATATCATCTGCAAAAAGTGATATTTTGACTTCTTGCTTTCCAATTTGTATCCCCTTGATCTCCTTTTGTTGTCAAATTGCTGTGGCTAGGACTTCAAGTACCATGAGGTGCTGAGAAGAAGGTATATCCTTTTGTTTTAGGATAAAATGTTCTGTAGATATCTGTTAGATCCATTTGTTTCATAACTTCTGTTAGTTTCACTGTGTCCCTGTTTAGTTTCTGTTTCCATGATCTGTCCATTGGTGAAAGTGGTGTGTTGAAGTCCCCCACTATTATTGTGTGAGGTGCAATGTGTGCTTTGAGTTTTACTAGTTTCTTTAATGAATGTGGCTGTCCTTGTATTTGGAGCATAGATATTCAGAATTGAGAGTTCCTCTTGGAAGATTTTACCTTTGGTGAGTATGAAGTGCCCCTCCTTGTCTTTTTTGATGACCTTGGGTTGGAAGTCGATTTTACTAGATATTAGAATGGCTACTCCAGCTTGTTTCTTCAGACCATTTGCTTGGAAAATTGTTTTCCAGCCTTTCATTCTGAGGTAGTGTCTATCTTTTTCCCTGAGATGGGTTTCCTGTAAGCAGCAAAATGTTGGGTCCTGTTTGTGTAGCCAGTCTATTAGTCTATGTCTTTTTATTGGGGAGTTGAGTCCATTGATATTAAGAGATATTAAGGAAAAGTAATTGTTGCTTCCTATTATTTTTGTTGTTAAAGTTGGCATTCTGTTCTTGTGCCTGTCATATTTTAGGTTTGTTGAGGGATTACCTTCTTGCTTTTTCTAGGACGTGGTTTCCATCCTTGTATTGTTTTTTTTTCCTGTTATTATCCTTTGAAGGGCTGGCTTCATGGAAAGATAATGTGTGAATTTGGTTCTGTCGTGGAATACTTTTGTTTCTCCATCTAAGGTAATTGAAAGTTTGGCTGGGTATAGTATCCTGGGTTGGCATTTGTGTTCTCTTAGTGTCTGTATAATATCTGTCCAAGCTCTTCTTGCTTTCATAGTCTCTGGTGAATAGTCTGGTGTAATTCTGATAGGCTTGCCTTTATATATTACTTGACCCTTTTCCCTTACTGCTTTTAATATTCTATCTTTATTTAGTGCATTTGTTGTTCTGATTATTATGTTTCGGGAAGAATTTCTTTTCTGGTCCAGTCTATTTGGAGTTCTGTAGGCTTCTTGTATGATCATGGGCATCTCTTTCTTTAGGAGGTTTTCTTCTATAATTTTGTTGAAGATATTTGCTGGCCCTTTGAGTTGAAAATCTTCATTCTCATCTACTCCTATTATCCGTAGGTTTGGTCTTCTCATTGTGTCCTGGATTTCCTGGATGTTTTGAGTTAGGATCTTTTTGCATTTTGTATTTTCTTTGATTGTTGTGCTGATGTTCTCTATGGAATCTTCTGCACCTGAGATTCTCTCTTCCATCTCTTGTATTCTGTTGCTGATGCTCGCATCTATGGTTCCAGATTTCTTTCCTAGGGTTTCTATCTCTAGTGTTGCCTCACTTTGGGTTTTCTTTATTGTGTCTACTTCTCTTTTTAGGTCTTAGATATTTTTATTCAATTCCATCACCTGTTTGGTCGTGTTTTCCTGTAATCCTTTAAGGGATTTTTGTGCTTCCTCTTTAAGATCTTCTACCTGTTTAGCAGTGTTCTCCTGTAATTCTTTGAGTGAGTTATTAAAATCCTTCTTAATGTCCTCTACCATCATCATGAGATATGCTTTTAAATCCGGGTCCAGCTTTCCGGGTGTGTTGGGGTGCCCTGGACTGGGCGAGGTGGGAGTGCTGGGTTCTAGTGATGGTGAGTGGTCTTGGTTTCTGTTAGTAAGATTCTTACGTTTACCTTTCGCCATCTGGTAATCTCTGGAGTTAGTTGATTTAGTTGTCTCTGGTTAGAGCTTGTTCCTCAGGTGATTCTGTTAGCCTCTATCAGCAGACCTGGGAGACTATCTCTTTCCTCTGAGTTTCAGTGGTCAGAGCACTCTCTGCAGGCAAGCTCTTCTCTTACAGGGAAGGTGCACAGATATCTGGCATTAGGACCTCCCTCCTGGCAGAAGATGAAGGCCCAAAACCGGACCTGTCCCCGAAGCTGTGTTGCTTCGGTCTGTCCCAGAAGCTGTTAGCTTCTGTACTCCACACTCTCACCTGTGCAGAATACTCTCAGAGGAGTCCCGGAACCAAGATGTCTGCTGCCAATGCTCAGCCAAAATGCTCCCGGGCCAGGCGGACCACTATCCTCTGGCCGGGAAAGTGGCCGGATGTCTGGGGCCCGAAAAGGGGGCTGCCTTAGAAGCTCTGTGGCTCCTGCCTGTCCCAGAAGCTGTTAGCTTCTGTATTCCACACTCTCACCTGTGCAGAACACTCTCAGCAGAGTCCCGGAACCAAGGTGTCTGAACCAAGGTGAGCAGCCTTGTCTAGTCCCTGATTTTAGTGGGATTGCTTCCAGCTTCTCTCCATTTACTTTTATGTTGGCTACTGATTTGCTATATATTGCTTTTATTATGTTTAGGTATGGGCCTTGAATTCCTGATCTTTCCATGACTTTTATCATGAATGGGTGTTAGATTTTGTCAAATGCTTTCTCAGCATCTAACGAGATGATCATGTAATTTTTGTCTTTGAGTTTGTTTATATAGTGGGTTATGTTGATGGATTTCCATATATTAAACCATCCCTGCATCCCTGGAATGAAGCCTACTTGGTCATGATGGATGATCGTTTTGATGTGTTCTTGGATTCGGTTAGCGAGAATTTTATTGAGTATTTTTGCATCGATGTTCATAAGGGAAATTGGTCCGAAGTTCTCTTTCTTTGTTGGGTCTTTATGTGGTTTAGGTCTCAGAGTAACTGTGACTTCATAGAATGAATTGGGTAGAGTACCTTCTGTTTCTATTTTTTTGGAATAATTTGAGGAGAGTTGGAATTAGGTCTTCTTTGAAGGTCTGCTAGAACTCTGCACTACATCCATCTGGTCCTGGATTTTTTGTTTGTTTGTTGTTTTTGTTTTTTGGTTGGGAGACTATTAGTGACTACTTCTATTTCTTTAGGGGAAATGGGACTGTTAAGATCGTTAATCTGATCCTGATTTAACTTTGGTACCTGGTATCTGTCTAGGAAGTTGTCCATTTCATCCAGGTTTTCCATTTTTGTTGAGTATAGCCTTTTGTTGAGTATGATGTTTTGGATTTCCTCAGTATCTGTTGTTATGCCTCCTTTTTCATTTCTGATTTTATTAATTAGGATACTGTCCCTGTGCCCTCTAGTTAGTCTGGCTAAGGGTTTTTTCTCAAAGAACCAGTTCCTGGTTTGGTTGATTCTTTGAATAGTTCTTTTTGTTTCCACTTGGTTGATTTCAGCCCTAAGTTTGATTATTTCCTGCCATCTACTCCTCTAGGGTAAATTTGCTTCCTTTCTTTCTAGAGTTTCTAGGTGTGCTGTCAGACTACTAGTGTATGCTCTCTCTAGTTTCTTTTTGGAGGCACTCAGGGCTATGAAATCTCTCCCTTTTCAATTTAGAGTTTCCATGTGATAAAAGATCTGAAGAATGGTTTGTAGATGGAGAGGTAAAATAGAGCCAAGAGACAGAAGATACAGTAAGGAGAACTCCCGAAGGAAGGTTGGTGAGAATGTAGCAAGACCTTACTTGCAGATCAGTAACACTGAAATATATAGGATCTCGGCACCATCTGCTCAATATCCCATGAATGTAAAAACTGGTCATTTTCACATTTGTGTGTGTGTGTGTGCATAGGCATGTTGGAATACATGTGCAGGGGTATGCCTGCTTATGGGGCCTGTGTACACAAAGGTTCAAGTTAACCTCAGGTGTCATTTCTCAAGTGCCACCCACTTGTTTTGTTTTTTGAGTTTATTGGGTTTTTTTTTTTTTGAGACAAGATCTCTCATTGATCTAGGGATTGTCTGGAAGTTTAAATAGGCTGGGCAGGGAGTCACAAGAATACCTTTCTCTACCCACTACCCCTGGTACTGGGATTACAAGTGTGTGCTACCAAACACAGATCTCTTACATAATTGTAGGGAGCAAAGTCAGGTCATCATGCTTGCAAAGCAAGCAAATGATTTATCAACTGACATATCTCCTCATTCCTTAAAACAACTTTGAAGCAGTCTGTTTTTTGACTTAATAACTAGAAAGTTGAGAGGACTAAGAAACATTGATATGTCAGTAATATGACAGTTGAAGCCCCCCCCCAATAAAAGCTGACTTAAGTACATTAAAAATGCCAAGAAAGAAAAGAGTTCTAAAACTTGACCCAAATAAAATGTTATCCTATCCAAGTGAGCAGAAGGCAAAGAACTGGTGTGTTATTATAAATACTGGGCACCAGGAAACAGAATAACATTCTGTAATGTGCTAAAAGGAAACAACTGCCTATCTGGATTTAAAGAGTGAAACTACTCAAAAATTAACATCAAATGAAATATTTCATCAAGCATAAACACAGTACACCTACTTTGGACTGGCCAGAACTTACAAAACGAAAATGATTATAAATATTTGGGATTTGTTCAATGAATCTATATATGGTTGCGATGACAGCTACTTGCACATCAGCGTTTACTTCAGCAATGTTCATAACTACGTTATAGAATCAACTATGTCACAACAGTGGAGGAATGGATTTTAAATATGTGTGTATACACAATGGATTCTTTCTGTCATAAAGAAGAACAAAGTTACACTATTTTTTGGAAAAGGGATGCAACTGGAGCTCATATAAAGCAAACTAAGCCAGCTTAGAAAGGCCAACATCAAATGATTTTTCTGATTTGTAATTACTAGATTTTATATCAATGTGTAAAATCACCTATGTCAACCTTAAAAATAAAACACCTATGTTAACAGGCCATTGAAGTAGAAATGAAATTACCTAGAAGAGTAAATGAAACTAATGGGGAGAGTGGAGGAACAAAATGGGGAGGAAACTGTGCTCAATGTACAGCGTATAGCATCTGAAAATGTTTTGTAACACAGTGCCATATTCAGTAGTTTTACACAGTGAAAGTATGAAAGTATAATAGTGCATGATTGTCTAAACATAATACAATGACACACATTATACCATAATAATAACAAAGCAGAGAACTATCATGGCCATATCAATTGTGCAAAGAACCCAACATCTATTCATGTTTTTAAAAAGACACTCAGAAATCAGAAATACCAGACATATCCATCAATTTGCCTAAGAATTTCATGAATTCATTGTTTTTAATTGCTGAGTAGTACTTCATTGTGTAGATACATTGTGTAGATACATTTTCTGTATCCATTCCTCTGTTAAGGGACATCTGGGTTCTTTCCAGCTTCTGGCTATTATAAATAAGGCTACTATGAACATAGTGGAGGATGTGTCCTTATTACAAGTTGGAACATCTTCTGAGTGTATATCCAGGAGAGGAATTGCTAGACCTTCTGGTAGTACCATGTCCAATTTTCTGAGGAACCACCAAACTGATTTCGAGAGTGGCTTACTGTGAGGAGCCGCCCTCACAGTCACTGTTACAAGATGGCGCTGACATCCGTTGCTCATAGTATAATGTGCGCAGGTGTCAGGGTATCGTTCCATTACCTGAGCCCTGCCTTTCTCGTGACATTAACTGACTGATAGTGGGCAGCCAATCCCAGTGGTGCACGTCTCCAACCATTTTTTCGCAGCCTATAAAAGGGAAGGGTTTTCTGCTCTCCGGGTCTCCTCTCCTGAAGCTGATCATCTATCTCTCGAGATGTATTAAAGCTGTACTGCAGAAGGATCCGAGTGGCCTGCGTGTGTTTTGCTGGCGAGACGGTAGCGTGGGTCATCTGGTTGCCGGAATCCCGGGAAATTAACATCGCCGGTGTTGGGGAGAACCCCCAGAGACGGGGCAGATTCAGAACTGAAGGGAAAAGGTGAGTTCGGAGAGATGTATCTGATCATGAACCTCTTATCCCTTTTGATTTCGGTCTTCACCCTAAGAAGGGGCCATAGAAGCTCTAGTCTTGGTTGCTGTCCATCGAGGCCGGTGCTGAAATTTGCTATCCATTGATGCTGGTGCTGAAATTTGCTATCCATCGAGGCTGGTGCTGAAATTTTCTGTCCATCTTATTTTGTCCATCGAGGCTGGTGTTGAAATTTGAGGTGTGGTCAGTCCGACATAGATAAGCGGCAGCACCGAGGTATCTAGTAAGCCTCCCGTAGATAAGGGAGCGGAGCACCGTGTTTACTTTCGGCTTTGCTTAAGGAGTACCATAAGTCGGGCATAGATCAGCCGCAGGTACTCATTCTATCATGGGCTCTTCACAGTCAGTGATCACCGCATTACAGGCAGTGCTAAAGCAACTCGATCTGCAGGTCACTTCCCGTACGCTGCAGAATTTTGTTAAGGAGGTGGATCGCGTTGCTCCCTGGTATGCCTGTTCGGAGTCTCTAACTGTAGCCTCATGGAATAAGCTAGGAAGGGACCTTGACCGTAAGCATGAAGAGGGAGACTTATGCCTAGGCACCAAGGCAATTTGGAAGCTGATAAAAAACTGTCTAGAGGATGAAACCTGCCGACCCGCCATTGTGGAGGGACAGGGAACACTAGAAGAGGTTCAGGACAGTATGTGAGAAACCGAACGGGGCGAGAGAATAAGAGCTCAAAAAAAGACATGTCTAAGAAAAAAAGGACCTCCCCAGGATTCAGAAGGAAGGGGAGAGAAAAAGAATGGCAGTGAAACTGAGCCCTCTACTAAGAAAAAGCCTTATACTCATTTTTATCCTTTCCATGACTTGGAGGCCTTAGAGATTGATAGTTCAGGGTCCGAAGATCTAGACCCCAGTGAGGAGGCTAAATTAGAGGAGGAGGCAGCAAAATATAAAGAACAAAGATATAACCCTGACTGATGGTCGCGATCAAGAAGTAACAAAAAGGGTAGCATATCAGCTACTGTGCCCACAGTGCCACCACTTTATGAATTGCAGGATAGTGCTAACTCTTTTTTCCTCAGGAAGAGTTAAAAAAGATACAGATGGCATTTCCAGTCTTTGATACTGGGGAGGCGGGGCGTATGCATGCCCCAGTGGACTGTAAACAACTTAAAGAACTTGGTGAATCTGTCCATAACTATGGGGTCAGTGCCAATTTTACTCTGTTTCAGGTCGAGAGATTCGCCAATATGGCCATGACCCCATCAGATTGGCAAATGATAGCAAAGGCTACACTCCCTAATATGGGACAATATATGGAATGGAAAAGTGGGAGTCGACGAGGCTCTGCCCTTAACACTGAGAGTGGCCGTCTCTATGGCACTCTTTACTCTTAATTTTTTGAATCTTGATGAACAAGGCCGCACTGCGGCTGATCGTCACTGTTCGGAACCAAACAGACCTAGAGAAATGATCAAATGGAAGGATGTCTTAACCGGAAAATGGAGAGGCCCGGATCCTATTTTAATAAGATCCAGGGGAGCTATTTGTGTTTTTCCACAGGAAGAAGACAATCCTCTTTGGGTTCCAGAACGCCTCACCCCAAGGATCTCCCCTTCAGAAGATGTGGACAAAAGAGGGAACACTGAAACAACAATGAATACTGACCCTTCTACCGGAGATCCTGGTTCCTAGTATATAAGGGGAATTGTGTTGGGTATTATGTCCACCTTTCCCTTGTCCATGCCTGTCATGCACAGTGCACAAGTGAGCAGTTTAAGCTTATTTAAAGAAAAGAGAGATTTTAGAATCTCTATTATAGTTGGCTTGGTAGCAACAGCAGCAATAGCTGCCTCTATCACTGCTTCGGCCCTTGCCTTGTCTGCTACGGTTCAGACAACGCAAACCATCAATGACCTTTCAGCAAGAGTGACATCGGCCCTGGACAGGCAGGCCATGGCCAACTCCTAGATATAGGGAGGCCTCATGTTGGTAAACCAACGGATCGATCTGGTCCAAGAACAGGTGGATATCCTGTGGCAAATGGCTTAGCTGAGTTGTGAACATAAGCTGCCTAGCCTCTGTATCACCTCAGTACAATTTGAGAATTTTATAAGAGCAACTAACCTGTCAAAGGCTGTTTCATTATTTGTTACAGAATTGGACCATAGAATTTGAACAGACACTCCGGGAGCTGAGGATCGCTGTCTTACAAGTCAATTCGACACGTCTTGACCTGTCATTGACGGAAGGACCTGGATTTCTGCAGCATTCTCCTACTTCAAGGAATGGGTGGGGGTGGATTTGTTTGGAGTGGCTGTGTGCGGTGGAGTACTGCTCCTATTATGGATGATCTGCAAACTTAAAGCCCAAACAAGGAGGGACAGGATGGTAGTAACCCAGGCGCTTGTTGCTTTGGAGCATGGTGCCTCCCCCAATATATGATTATCGATACTTAAGCAATAGGTCACTGGCCACTCAGCTCTTGCACCCCACGAGGCTAGTCTCATTGCACGGGATAGAGTGAGTGTGCTTCAGCAGCCTGGGAGAGTTGTACGGCTAAGCACTGCAGTAGAAGGGCTCTGCGGCATAAGATGAGCCTATTCTAGGGAGACATGTCATCTTGTATGAAGGTTGAGTGTCCAAGTGTCCTTCCCCCAGGAAAAATGACACGGGAGCGGACCAAAACCCCTCCGGGTGACGAGCCTGGGAGGAGGTTTTGTGTAAGGCCCCTATGCTTGCACACTGGGGATTTGACCTCTATCTCCACTCTCAGTACTGGGTGGCCTGTTGCTTCTAAAATAAAAGAAAAGGGGGAGATGTGAGGAGCCGCCCTCACAGTCGCCGTTACAAGACGGCGCTGACATCCTTTGCTCATAGTAAAATGTGCACAGGCGTCAGGGTATCGTTCCATTACCTGAGCCCTGCCTTTCTCGTGGCGTTAACTGACTGATAGTGGGCAGCCAATCCCAGTGGTGCATGTCTCCAACCGTTTTTTCGCAGCCTATAAAAGGGAAGGGTTTTCTGCTCTCTGGGTCTCCTCTCCTGAAGCTGATCATCTATCGAGATGTATTAAAGCTGTACTGCAGAAGGATCCGAGTGGTCTGCGTGTGTTTTGCTGGCGAGACGGTAGCGTGGGTCAGCTTACCAGCTTGCAATCCAATCAACAATGGAGGAGTGATCCTCTTTCTTCACATCCTCACCAGCATCCATTCAGCATCTGAATTTTTGATCTTAACCATTCTGACTGGTGTGAGGTGGAATCTCAGGGTTGTTTTGATTTACATTTCCAACAATTAAGGATGTTGAACATTTTTTCAGGTGCTTCTCAGCCCTTTGGAATTCCTCAGTTGAGAATTCTTTGTTTAGCTCTGTACCCCATATTTAATAGGGTTATTTGATTTTCTGGAGTCCATCTTCTTGAGTTCTTTATATATATTGGATATTAGTCCCCTATCTGATTTAGGATTGGTAAAGATCCTTTCCCAATCTTTTGGTGGCCTTTTTTGTCTTATTGACAGTGTCTTTTGCCTTGTAGAAGCTTTGCAATTTTATGAGGTCCCATTTGTCGATTCTCACTTTTACAGTACAAGCCATTGCTGTTCTGTTTAAGAATTTTTCCCCTGTGCACATATCTTCGAGGGTTTTCCCCACTTTCTCCTCTATAAGATTCAGTGTCTCTGGTTTTATGTGGAGTTCTTTGATCCACTTAGACTTGAGCTTTGTACAGAGAGATAAGAATGGATCAATTCCCATTCTTCTACATGACAATCACCAGTTGTGCCAGCACCATTTGTTGAAAATGCTGCCTTTTTTCCACTGGATGGTGTTAGCTCCCTTGTCAAAGATTAAGTGACCATAGGTGTGTGGGTTCATTTCTGGGTCTTCAATTCTATTCCATTGGTCTACCTGTATATTTGCTGTACCAGTACCATGCAGTTTTTATCACAATTGCTCTGTAGTACAGCTTGAGTTCAGGCATGGTGGTTCCACCAGAGATTCTTTTATCCTTGAGAATAGTTTTTGCTATCCTAGTTTTTTTTTTCTTTTGTTATTCCAGATGAATCTGCAAATTGCCCTTTTTAATTCATTGAAGAATTTTAGTTGTAATTGTGATGGGGATTGCATTGAATCTGTAGATTGCTTTTGGCAAGATAGCCATTATTACTATATTGATCCTGCCAATCCATGAGTATGGGACATCTTTCCATCTTCTGATATCTTCTTCAATTTCTTTCTTCAAAGACTTGAAGTTCTATTCATACAGATCTTTCACTTCCTTAGAGTCACGCCAAGGTATTTTATATTATTTGTGACTATTGAGAAGGGTGTTGTTTCCCTAATTTCTTCCTCAGCCTGTTTATCCTTTGTGTACAGGAAGGCCATTGACTTATTTGAGTTAATTTTATATCCAGCTACTTCATTGAAGCTGTTTATCAGGCTTTATTTAACTATTATTTTTTCAAGATTTTTTTTTTTGGCTCCTGGAGGACCTTTGTGATTTCTTTATTTTTAGGACAGGGTCTCATTTCTGCAAAAAAGGTCATTGGTATTTGGATAGGTGACCAAGCCCCCTCAATCAGTCAACAGGTTCTCCAGCTCAGGAGTGAGGATTAAAAGGGAAAAGATAGACAACATTGTAGCATGACCCCAGTGTATCCTGAGACTGAAGGCAAATTTAATTTTCCCAATCTACTTTTATATCATTTTATTCACATGCAAGTATTAAGGGTGAGCAGTACAGTAAGGAACTAACCAGGCAGTAAGTAGAGTCCCGGGATTATTCCCATGTCAGCTGTTTAAGAGGGGTGAGTCATAATGACCAAAATACTTGAGCTCACTTTCTTGTCAAAGCCCAAAATTCTTGCCTGAAGCCTACTTCTTTTGTTCCACCCTAAGATTAAAATTCCTGCCTTAACCTACTTCCCTATTATAGCCTAAAGTTAGATTCTCGCCTAAACACATTTCCTTTTCATGCCCTGATGTCAGATTCCTGCCTGAGCTTACTTCCTTTGTCATATCCAAGATTCCTGCCAAGCGGCACCCCAAAAGGCTCTCCACAGATAGTGATAATAGAGCATCCTATAGAATCTATAGATTTGATACTGTTGCTATTTTAGCATCAAACCTTCTAATCCTGAACAAGGAACATCTTATTTACTACTCACTTTCTACAACGTTTTGTAGTTTTGCATCTCATGCCATAGCTACCTCTCACTAACCTACCTCCCACTAACAAGGTTACCTTGTGGTTAGGATTACAACACTGGACCCAAGGCTTGTTGAAGGAAGGTGTCTGGTATTTCTGATTTGTGAGTGTCTTTTAAAAAACATGAATAGATGTTGGGTTCTTTGTCTGCACCGTTGATATGGCCATGACAGTCCTCTGCTTTGTTAGGATTATGGTATACTGTACTGATCATTGTGTTATGTTTAGACCATCATGCACTATTTTACTGTGTAATTCTACTGTATATGGCACTGTGTTACAGGAGAATCTTTTCAGGTGCTATACACTGTACATTGAGCACAGTCCCCCATTCCTCCCCACTTTGCTCCTCCACTCTCCCCATTATCTCACTTACTCCTCTAGGTAATTTCATTTCTACTTCAATGGCCTGTTGACATAGATGATTTTACACATCTATATAAAATCAAGGAATTACAAATGAGAAAAACCATTTGATGATGATCTTTCTAAGCCGGCTTATTTTGCTTAATATGAGCTCCAGTTGCATCCCTTCCCCAGAAAACAGTGTAACTTTGTTTTTCTTTATGACAGAAAGAATCCATTGTGTATGCACACATATTTAAAATCCATTCCTCCACTCTTGTGACATATGTTGGTTCCATAACATAGTTATGAACATTGCTGTAGTAAATGCTGATGTGCAAGTGTCTCTGTCATACCAACTATCCACACGTTCACTGAATAAATCCCAAGTATTTATAATCATTGTCATTGTGTAAGTTCTGGCCAGCCCAAAGTAGGTGTACTGTTTATGCTTGATGAAAAATTTCATTTGATGTTAAATTTTTGAGTAGTTTCACTCTCAAAGTCCAGATAGGTAGTTGTTTCCTTTTAGCACATTAAAGAATGTTACTCTGTTTTCTGGTGCCTAACATTTATAATAACACACCAGTTCTTTGCCTTCTGCTCACTTGGATATTAAAAGATCCTAACAGAATGTAAAAGGTCACAGAAACCCTGAAATTGGCAAAAGAGATTTCATTGTTAGCAGAACTAGCTTCACTGATTTAGAGAAATAGAGGCGCACAATGCTCTGGCCACTCCTTGAACCCGTGTGTCTGCCAATGTTTTGACTGTTCCTTGAACCCATGTGTGTGCCCACTGATGAAGCCCATTGCCAGGTGTTTGTGATATTGGTTGCCAGGAAAAAGTTGGAAACTCTCCCCAGCAACCACAGCCCAGCCAATCCTGAGTTGCTACACCTGCACCAGACTCTTTTCTTGTACCCCTCCCATACCCATTTCTTGAGAATAGATATTGTTTAGATCTGGAAATCCCCTACTCCTCCGCTTCTTCTCCCCCGCCCCCCCCACTGAGGGCCTATAAAAACTGGGACCCCTTTCCCCTTGAGGTCGACTTCTCTACCCCTGCGTGGGATATGAGTCATCCCCAGAGCTCTGGCTTTCCCTGAATAAAGCCTCATGTGGTTTGCATCAAGCTTGGTCTCTCGTGAGTTCTTGGGGGTTTGCTATTATCCTGAGACCTGAGCAAAGGGCTCCTCTCGGGATCTTTTTTTTTTTTAATATTTTTTTATTACGTATTTTCCTCAATTACATTTCCAATGCTCTCCCAAAAGTCCCCCATACCCTCCCTCCCACTTCCTTACACACCCATTCCCACTTTTTGGCCCTGGAGTTCCCCTGTACTGGGGCATATAAAGTTTGTGTGTCCAATGGGCCTTTCTTTCCAGTGATGGCCGACTAGGCCATCTTTTGATACATATGCAGCTAGAGTCAAGAGCTCCGGGTTACTGGTTAGTTCATAATGTTGTTCCACTTATAGGGTTGCAGATCTCTTTAGCTCCTTGGATACTTTCTCTAGCTCCTCCATTGGGGGCCCTGTGATCCATCCAATAGCTGACTGTGAGCATCCACTTCTGTGTTTTCTAGGCCCTGGCCTAGTCTCACAAGAGACAGCTATATCACCGTCCTTGCAACAAAGGCTTGCTAGTGTATGCAATGGTGTCATCGTTTGGAGGCTGATTATGGGATGGATCCCTGGATATGGCAGTCTCTAGATGGTCCATCCTTTTGTCTCAGCTCCAAACTTTGTCTCTGTAACTCCTTCCATAGGTGATTGTTCCCAATTCTAAGAAGAGGCAAAGTGTCCACACTTTGGTCTTCGTTCTTCTTCAGTTTCATGTGTTTTGCAAATTGTATCTTTTTTTGTTTGTGTGTGTGTTTGTTTTGTTTGTTTTTGTTTTTCATTTTTGTGCAAATTGTATCTTATATCTCGGGTATACTAAGTTTCTGGGCTAATATCCACTTATCAGTGAGTACATATCATCGGGATCTTTCAATATGATAACTCTTTTATTAGGGGCAGGCTTTAGAACTCCCTTCCATACTTGACATTTTTTTTATTTGTTTTTTTCAAGACAGGGTTTCTCTGTATAGCCCTGGCTGTCCTGGAACTCACTTTGTAGACCAGGCTGGCCTCAAATTCAGAAATCCCCCTGCCTCTGCCTCCTGAGTGCTGGGATTAAAGGCATGTGCCACCACACCTGGCCATATTTGACATTTTGAATGTACTTAATTCAGCTTTTACTTGGTGGTGGGGGGGTCTTCTGCTGTCATATCACTGACATATCAATGTTTCTCAGTTCTCACAACTTTCTAGTTATTAAGTCAAGAACAGACTGCTTCAAAGCTGTTTTTAGGGATGAGGAGATATGTCAGCTGGTAAGGTACTTGACTCTTTTGCAAGCACAAGGACCTGACTTTGCTCCCTACAATTATGTAAGAGATCTGTGTTCGGTGGCACACACTTGTAATCCCAGCACCAGGGGTAGAGGGTAGAGACAAATATTCTTGGGGCTCCCTGCCCAGCCAATTTAGACTTCCTGACAATCCCCAGACCAAAGAGAGACCTTGTCTCAAACAAACAAACAAACAAACAAACAAACAAACGATGTGGGTGGCACCTGAGGAATAACACTTGAGGTTGACTTGGACCTTCCTGTATACAGGCCCCATAAGCAGGCATACCCCTGCACATGTATCCTAACATGCAAACGCACATGCACACACAAAAACAAAAATGACCAGTTTTTACATTCATGGGATATTGAGTAGACAGCACCGAGTTCCCACATTTCAGTGTTACTGATCTGCAAGTAAGGTCTCGTTACGTTCTCCCCCGCTTTCCTTCGGGAGTTCTCATTACTGTATCTCCTGTTTCTTGCCTCTATTTTTCCTCTCCATCTACACACCATTCTTCAGATCTTTCATCACATGGAAACTCTAAATTGAACAGGAGGGATTTTCGAGATATGCTTTCATTCAGTAGCCCAGGCTGGCTGGGAACTTAGATATCCTAAGCTGGCTTTGAACTCGTTATAATCCTTTTATGTCGGCCTCCAGAGTGGAGCGTTTACAGCCATGCAACACCACAATCTGGCCTTGTGGTGGTTTTGAAGCCTAAGAGTTTAATCAAAGTATTCCCTTTACCTTTAATGATGGGGCCATCAAGCCAGACACTAAAATTCATGATCTGAATGTGTTGATGACCTCTCATGATGTGAACTCAGCACCATCAACAGCCTGCTAAGAGATAAATGTGCAGGCGTGTCTGTGAGGGAGAGTCAGGACTGGGCTTATTAAGATGGGAAGACCCAGCCTAACCCTGGGCAGCATGGCTCCATGGGCTTTGAGCATTAGAAGGAAGAAATAGAAACTGAGAATCACACAGTCAGCCTGCAGTTAACGGTTTCCTGGGACACCTTATTAGTTCTTATGCTTTTCAGTGTGAAGGCCAATTTCCTCGCATTTCCCAAGGGCTAGAAGTAAATGGTAAATTTGTCATTTGGAGCTTGTAAGTGAGCATATCAGGGGATGTCTTCTGCTGGATTGAAAATGTTATAGCACAGTGGTTAAGAGCACTTGCTGCTCTTGCAGAGGACCCAGGTTCAACTCCCAGCATCCACATGGTGGGTCACGTCCATCTGTAAATCTAGTTCCAGGGGAATCTAACACCCTTTTCCAGACTCAGAGAGCACCAGGCATGCATGTGGTATGCACACATACAGGCAAATACACATGGAAAAACTTATGTTATTAATAAATACTCATACATATTTATAGAACATAGTTTATTTTTGCATTGTGTAATAACTAAATCAAGCTAATTAACACATTTTTCACTTCAGGTTTTTTATGTATATGATGAGAAATTTAGATCGATTCTTTTAACAATTATGGTTTTCAAAAAAGTTTTAATTAGTTAATTGTCCAAGGTGGTAAATATTTTTTCTTTTATATTTTGTCTGTTGTAGTTTTTCACATTTGAATTCTTTAAAATCCACATTATTTTTCACATTCGAATTCATTATACATTTGGTTTTTTTGAGACAGGGTTTCTCTGTGTAACTATGGCTGTCCTTAAATTCTTTTTGTAGACCAGGGTGGCCTCAAACTCAGAGATTTGCACGTCTCTGCTTTCTGAGGGCTGGAATTGAAGGCATGTGCCACAATTGCCTGCCCTCATTTAAATCCTTTTTATTTAAGGTTTATTTTTATTTCATGTGTATGAGCTTTTTTCCTGCATGTGTGCATGTGCACCTCATGATGTCTGGTGCTTCCAGGGGTCATAAGAGAGCATCGGATCCTCTGAAACTAAAGACACAGCTATAAGCCACCATATGGGTGCTGGGAACTGAACCTAGGTCCTCTGTAAGAGCAGCCAGTCAGTGCCCTTAACAGTTGAACCATCTCTCCAATCCCTTCGCATTTGAATTCTCAGTTCAATGAGAGTCCATCTCTGAGTCCCATATAGAGAAAGCATCCACCTTTTCTCTTTAGTAGTTGCTGTCATCTTAGTTTGTTTTCTGTTTCTTTTTTTTTTTTTTTTTTGTCTTTGCCTAGAAGATTTGGATTTTCTTTTTTTTTTCATTTTTTATTAGGTATTTAGCTCCTTTACATTTCCAATGCTATACCAAAAGTCCCCCATACCCACCCACCCCCACTCCCCTACCTACCCACTCCCCCTTTTTGGCCCTGGCGTTCCCCTGTACTGGGGCATATAAAGTTTGCGTGTCCAATGGGCCTCTCTTTCCAGTGATGGCCGACTAGGCCATCTTTTGATACATATGCAGCTAGAGTCAAGAGCTCCGGGGTACTGGTTAGTTCATAATGTTGTTCCACCTATAGGGTTGCAGTTCCCTTTAGCTCCTTGGGTACTTTCTCTAGCTCCTCCATTGGGAGCCCTGTGATCCATCCATTAGCTGACTGTGAGCATCCACTTCTGTGTTTGCTAGGCCCCGGCATAGTCTCACAAGAGACAGCTACATCTGGGTCCTTTCGATAAAATCTTGCTAGTGTATGCAATGGTGTCAGCGTTTGGATGCTGATTATGGGGTGGATCCCTGGATATGGCAGTCTCTACATGGTCCATCCTTTCATCTCAGCTCCAAACTTTGTCTCTGTAACTCCTTCCATGGGTGTTTTGTTCCCACTTCTAAGGAGGGGCATAGTGTCCACACTTCAGTCTTCATTTTTCTTGAGTTTCATGTGTTTAGCAAATTGTATCTTATATCTTGGGTATCCTAGGATTGGGGCTAATATCCACTTATCAGTGAGTACATATTGTGTGAGTTCCTTTGTGAATGTGTTACCTCACTCAGGATGATATCCTCCAGGTCCATCCATTTGGCTAGGAATTTCATAAATTCATTCTTTTTAATAGCTGAGTAGTACTCCATTGTGTAGATGTACCACATTTTCTGTATCCATTCCTCTGTGGAGGGGCATCTGGGTTCTTTCCAGCTTCTGGCTATTATAAATAAGGCTGCTATGAACATAGTAGAGCATGTGTCCTTCTTACCAGTTGGGGCATCTTCTGGATATATGCCCAGGAGAGGTATTGCTGGATCCTCTAGTAGTACTATGTCCAATTTTCTGAGGAACCGCCAGACTGATTTCCAGAGTGGTTGTACAAGCCTGCAATCCCACCAACAATGGAGGAGTGTTCCTCTTTCTCCACATCCACGCCAGCATCTGCTGTCACCTGAATTTTTGATCTTAGCCATTCTGACTGGTGTGAGGTGGAATCTCAGGGTTGTTTTGATTTGCATTTCCCTGATGATTAAGGATGTTGAACATTTTTTCAGGTGCTTCTCTGCCATTCGGTATTCCTCAGGTGAGAATTCTTTGTTCAGTTCTGAGCCCCATTTTTAAATGGGGTTATTTGATTTTCTGAAGTCCACCTTCTTGAGTTCTTTATATATGTTGGACATTAGTCCCCTATCTGATTTAGGATAGGTAAAGATCCTTTCCCAATCTGTTGGTGGTCTTTTTTTCTTATTGACGGTGTCTTTTGCCTTGCAGAAACTTTGGAGTTTCATTAGGTCCCATTTGTCAATTCTCGATCTTACAGCACAAGCCATTGCTGTTCTGTTCAGGAATTTTTCCCCTGTGCCCATATCTTCAAGGCTTTTCCCCACTTTCTCCTCTATAAGTTTCAGTGTCTCTGGTTTTATGTGAAGTTCCTTGATCCACTTAGATTTGACCTTAGTACAAGGAGATAAGTATGGATCAATTCGCATTCTTCTACACGATAACAACCAGTTGTGTCAGCACCAATTGTTGAAAATGCTGTCTTTCTTCCACTGGATGGTTTTAGCTCCCTTGTCAAAGATCAAGTAACCATAGGTGTGTGGGTTCATTTCTGGGTCTTCAATTCTATTCCATTGGTCTACTGGTCTGTCTCTATACCAGTACCATGCAGTTTTTATCACAATTGCTCTGTAGTAAAGCTTTAGGTCAGGCATGGTGATTCCACCAGAGGTTCTTTTATCCTTGAGAAGACTTTTTGTTATCCTAGGTTTTTTGTTATTCCAGATGAATTTGCAAATTGCTCCTTCTAATTCGTTGAAGAATTGAGTTGGAATTTTGATGGGGATTGCATTGAATTTGTAGATTGCTTTTGGCAAAATAGCCATTTTTACAATGTTGATCCTGCCAATCCATGAGCATGGGAGATCTTTCCGTCTTCTGAGATCTTCTTTAATTTCTTTCTTCAGAGATTTGAAGTTTTTATCATACAGATCTTTCACTTCCTTAGTTAGAGTCACGCCAAGATATTTTATATTATTTGTGACTATTGAGAAAGGTGTTGTTTCCCTAATTTCTTTCTCAGCCTGTTTATTCTTTGTATAGAGAAAGGCCATTGACTTGTTTGAGTTTATTTTATATCCAGCTACTTCACCGAAGCTGTTTATCAGGTTTAGGAGTTCTCTGGTAGAATTTTTAGGGTCACTTATATATACTATCATATCATCTGCAAAAAGTGATATTTTGACTTCCTCTTTTCCAATTTGTATCCCCTTGATTTCCTTTTGTTGTCGAATTGCTCTGGCTAATACTTCAAGTACTATGTTGAAAAGGTAGGGAGAAAGTGGGCAGCCTTGTCTAGTCCCTGATTTTAGTGGGATTGCTTCCAGCTTCTCTCCATTTACTTTGATGTTGGCTACTGGTTTGCTGTAGATTGCTTTTATCATGTTTAGGTATGGGCCTTGAATTCCTGATCTTTCCAAAACTTTTATCATGAATGGGTGTTGGATCTTGTCAAATGCTTTTTCTGCATCTAACGAGATGATCATGTGGTTTTTGTCTTTGAGTTTGTTTATATAATGGATTACATTGATGGATTTTCGTATATTAAACCATCCCTGCATCCCTGGAATAAAAGCTACTTGGTCAGGATGGATGATTGCTTTAATGTGTTCTTGGATTCGGTTAGCGAGAACTTTATTGAGGATTTTTGCATCGATATTCATAAGAGAAATTGGTCTGAAGTTCTCTATCTTTGTTGGGTCTTTCTGTGGTTTAGGTATCAGAGTAATAGTGGCTTCATAAAATGAGTTGGGTAGAGTACCTTCTACTTCTATTTTGTGAAATAGTTTGTGCAGAACTGGAATTAGATCTTCTTTGAAGGTCTGATAGAACTCTGCACTAAACCCGTCTGGACCTGGGCTTTTTTTGGCTGGGAGACTATTAATAACTGCTTCTATTTCTTTAGGTGATATGGGACTGTTTAGATGGTCAACTTGATCCTGATTCAACTTTGGTACCTGGTATCTGTCCAGAAATTTGTCCATTTCATCCAGGTTTTCCAGTTTTGTTGAGTATAGCCTTTTGTAGAAGGATCTGATGGTGTTTTGGATTTCTTCAGGATCTGTTGTTATGTCTCCCTTTTCATTTCTGATTTTGTTAATTAGTATTTTGTCCCTGTGCCCTTTAGTGAGTCTAGCTAAGGGTTTATCTATCTTGTTGATTTTCTCAAAGAACCAACTCCTTGTTTGGTTAATTCTTTGAATAGTTCTTCTTGTTTCCACTTGGTTGATTTCACCCCTGAGTTTGATTATTTCCTGCCGTCTACTCCTCTTGGGTGAATTTGCTTCCTTTTTTTCTAGAGCTTTTAGATGTGTTGTCAAGCTGCTAGTATGTGCTCTCTCCCGTTTCTTCTTGGAGGCACTCAGAGCTATGAGTTTCCCTCTTAGAAATGCTTTCATTGTGTCCCATAGGTTTGGGTACGTTGTGGCTTCATTTTCATTAAACTCTAAAAAGTCTTTAATTTCTTTCTTTATTCCTTCCTTGACCAAGGTATCATTGAGAAGAGTGTTGTTCAGTTTCCACGTGAATGTTGGCTTTCCATTATTTATGTTGTTATTGAAGATCAGTCTTAGGCCATGGTGGTCTGATAGGATACATGGGACAATTTCAATATTTTTGTATCTGTTGAGGCCTGTTTTGTGACCAATTATATGGTCAATTTTGGAGAAGGTCCCGTGAGGTGCTGAGAAGAAGGTATATCCTTTTGTTTTAGGATAAAATGTTCTGTAGATATCTGTCAGGTCCATTTGTTCCATAACTTCTGTTAGTTTCACTGTGTCCCTGTTTAGTTTCTATTTCCACGATCTGTCCATTGATGAAAGTGGTGTGTTGAAGTCTCCCACTATTATTGTGTGAGGTGCAATGTGTGCTTTGAGCTTTACTAAAGTGTCTTTAATGAATGTGGCTGCCCTTGCATTTGGTGCGTAGATATTCAGAATTGAGAGTTCCTCTTGGAGGATTTTACCTTTGATGAGTATGAAGTGTCCCTCCTTGTCTTTATTGATAACTTTGGGTTGGAAGTAGATTTTATCTGATATTAAAATGGCTACTCCAGCTTGTTTCTTCAGACCATTTGCTTGGAAAATTGTTTTCCAGCCTTTCACTCTGAGGTAGTGTTTGTCTTTTTCCCTGAGATGGGTTTCCTGTAAGCAGCAGAATGTTGGGTCCTGTTTGTGTAGCCAGTCTGTTAGTCTATGTCTTTTTATTGGGGAATTGAGTCCATTGATATTAAGAGATATTAAGGAAAAGTAATTGTTGCTGCCTTTTATTTTTGTTGTTAGAGTTGGCATTCTGTTCTTGTGGCTGTCTTCTTTTTGGATTGTTGAGTGATTACTTTCTTGCTTGTTCTAGGGCGTGATTTCCGTCCTTGTATTGCTTCTTTTCTGTTATTATCCTTTGAAGGGCTGGATTCATGGAAAGATATTGTGTGAATTTGGTTTTGTCGTGGAATACTTTGGTTTCTCCATCTATGGTAATTGAGAGTTTGGCCGGGTATAGTAGCCTGGGCTGGCATTTGTGTTCTCTTAGTGTCTGTATAACATCTGTCCAGGCTCTTCTGGCTTTCATAGTCTCTGGTGAAAAGTCTGGTGTAATTCTGATAGGCCTTCCTTTATATGTTACTTGACCTTTCTCCCTTACTGCTTTTAATATTCTATCTTTATTTAGTGCATTTGTTGTTCTGATTATTATGTGTCGGGAGGAATTTCTTTTCTGGTCCAGTCTATTTGGAGTTCTGTAGGCTTCTTGTATGATCATGGGCATCTCTTACTTTATGTTTGGGAAGTTTTCTTCTATTATTTTGTTGAAGATATTAGCTGGCCCTTTAAGTTGAAAATCTTCATTCTCATCAATTCCTATTATCCGTAGGTTTGGTCTTCTCATTGTGTCCTGGATTACCTGGATGTTTTGAGTTAGGATCCTTTTGCATTTTGTATTTTCTTTGACTGTTGTGTCGATGTTCTCTATAGAATCTTCTGCACCTGAGATTCTCTCTTCCATTTCTTGTATTCTGTTGCTGATGCTCGCATCTATGGTTCCAGATCTCTTTCCTAGGATTTCTATCTCCAGCGTTGCCTCGCTTTGGGTTTTCTTTATTGTGTCTACTTCCCTTTTTAGTTCTAGTATGGTTTTGTTCACTTCCATTACCTGTTTGGATGTGTTTTCCTGTTTTTCTTTAATGACTTCTACCTGTTTGGCTGTGTTTTCCTGCTTTTCTTTAAGGGCCTGTAACTCTTTAGCAGTGCTCTCCTGTAATTCTTTAAGTGACTTATGAAAGTCCTTCTTGATGTCCTCTATCATCATCATGAGAAATGTTTTTAAATCTGTGTCTAGATTTTCGGTTGTGTTGGGGTGCCCAGGACTAGGTGGGGTGGGAGTGCTGCGTTCTGATGATGGTGAGTGGTCTTGATTTCTGTTAGTAGGATTCTTACGTTTGCCTTTCGCCATCTGGTAATCTCTGAAGCTAACTGTTTTAGTTGTCACTGTTAAGAGCTTGTTCTTCAGGTGACTCTGTTAGCCTCTATTAGCAGACCTGGAGGGTAGCACTCTCCTTAGTTTCAGTGGGCAGAGTATTCTCTGCAGGCAAGCTCTCTTCTTGCAGAGAAGGTACCCAGATATCTGGTGTACGAACCAGACTCCTGGCAGAAGTTGTGTTCCACTCACTAGAGGTCTTAGGATCCCGTGTGGAATCCTGTGTGGGCCCTTGCGGGTGTCAGGCGACTCTGCTGGCAAGGTAGCCCGGGGCTCGAGTGGAGCGGAAGGGGCTTGTGCCCCAGGCAGGCCCGGGTAGTCTGCTTCCCTATGTACTGCAGTCTCAGGTTCCGCGCGATTGGATTGGGGCAGGCACTGTGTTTCACTCACCAGGGGTCTTAGGATCCCATGGGGAGTCCTGTGTGGGCCCTTGCGGGTGTTGGGTGAGACTCTGCTGGCAAGGTAGCCCAGGGCTTGAGTGGAGCAGAAGGGGCTTGTGTTTGTTTTCTGTTTCTGTGACAGAACACCCTCACTGAAGTGACTTCATTGCAGAAAGGTTCATTTCAGCTCACAGTCATTCAAAGTTATGGTCTGTCAGGCCACTGTGGCAGCGAAAGAAACCACAGCTGTAGGAGCTTAGGGTAGCGACTCAGACTCACAGTGCATCCAAAGTAAAGAAGCATGGAGCAATAATGAGTCCAAGCTGCTGCTCAGGCCTCTTCCCCAGCAGACACAGTCTAGGATCCCAGTCACAGAATGGCGCCACCCAGAGGCACCTCGAGACGGTTATCCAGACAGTTCCCTACAGGCATGCTCAGAGGCTCATCTCCAGATGATTCTGGACTTTGTCATGCTGACATTTGTCATCACAGTGGTGGGAGTGCTCTCTTCTTGCTCTGTATGGAGCTCACCTCAATTGAGCTGTCGTATTGCCACATGTAAGTGAACTTCCTTCAAAGCTGGGTGTTTTGATTTGTTTCAAAACAGGCTCTCTCTCTGTAGTCCTGGATGTCCTGGAACTCATTATATAGACCAGGCTGGCCTTCAGTGCACAGAAATCCTTTACTTCCTGATGTTTCAGAGCCTTTAAAAAATTTAATCCCTCCTGCCTGTTCCTGTTCTTAGTAACTGTGCTTTTGTAGCTGTTTTAGGTTTTGGTTCTGTTTTTGGTCTCTCTCTCTCTCTTCTCATTCTCCATTAAGAAGGCCTCAAAGTAAAATTTAACTTGAGGAGGACTGACATTTTTGATACTAAAATCATCCCAGCCAAGAGCCTGAAATCTCTGTCCAATTATTCAGATCATCATGTATCTCCTGTGTTAAATGTTTATGGTTTTATAAATGAAGGCCTTCTGTATTATTTATTAATTCAGTAATTTGATATTTTATACTTTAGTAATATAAAGAATATATTTTATTACTGTAACTGTTATAGAGTTTTTACTGAAGTAAAAAGGCTGTGTGTGTGTGTGTGTTTGTGTGTTTTGTTTTAATTTTTGAGATAGGGTCCCCAGCTAGGCTGGTGTTCACTACATAGATTATCACAAACCTGTGACAATCCTCCTCCTTAGCCAAAGTGTTGGTATTACAGGCATGTGTCACTAGATTCAGCAGCTATTAATATTTGTAAGTTGTTTTGGATTCCTAAATTTGATGAAGTGTACTGTATGCACTATACATAGCTTGTTTTGTAGTGTTTGCCTGGAACCTCAGCACCTGGGAGGCAGAGGCAGGAAGATCGGGAGTTCAAGGTCATGTTCAGCAAAAAGGAGACCAATGCAGCCCAAGCTATATGAGTCCTTAGTTCAATATAGCAACAAAGATAGGGCAGAGTGGCCCATGCCAGTAGCTTGTGCTGGAAGGCAGGGGCAGAAGGATCAGGAATTCTAGATCATCCTCAGCTGCTTAGCAAACGCAAGGCCAACTTGGGCTACATGAGTCCTTGTCTCAAAAACACAAATCAAAACAATATGCATGTGTGCATATATTAGATTTGTTGTTAATGGCTATTACTGTCATTTTCATAGTTATTGGTTTAATCAAGTAACATATGTCTTTGTAAATTCTGGTCACTTATGTTGCATTGAGGAGCAGGCAACATAATGTTCCAAACTTATGGGACGTTTTGTAAGACCCCTTTTCGGGGACCCCCACTCTAGTCTCGGGAGAGAGAGCACACCCAAAGAAACACGAGAATCCTTCTTGCTGTAAACACGTGAGGCAGTTTAATGGCGGAGCTCCGGGTTGAAACGTATCTCACACAGGAGACAGTGGATTCGACCCCGAGGCTAGAAAGCTAGGGGTTTTTATGGAGTAAAGGGCTTAGTGGTGGGGAATTCAGCATAGCGACACACTATTGGCTTATTCAAACATCAGCAGAAAAATTATATGTACGTGCAGGTCAGGGTGTCAGCAGCAAAAGAACACGTGCAGGAGTTCTGTGAGTTGGATGTTTATCAGTGCTAGCAGAGTATCTGGTAAATTTATTACTTTGAACTGCGTCAAAGGGCAATGGGCAGAGGGAGGTGCCGGGCCAGATGGTTGTTGACTCAGTTCAGATAGCCCTGTTATGTCCTCACATTCCTCTTTATCTTTATGGTCAAGCTGTTCCCAGGAATGCTTTCTTTAACTACGGGGCATGCCCGGGTTTGTTTTTCTTTGTTCTCAGCCCCAGGCAGCCTCTAGGCTCACAAACAACCAGCATTTTCTGAGTACTTTATATGACTTACAGGTCTTGAAATTTCATCTTTCTTTCAATTTCAGTGGAAACATACTCTGAGCTCATTCTCCCTCACCTGGTGAGCAGGAATTTTATAGCCACCATTGGCCTAAATATCTATCAGACAAAGGAGAGGGGGAGGAGGAGAGAGGGAAGAAGAGGAGGGGAGAAGGAGGGAGGAAGAGGAGGGGAGAGATGGAGGGAAGAGGTGGAAGGGAGAGGGGAGAGATGGAGGGAAGAGGGGAGAGGGGAGGGAGGGGAGAGGGGAGGGGTGAGAAAGATTTGGGAGTAGCAAATCAGTGTAGGAAAATATGTATAATATAGTAAATTATGGCTGAATTCAAAGAAGCCAAGACAGAAGAAAGCTCATAAAGGCAAAGAGTGAGAAGTTGGGACTGGAGAGATTGCTCAGAGGTTAAGAGCACTGGCTGCTCTTCTAAAGGACCTGGGTTCAGGGACAGCACCCACATGATAACTCACAGCTGTCTGTAACTCCAGTTCCAAGGAATTCAACTCCTTCACAGAGGCATACATGCAAGTAAAACACCCATGCACATAAAATAAAAATAAATGAACACTTTAAAAAGAGTATATATTTTGGTGGGGCACACCCTTAATCCCAGCACTCGGGAGGCAGAGGCAGGCAGATTTCTGAGTTCAAGGCCAGCCTGGTCTACAAAATGAGTTCCAGGACAGCCAGGGCTATACAGAGAAACCCTGTCTCAAAAAACCAAAATAAATAAATAAATAAACAAATGAATAAATAAATAAAATAAAGAGTATATATTTATAAAAGAATGAGAAATTTATGTGGGCTATTTGGATTTGAAATTCATGGATCTGAAGCATGAGTTTGCATCAGTCTATTGGTTGAAGGGCTGTCACTATGCAGATATTCTGTTGGGAACATCTTGACTATAAGGTTGCAGTTTTTAGAGAACACAGATAAACCTGTAGAATCTGTGTACATACTGAGGCATATAACACACATGCGATTCATGAAGAACAGTGATTCTCAACCTTCCTAATGCTGCAACCCTTTAATTCAGTTCCTCTCGCTGTGGTGAGCCCCAACCATAAAATGATTTCTCATCAGAATCTAAATAAACTATGTTTTCTGATGGTCTTAGGTGACAACTGTGAAATGATGATGTGATCCTTCAACTCCCAGAAAAGTCATGACCCACAGGTTCAGAACCACTGATGTAGAAGGACTCTCTCATGACACATGTGGTCTTTGGAACTATATTTATCTGCAGCAGTCAGGAGTCTAGCACAAAACTAGTCTAGTTTTATTTGTGCATCAGCATCTCCTCACCCTGTGTCCTCTGAGCATGTGTCACTCTAAAAATCTTGATTCTCTCTCTCTCTTTTTTAGAGATTTATTTATTTATTATATGTAAGTACACTGTAGCTGCCTTCAGACACTCCAGAAGAGGGAGTCAGATCTCGTTATGGATGGTTGTGAGCCACCATGTGGTTGCTGGGATTTAAACTCTGGACCTTTGGAAAAGCAATCAGGTGTTCTTACCCACTGAGCCATCTCACCAGCCCTTGATTCTCTTTTTTAAATGAGGTCTTTATATGAGACATTTCTTTGTCACAACACTGTCACCAATACTTTTTTTTTTAAACAGTCTGACAGTGAAGTGAGTTAGGACCTCAAAGTAGCCTCTGAGTTTTCACTGTTGCTTTTCAATGTTTTTCCTGTAGGGAGTCTCTCCCTCTCCCTCTCCCTCTCCCTCTCCCTCTCCCTCTCCCTCTCCCTCTCCCTCTCCCTCTCCCTCTCCCTCTCCCTCTCCCTCTCCCTCCTCCCTGTCCCCCTCTCCATCCCCCTCCCCCACTCTCTCATACTAATCAATTCAACCAGAACCTTGTAAAATGAAAAGGACATCTTTCAGATCCTATACAAAGCAACTCAGGAAACATAGATTCAGGAGCCTTTGTGTCCATGTTGTAAAGAAGGCAGGGAAAAGTGGGGGTTTCTATGGGCAAGCAGTTCTGGCTGTGGAATTCTGGGGACGAACAGGATCCATGTGACCAATAGAAGACAAAACAAAAGCATCTACACACCTAGTAAATGTCCAGAAAACAGGAGCCAGATACCTACGGATATGTGTCCCAGGTCTCTAGTCATCTGGTTTGTACTTATGTATGTTTCTGACGTCCACAGTACAGGGAGAGGTGAACAAGTTCCCTAAGCAGCAGCACGGGACAAGAAGAGGTTCCATGAGTAGCTTCCTGAGCTCCATTTTGAAAGGCGTTCAAAATTAGGTTTTATTCTAACTTTCTTTTCACAGAGGATAAACTACATTTTAAGAACGTGTGTTCTCTCCAGTATCTGTAGTTATTTCACCATGCAGGCATTTTCTTTTGCTTTGTATCTTTACTTAATGGTCCCATCATGAACATAGATTATTAAATAATGCATAACTAAGCAAGCATAAAATAAAAAGAATCAAAACTACCACTAGATGTATTTAGCTATGTGATAACTGTGTTACTAAGTCATGGACATACTATATGCTCCAGAATTTTTATCTAGTCTCTTTAGACATTGATGCCCTGACGCAAAAGGAAGGAGCGCATATTTGCTTTAATTTAATGGTGACAAATTTCACTGACTGGGGGCATTGCTGCAAAGTCCCAGGAGTTTACTACTTTCTAGGAAGATCTTATGGGATAGAATTGAACTCTTACCATCAAGCTTCCCCTGCTTCTCACCTTTTCAGCCCCATCTCCCACAGCTCATCAAAAGTGCACCTGAAAATTGAAGCAGGGCTCCAGAACTTAGCACAACTCATGTCATGATGGACATGCCATCCAGGCCATAAAACTCAGCACATAGAAAGAAACTAAAACAAAGGTTTAATCCATCAAAGTCCATAGTTCTGGGAGTCTCAAAATGTACTAGCCTCGTTTTTTTTTTTGTTTGTTTGTTTGTTTTTGTTTGTTTGTTTGTTTGTTTTTGCTTCTGCTTCTGGCTAATTGTTCTTGTTAACTGGAGTATGTCAACCCAGAACATGGTTTTTGTCCTGGAAAGGCCACCCTGAAAAAAGTTTGGGACTACACTGGGATCCAGAACATCCATTGTAGTTGCCAGGTGTCTAATAAAGACTTTCAGTTGGCTTAAAGCCATATCCATCCAGTCTTCTCTGGTGAATGCCCCACAACAAAAATTATATTATGCCGTTTTCAGTGATGTCTTACTTGCTTATAATGTTCATTTTCACCCAGAAATCAGCTGACTCTCTGAGTTCTATCACAAATAGAAATTTGTGGAGTAAAATGTGTTCTGTGTTCACTGATGCATTTTTATTACATTTACCATATTTTAAAAAGATTACCTGTGTATGTGCATGTGCGCGCGCATACATGTGTGCAAGTGTCATGGGGCATAGAGAAGTAGAAGACAACCTGCAAGAGTCAGTTCTTTCCATCTACCTTGAAGGTCATAGGAGTTAAAAGTAGGTTTCAAGGCTTGGAAACAGGCACCTGTACCTACTGAGCCATTTTGCTGGTTCCCACATGATCTCTTATTTGTTTAGGTGGCTGGTTTCCTTATTAACGCATGTCTCTAGAGTACAGCATTCATATTTATGTTTACTCTGAGTATACCACATAGCAATCTAGACCTTAGTTTTAAAAAAAACACATAATAACGTGTGTGTGTGTGTGTGTGTGTGTGTGTGTGTGTGCACGTGCGTGTGCAAATGCCACGGCGTGCATGTGGAGGTACGTGGGAGAACTTGTGAAAATTGCTTCTCTTCTTTTACTGCCAGAGCTCCCGAGATGGAACCCAGGTCCTCGGACTTGGTGTCAAGTACTTTTACCTACACAGCCATCTTGCTGGTTCCTTACTATATTTAATAAATTATTCAAAAACAAATTAATTAGTAACTAATGATATGGTTATAGAAGACAGCTGAGTCGATACCTGATATAAAACATATCAATATCCCATGTGTAAGATGAGATATATTGTCAATAAAATCTCCAATCTACAACATAAACCTTTCTTGTTTTTTTTAAATTTTTTATTAGATATTTTCTTTATTTACATTTCAAATGTTAGCCCCTTTAGTAGTTCCCCCTCCCCCTGCTCCCCAAGTCACCCACTCCCATTCCTGGGCCTGGCATTCCCCTATACTGGGGCCTAGAGCCTTCACAGGACCAAGGGCCTCTCCTCCCATTGATGACCAACCAGGCCATCCTCTGCTGCATATATAGCTAGGGCCACAAGTTCCACCATGTATTTTCTTTGGTGGTATAGTTCCAAGGAGCTCTGGGGGTACTGGTTAGTTCATATTGATGTTCCAACTGTGGGGCTTCAGTCCCCTTCAGCTCCCTGGGTATTTCTGTGGCTCCTTCATTGGGGACCTTGTACTCTGTCCAATAGATGACTGTGAGCATCCACTTCTGTATTTGCCAGGCACTGGCAGATCCTCACAGGAGACAGTTATATCAGGTGCCTATCAGCAGGCTCTTGTTGGCATCTGCCTAGTGTCTGGGTTTGGTGGTTGTTTATGGGGTGGATCCCCAAGTGGAGCAGTCTCTGGATGGTCGTTCTTTCAGGCTCTGCTCCGAACTTTGTCTCTGCAACTCATCCCATGGGTATTTTGTTCCCCATTTGTCTTAGTTAGGGTTTTACTGCTGTGAACAGACACCATGACCAAGGCAAGTCTTATAAAGGACAACATTTAATTGGGGCTGGCTTACAGGTTCAGAGGTTCAGTCCATTATCATCAAGGTGGGAGCATGGCAGTATCCAGGCAGGCAAGGCACAGTCAGAGCTGACAGTTCTACATCTTCATCCAAAGGCTGCTAGTGGAAGACTGACTTCTAGGCAACTACGGTGAGGATCTTATGCCCACACCCACAGTGGCACACCCATTCCAACCAGGTCACACCTATTCCAACAAGGCCATACCTCCAGATGGTGCCACTCCCTGGTCCAAGGATATATAAACCATCACACCATTCTAAGAAGGAACGAAGTATCCACACTTTGGTCTTCCTTCTTCTTGAGTTTCATGTGGTTTGTGAGTTATATCTTGAGTATTCAATGCTTCTGGGCTAATATCTACTTATCAGTGAGTACATATCATGTGTGTTCTTTTGTGATTGAGTTACCTCACTTAAGATGATATCCTCCAGATCCATCCATTTGTCAAAGAATTTCATAAATTCATAGTTTTTAATAGCTGAGTAGTACTCCATTGTGTAAATGTACCACATTTTCTGTATCCATTCTTCTGTTGAGGGACATGTGTTCTTTCCAGATTCTGGCTATTATAAATAAGGCTGCTATGAACATAGTGGAGCATGTGTCCTTATTACAAGTTGGAACATCTTTTGGGTATATGCCCAGGAGAGGTATTGTGGGATCCTCCGGTAGTATTATGTCCAATTTTCTGAAGAACCACCAGACTGATTTCCAGAATGTTTGTAGCAGCTTGCAATCCTACCAGCAATGGAGGAGTGTTCCTCTTTCTCCACATCCTTGCCAGCATCTGCTGTCACCTGAATTTTTTATCTTAGCCATTCTGACTGGTGTGAGGTGGAATCTCAGGGTTGTTTTGACTTGCATTTCCCTGATAATTAAGGATGTTGAACATTTTTCAGGTGCTTCTCAGCCATTCGGTATTCCTCAGTTGAGAATTCTTTGTTTTGCTCTGTACCCCATTTTTTAATAGGGTTATTTGATTTTCTGGAGTCCAGCTTCTTGAGTCCTTTGTATATATTGGATATTACTCCCCTATCTGATTTAAGATTGGTAAAAATCCTTTCCCAAACTGTTGGTGACCTTTTTGTCTTATTGACAGTGTCTTTTGCTTTACAGAAGCTTTGCAATTTTATGAGGTCCCATTTGTTGATTTTTGATCTTACAGCACAAGCCATTGCTGTTCTGTTCAGGAATTTTTCTCCTGTGCCCATAGCTTCGAGACTTTCCCCCACTTTCTCCTCTATAAGTTTCAGAGGTTTTATGTGGAGTTCTTTGATCTACTTAGACTTGAGCTTTGTACAAGGAGATAAGAATGGATCAATTGGCATTCTTCTACATAATTGCCAGTTGTGCCAGCACCATTTTTTGAAAATGCTGTCTTTTTTCCACTTTTAGCTCCCTTATCAAAGATCAAGTGACCATAGGTGTGTGGCTTCATTTCTGGGTCTTCAATTCTATTTCATTGATCTACTTGTCTGTCACTGTACCAGTGCCATGCAGTTTTTAATCACAATTGCTCTGTAGTACAGCTTGATGTCAGGCAAGGTGATTGAACCAGAGGTTCTTTCATTGTTGAGAATAATTTTTGCTATCCTAGGTTTTTTGTTATTCCAGATAAATTTGCAAATTGCCCTTTCTAACTCTATGAATTGAGTTGGAATTTTGATGGGGATTGCATTGATTTTGTAGATTGCTTTCGGCAAGATAGCCATTTTGACTATATTAATCCTGTCAATCCATGAGCATGGGAGATCTCTAGGTTTCTCTAGGTTGAACAGATTGAAAAACTCACAGGTCAGAATGACTCTGTCCCTTATTGTTAGCTGAAGGCTAATGACAGATCAGCTGTATATCTTTCTGCTTTAAGACTCTGGTCTTTGACAGCATGTGGAAGAAAATTGAAAAAGAGGGTGTGGCTAGAGTAGAACCATCTTTCTAACATCTTCACTTCCAAAATCATGCAAACAGCCCCATAACTCCTCCAAGGTCCCTTTTCCTGAACTTCTGTATCCCATATGTTTTCATGGAGAGCCCAAAATATGGGAAAGAAACTCGGTGGGTCAGGAGAATGAACAAAGAATAGCTACCAAGAGTTTGACAAGGGAGGTCTGTTACCTTTATTCCTCTACTATGGATCAAGGGTAGACATCTTTACAGGAAAAGATGTATCAGAATCTCTGTGTCTCCCACTGCTACATTCCCATGTTCCCATTCCAATGCTTCTAATGGGGGGCACTCTGGTCTATGATGAGGACAGCAGAGAGTATATAATTTTAATATGTTTATAGCTGTGCTGTGCCACTAATTAGCTACATGGCTGGCATGACTCCATTTTTGCCCTCATGGTTGTTACATGAAGGGGGTTCTGTTGGATGATATCAGTAGCTACTATGCTAAATAGTTTCTTTACTTCTATTACCAGTTTCACAACTGGATGACTCCAGGATGAAACTTATGGAAAGTGATCTGACAAGGTAAGCAGAGTCTATATTCAGACTCTCCTACTGACAGTTTCATGTCAACTTGATACAAGCTAGTGTCATTTTGGAAGAGGAACCCTCAGTTGCTCCTTCCAGATTGTCTTGTGGGAAAGCCTGTGATGCATTTCCAGCTCACTGTGGGTTGGTGCCACCCCAGGCTGGTGGTCACAGGTGACATAAGAAGGCAGGGTGAGCAAGCTATGAAAGCTAACCAGTAAGTAGAGCCTGTGTATTAGCTCCTGCCTCATGGATCCTGCCTTGAGTTCCTACCCTGAATTCCCTCAGCAATGGAGTATGACTTGAAAATTGGAACAAATCCTTTACCTGCAAGCAGATTATGGTCATGGTGTTTCATGACAACAATAGAAACCCTAACTAAGACATCACCTTAATTGTAAGTACTAGAAGTATAAAATACCTGGTAGTTTTACTTCATTTACTATGAGACAATGGTCTCATTTCTAAATAAACTTTCTATTCTTATTGGTTAGCTTACTGGTTCTTTGATTTCACTTCAGTTCCACTGACCTACCCTGCTGTGTCCAGTATTTCAGGACTTCCTATGGGCTGGACCCAGGGCTATATATTATGCTCAATAGACAAGAGCTTTCCAAAGATCTTCCAACGTCTGGAAACTGCAAGGTCAGGAAACAGAGTTTCTGGGTAGGGGGTAGAGAAATATTTAATATAAAATAAATGAAGGAAGAAGAGTAACAGGGGGAGGGAAAAGAAAAAAACTCTAGGTCGTAAAGAACTATTTTTTGAGATTTATTTATATTTTATGTGTAAGAGTGTTTGCATGCATGTATGTCTGTGTACCACATGCATGCCTGGTTCTCTCACAGGCCAGAATAGGGTATATGATCCCCTGGTACTGGAGTTCCTGGTGTTTGTCAACCACCATGTGGGTGCTGAGAATCAAACCTCTGGAAGAACAGTCACTGCTCTTAACTACTGACCCTTCTTTCTAATCCCCAAAGCAGTGAGGTTGGTTTCTTTTTTTTTTCAATTAAAAATACATTTATTTATTTTTAACTTTTCTTTTTTGTGCATGTGTGCACATGTATGCCACATGTTTGCAGAAGTCAGAGGGCAAGCCACAGCAGTCAACTTTGTAACATGCAGATCTTAGGGTTTGAACGGAACACAGGTCATCCAGCTTAATGTCAAGTTTAATGGGAACTGTGTGTGTGTGTGTGTGTGTGTGTGTGTGTGTGTGTGTGTGTGTGTGTGTGTGTAAAACTTAGGTGTCATTCCTTTGATCTATCCATCTTGTTTTTGAAATAAAGTCTCTCGGTGACACTCACTAATGAGCCTTGACTGGCCAGTGAGCACCAGGGATGTGCTTGTCTAGCACTGGGGCACCATGTGCTTTTATTATCATGTGTGCTGTGCACTTCACTGGCTCCTCCCTTGCTCCTGGCAGAGGGATTCTTTACAGAAGTAACTGATGCTTGTGAATGGCTCCCCTTTCCACCCTCACTTCCCTGGACCAAAAATATTTTGGACTAGAAATGACCACTCTCTTTGTCCTAATTTTCCCACTACTGATTCCAAAGAAAGTGAAAAAAATTCTCTTTGTTTGCAGCTTGACCCGTATGGAACTGAATTTACCAGAATCCCGTGATACATCTTCTTCCTTCATCTCTGACACTGTGGCTCAGGAGAGTGTCCCACCTTGCTGTTACTATGAAATTGGGGAATGTTCTACTGGCTACAGCATATCCTCTGAACCCTCCAACAACAGCTCAATCTTGTCTTATCTTCCAATCTTTTCAGAAAGAACAGCTTGGCAAATCCAGAGCAATATTGTCCCTGATTCCCCAGAAAAGGAATTGGCTGAGTCCAGGAGCCAAAGCACACCACTGCCTTACCTTACAGTTGACAGACACTGAGAAGTCAGATCTTTTCCAGAATTTTGCAGTCCTTCCTCCATTAGAAGCTCATAGCTCTTTTATTAGCTCTATTTTACAACCCCTAGATACTTGCAAACATGAAATAACAAAAGATAAGGGAAAGAATCATTTTCTATCAGATCATGGGTCAAATTCTGTTTTGAATGAGAGTCTGGGACCCATTGTCTGGGCTACTCTCCAGCTCTGTCCTTTAGTCAGAAGACAGCTTGGAGGGGCATATGTCTCAGAAGGTTTCTACTCTGCAGAAACAAGTGGTAACTCTGCCTGAAAAGAAGTCGTGGAAAACACCCAATTGTTGGATGGATGTACAAGGACTTCCTAAACAAGAGATCTCCCACAGTCAGGTACCTACACTCATCCCTCAGAGCACTGAGCCAAGAACCAACAGATCTTCAGGTGTTCCATCAATTCATCCCCATGTGAGCATCGGGGTCAATTCTGAAGAAAATAGGACAGAAACCAGAATGTCATGGTCACTTACCTCCAACAAGCAGTTAGAATCTGAGAATGACCACCAAATCATTAGATACAATCTTTTACTTATATAAATGGACATGCCATCTTCCAGAAATGTAGAAGTTAATGCAATTCAGGAAGAAACCACTTTACTGAGAAAGGATCCAAAGCATGTGTTAGAGCTGAATACAGAACAGAGGGCCATAGGTCTTCCAGAAGAAAGTATAAAGTCACATAAGGCACAAGGAACTAATGTGGAGCTGACACCCAAGACACCATGTTCAGCCACAGACAGCATAAAGGTCACTTCAATGGCATTGTTTCAGGTTATAAATTCAATGGGAATGATCCCAGATTCACATTTAGATGTGACAAATTCTGTGGGGAAAACAAAAGATAAGACTCTTATCACAGCCATCAAACCAAGCTGAATCAGTGAGCATACCCCCACCCCGAGTTATTAAATCCAGTAATTGAATCAATAAAAGTAGCAACTCCTCAGCATCACACAAGGGAATCAAAGATTATGACCTCAAGACCAAATCAAATCACAAATATCTCAAAAGTAACTCCTGTAGCATTGTTTCACATCGTGAATTCTAGGGGGCTGATCAATGAATTATGTTCATGTCATAGAATCAACAGGGATAGCCCCAAAGCCACAACACCAAGTCATGGTATCAGTGGAGGTAGATACATTGCATAAGCATCAAGCTATAGAACCAGCAAAGATGAGTCCAGGGCCACACCACACAGTCTTCAAAGCTGGGGAAAGGAATCCAAAGCCTCAGCCTAAAGTCACAGAAACATTAAACCTGAACCCAGGGTCACAGAATCAAACCATGAAACAGATCAGGTTTACTCCTAGTTCTCTCCAACCTCCACAGCCATCATCTAATGTCCTGGACTCAACAAGGGTAATTCCAGATGCATCAGAGAAATCCATACATGCTCTAAAGGGAAACTCAGTGGCACGGGGGTCACCCACTGGAATGATCACAGCACTACAAGCTGGTTTGACTGCACAGTCAGTGGCTCAAGCCAAAGAATCTCCAGAGTTGCCTTCTGCATCCCAGGTTCAAGTCAGAGACTCCATAGGGATGACACCACAGCAAGACACAGAGGATGTGTCATTGACTCCAAAACTTCCCCCTCGGGTCATGGACTCTTCAGAGTTCACCCCATGGCACCAATACTTAGACTGTTTAGAGGTGAGTCCAAGATAAAATCACAGAGAATCTATGGAGTTGACCTCTGATACCTGGCCACAAAGGAAGAATCCTACAGAGAGGACACCATCACCTCATCAAATAACAGAATCTATGACAACAGCCCCAGGGGCACCAGATCAAGGGACAGTATCTATAGGGATGACCCAATGCATCAACTTACGGAATCTGAAGTAGTGCCAGCTACTCTAAAACTTTGAGAAGTGGAGTGTTTGTGGGAAAACAACCCCACAACCTAAGGTTATGGAGTCAGTAAACTTACCCCCGAGTTACAGAATGTAAGCTCTAAGAACCTAGTTCCAGATCCAAGATTGCAAAGTACGAAACCCGTGGACATATCCAAAGATTTAGTTCCAGATAAGGTAAAAGCTGACCACTGAGCCCAACTGTGGTATCTATAGATCTGGCTCCAGACCAACATCAGCAAAGCATACAGTCTGAGGAATTAACCTCCATACCACAATTGCAAACTGAGAAACCTGTCCCATCAGCCCCAGAGTCTCAGCTTCAAGATATGAAGTCTGGCCAACTGACAGTTGAACCACAACTCCAAAATGTACAATGGGTTGGGTTGCCCCCAAATCCACAGGTGCAAAGTGAATTAGTAAATGTGATTCCTGGTTCACAGTCTCGAGTTATGGAAGGTGTTCATTCAGACCTACCACAAGAGGTACCAGAAGATATAAAAATGGTGGCTTGACCCCAAGACTGCCACTTGCAGATATAAAATCTGCAAACTTGGCCCCAAAACCATGTTCCCAAAACACCAGCTCTGATAATACAGCCCATGTACCACTTGAAGATATGAAGATTCCACTAGTAGACTATAGAAGTTTAATTCCTGAGACACTGTTGGAAAGTATGAAAGTTGGTGAGTTGACCACACACTGTTATGCAGTAAAATCTTCTGATGTGAGCCTCAACTCAAATTATTCTTTCCCAGAACCTGAAGGGCTGAATGAACAGCAGCAAGCCTCAGAGGCAAGGGTGACCTCTGACACTTGTCATCATGTGGAAGAATCTGCTGAGTTGTCATCAGTAGGAGTGACTTCAGCACCACTGAGCCAAACCTCAGAATCTACGGAGATGAGCTTACCACCACTCCAAGACACTCTTGAACCTAGGCCCCAAGTTGTGAAAGCCATGAAAGAAACTCCAGAATTACAAATTGAAATTAAAAATATTCTGAATTTGTGGCCCCAGAACCACAGCCTGTGGATGTGGACTTTGCTCGTGTGACGCCAGAACCATGTTCAGAAGTTACTAACCCATCATAAATGAGTCTGTATGAATGCACAGCAAGCACTGAATTGACATTGCCTGAAGTTGATGATACCCAGGGGATCATTGTAGAAACCTATTCAGAAATGGGATCTCAGGGATTGAATCTAGGACCAAGAGTGCAAATTGAGGAATCAGAGTCACTGGCAGGAAAAATGAAATTTGAAGAATTAACCCCTGAACCATCTGTACTAGTTGTAGAACCTATAGAGTTAACTACAGGACCCACACCACATATTATAGATGTGATTCCAGGGCCAAAGCTCCACAACATAAAGTCTGTGCAAATAGATACAGGACTAGAGTTACAAAGTGAGTTATCTGTGGATTTAGTACAACAGTCATCTAAAAGAGTGGTAGATCCTGAAAAGGCAAAACCAGAGCCAGGGCTACTGAGTTTATTACCAAAGAAATTGGTTGAGGCTACACAAATTCCAAATGTGAAATCCATGCATTTGAATCTGGACCAAGAGCCACCAGTTGTCAAATCACCATTGATTCCAGGCCCACAACTGCAAAGTGTCAGATTTCCAAAGTTATATCATGGGTGTACTGGCTAGTTTTGTGTCAGCTAGACACAACTGGAGTCATCACAGAGAAAGAAGCTTCAGTTGAGGAAATGCCTCCATGAGATACAACTGTCAGGCATTTTCTCAATTAATGATCAAGGGGGAAAGGCCCCTTGTGGGTGGGGCCATCTCTGGGCTGGTAGTCTTGGTTCTATAAGAGAGAAGGCTGAGCAAGCCAGCGGAGGCAAGGCAGTAAGGAACATCCCTCCATGGCCTCTGCATCAGCTCCTGCTTCCTGGCCTGCTTGAGTTCCAGTCCTGACTTCCTTGGTGATGAACAGCAGTATGGAAGTGTAAGTCGAATAAACCCTTTCCTCCCCAGCTTGCTTCTTGGTCGTGATGTTTGTGCAGGAATAGAAACCCTGACTAAGACAAAGGGCCTACTTCTTCAAGGGGAAAATCCAGGATATTCTATCTCGGGTCCCCCATATTATAGTTTGAAATCTGATGAAGCAATATCTTATTCCCCAGTGCCAGAAATCAGATCATCTGGTTTTATACCAGGGACAAAGGTTCCAGAACCACAACTGCAAGATGTGAAATCTATGGAAGTAAATCTAGGACCATGTTTGCAAGATGTGAGATTTTCTGATTCAATCCCAAAACCTAAGCAAGATGCTTTTAAATATACACAGTTCATGCCAGCTTTTCCACTTCAAGAGAGGACATCTCAGGGATGTATGCCAGAATCATTTTTGCCACTAAGCCAAGAGCCAAGTTCAAAGATAGGAGGCTTGCTCTGCCTACACAAGGATCAAAGTTTTACAGCATGAAATTTGCAACACAAACCTCTGAACTACAGCATCCACATGTGATATCTGAGGAGGTCAACACAGGACTTTGGGAACAAGATACCAAATTTTCTGAGCTGGCTTCAAGACCGAGACTTCAAGGGGTCAGATTTGGGGAGCAAATCTCAGGATCGATGTTTGTTAGTGCAAGTTCTATGACTCCAGAGTTAGGGATGCAGGATCCCAACCTAGCAAAGATGACTGCAGGGCTACAGGATACAAGGCAGGTGAATATTAACTCACCTATTAATATTAGCTTCAAGATATCAAATTTTTGGATATAATACCAGGAATTCCACCTCAAGGTGTGGCAACTTTACAGATAAACTCAGGGCTACACTTAGAATGTGTAAAAATTTTTGAGTTGACCACACAGCCGGAGAGGGATGAAGCCAGAATCGATAGTACAAGAGTCCTCATTTTAAGATGTAAAATAGTCGGGCATTGGTGGTGGCAGTGCATACCTTTAATCCCAGCACTTGGGAGTGGGAGGCAGAGGCAGGTGGATTTCTAAGTTTGAGGCCAGCCTGGTCTACAGAGTGATTTCCAGGACAGTCAGGGCTACACAGAGAAACCCTGTCTCAAAAACCAAAAAAAAAAAAAAGAAAAAGAAAAAAAAGAGAGATGCTCAAGATGTAAAATATGTCACAATGAATAAAGTACCAAGTTTTGAAGAAGAAATGTCTTATAAAATGGTATCTGAGAACAGGTGCAAATGGCAGAAACAATGAAATTGGCTCTTGGGAGACACTTAGGAAATGTAGATCATTCTGAGCTGATCAGAAGACCACAGACCCAAGGCAGAGCATCTTCTGAATTGATCGAAGGACAACTGTTAGGATGTATAAAACCTGTGGAGAAGAACACAGTCTCAAAGCAAGAAGCTCTGACATCTGTAGAATTAATACCAGGGCTACATTTGGAAGGCATTACATCTACAAAGTTAAAGTCAAAGTCAGAGCTGGAGCATGTCAAATCTATGCTGTCAACTCCAGGGATGCAGGCAGGAGATAGGAAACTTGAGGAGCTGCCTCCAGGCTCCAGCTTGAAGGGTTTAAAACCAAGGTTACTACCTTCAAAGCCAAAAGTAGAAAATAGGAAATCTGTGATCTTAACTGTAGAAGAAAGTCTCAAGGGGAGAAAATCAACTGTAGTATCTCCAAGTAGTTCCCTGAGAGGAGATATGAAGTCTGTGAAGTTGATTCCAGGTTCAAGAATGCAAGATTTGAAAAATAAGGGGTTGGCCGTGATACACATGTTCCAGAGGTAAATACCATGAACTTGAAACTTGAACCAAATAAGCAAGAGGAAAGTCCTGTGACTTGAACCAAGGATACTGTTTCAAGTGAAGTCTATGGAGGTGTTTCAAGGGCCTCAGCAGCAAGGTATGAAACTCAAGGAACTGACTTCACAGCCACAAATGCAAGATAGGAAACCTGTGATCACCCCATGTTTGAAACAGCAAAGTCTGAAACCTGTAACTGGAGCCAAACACAAGGGATCCAAGGAGTAAAATTTGTAGATTTCACCTCAACAGAACAAGGGTGTCAAGGTACAGAACCCATGAACTTAACTCTTGAGTCTAGACAGGATGAACAGATATCTGTAAAGTCACTAGAGTGGAAAGGTGGGATTTTTGACCAACATAAAAAACAGCTTTTGCCAGGTGGTGGTATCGCACACTTTTAATCCCAGCACTTGGGAGGCAGATGCAGGCAGATTTCTGAGTTTGATGCCAGCCTTGTCTACAGAGTGAGTTCCAGGACAGCCAGGGCTACACAGAGAAACCCTGTCTCAAACAAACAAACAAACAACCCCCCAAAACAGCTTTTATCTGAAAATAAAGTCAGATTAAGAGCCAAAACCTGCAAATATGAAACCCACAGATGGTTAAAAACTCTAAGGTATAATTCAAAGGTACAATGTCATTTGAATTGGCTACTGAGCTGGTTGTTCAAAGTGTAAAAGCTGAAGAGATCCGAAATGAACTACAGGTGCCAAGTACGAAGCCTTGCCAGTTGACTCCAGGGTCCCAGATGCATCAAGAGAAAGCCTTGGGGTCAACATTGGACCCACAGCTCCCAAGATGTGGAAACTGTGGCACTAAATAGAGAACCCCAACTTTGAAGCACCAAGCCTATACAATGGATACCAATATCTCAGTTTCAAAGTGAGAAAGGTATAGGGCCAAACTCAAGGTCACAGTCTCAAGAAGACAGACCTACAGAACTGAAGCAGCCTGTGCTATGGAGAGGTGTAAGGTCATCTGAGCTGACTGCCAGGATAAAAATTCAAGGAGAGAAATCTTGTGGCATTTCCTATTGAGCCACAGTTACAGAGAGTAAAAACCTCTCCATTAGCAATAGAGTTGCAGGAACCCAAAACCTTTAACTTGACTTCAGAGCCACAGCCTCAAGGCATCACAAACAAGGAGCTAAACAAAGAGCCACAGGTCAAAGTGTAAGATCTGTTCAGTGGATACCTCAAAAGGAGTTCCCTGGTGTGAAGTTTTTAGGATCCAATAGTAGGTCACCATTTCAAAATGTCAAATAGAACAGAAACCCTCCATAAAATTGGGAGGTGGGAAGCCATCAGACTCAAGGGTCAAAACTGTAAGGGAAAAAATCTGGGCATTTTAACCTCATGCCACAAGAAGAGTGTATGAAGAGCCTCCAGTTGTCACCAGGACAAGAGCTACAAAAATGGGGAAATTTTGCAGATAAGCACAAGGACCTGCTTTTGATGCCCAGTACCCACATAAAGAGCCAGGCACAGTGGCACACATTTGTAACCCCAGTGCAGACGTAGAGACAGGAGTGTTCCTGGCATTCACTAACCAGCCAACCTCGCCAGCCTGCCAAGTGCCAGATCCTATGAGAGACCCTGACTCAGAAGTCAAGGTGAACAGCTCCTGAAGGATGATACTTGAAGCTGACATGTGGCCTCCAAATGCTTGTGCACACACATGTACCTGAGAGTGTGCACACAGACATGCATGCACACACGTGTACATGGAAGAGCCAAAAACATCATTGATGGAAATTAAGTGAATACATAAACTAATAAAAAGACATCTTGCAGGGCAGTGGTGGTGCACACCTTTAATCCCAGCACTTGGGAGGCAGAGGCAGGCAGATTTCTGAGTTTGATGCCAGCCTGGTCTACAGAGTGAGTTCCAGGACAGCCAGGGATACACAGAGAAACCCAGTCTTTTATCCCGACCCATGGGATTCAGTTATTCGTGGGTGCGAGGGGGACTGCAAACCTGGAAGAAAATGGGATTGGAAGGAAAAGAAAAGACGAAGACCAAGTAGAGTGCACCTATCAAGGTCTTCGTTTATTAGGCTGAGACACCGGGTTTTAAAACATACATCAAGGGGAATAGGGAGGGGTCAAGGAGGAATTTAACAAAGAACAAAGAAGTGGGCATCTGCTGACATGAGGGCCGAAGTCAGGCTCCAGACGGCGGACACTCTGCGTCTTATATCCGGAACATAGATCCTCCTTAACAGCCTTGGGGTGTCAGGCTGGGCTCAGCGCGTAACTCATGTCCTTGGAAGTCATGAGAGTCAGGAAGAGACAGGAAAGAGGGGACTATAATTCAGCTTTTACAGCCTCCAGTGCCAGGAAGGGAACAGGGAGGAGGAAGTGATGACCGGCTCCTAGCACGAGGCCATTTGACCTGTCAGGGTGGGAGACAATGAAAAACTTTTTCTCACGGTATGGTCTCTGACAGTCTTAGAAAGAAAAAAAAAAGACAACTTCTGTTCATGGATTGGATGATCTAATACCATGAGGGGTTTAGTCATTTTTTAAAAAACATATTTATTTTATTTAAGTACACAGTAGCTGTTTTCAGCCATACCAGAAGAGGGCATTGGATCCCATTACAGACGGTTGTGAGCCACCATGTGGTTGCAGGGAATTAAACTCAGGACCTCTGGATGAACAGTCAGTGCTCTTAACCACTGAGCCATCTCTCCAGCTCCAGTTTTAGCCATTTTTTAAATTACTCTATTCTTTTTTTTCTTTTCAAGACAGGAGGTCTCTGTGTAGCACTGGCTATCCTGGAACTTGCACTGTAGACCAAGCTAGCCTCAAACTCACAGGTATATGCCTGACTCTGCCTTCCTAGGACTGGCATTAAAGGTAGGTACCACCATTGCACAGCTAAAAAATATTTATTATTATTTTTAATGCCCATGAGTGTTTTGCTTACATGTATGTCTATGCCACGCATGCATGGAGGTCAGAAGATGGGGTGTTGGATCTCCTAGAACTGGACTTGCAGGAGATTGTGAGCCACCATGTGGGTACTGATACTAGGTCCTCTGTGAGCCACCATGTGGGTACTGATACTAGGTCCTCTGCAAGAATTACACATGCTCTTAACTATTGAGTCATCTGTAGCCCCAGGGCTTTAATGTCATCAATACACTCAAATTGTGACAGGGTCTCACTGCTGAGGCCTTCCCACGAGTAGAGGACTGTATTCTCCCAGGATCTCACCCCCTCTCCATTCCCAGGTCTTCCATAGACTTTTCCAAGGGTCTGTCTTCCTGACCTAGGGGCAGCATATATGGAGAATGAGCCAGTATAGCTTGTATACGTGCCTGATGTGCAAAGTGTAGGAGGTGTGTGTGCATGCTGCATGTATGTATTATGTATGTACATACGTATGTATGCATACATGCATATGTCCCTCCTGGTATCTAACAATGTAGAGATGGGAAGAGACAGGGAACACATAGGAGCTGGCCATCCCCCACATTGCTATGGTACAGTGAAGAACATCCAGGAATCCAAACTCTAAACCTTAACCAGGTTCTCCAGTCCCCTTTGAAGATATATTTGTCAAGGAAAAAGATTGGAGCATACTTATTTCATAGTTTGAGTTTGATGTATCACTTTCAAATATTCAGACACACAGCATGTCAGCCTTGAACTATATGCTTGCCCCAAACCCTGAGATTGTCTCAGGAAGGTTAACTATATTCTCACAAACTTCCTTCTTCCAAGGACACCCCATATGTCTACCTTCCTCAAATTCGGCTGAGATTCCCAATTTCCCTGGACAGATATAGGCCCTATAGTGCCTTCTTAACTCCATTACCCAGCAGGAACCAAGGGCTCCTTGGAGGCTCTGAGCTTCCGAGACTTGCTCCAGTCTCCCTTCAATGTACCGCTATGAGGATGGAACTGGGTTGGTTTACACCCAAGGGTACCCAGTAAAGTACTGGGACCGATGGAGACGCACTTCCAGATATGGCCACTAGGGGGCAGGAACACACAGCTACTCTGCAGAAGAAAGTGGGGCTTTGTGGTGACTTGAGCATCTAGTTCCAGTGCATGTGTGGGCCAGGAGGAGAGGAGAAAGGAGTAGAGGACTCTGGTAGCTTCTGCAGGCCCCATGAGGCTCCAACTTGAGCCTGAGAGTACTTCTTTCTTCTTGCCTTTCTATGCCTTTCCTGTCTTCCTTCCCTTCCTGCTGTTTAGAGGCTGAGATCTAGGTTCAATCTTGACTTTGATGGTCTAGGATACCTTTTCTCTCTAACCTTAGATTACCCATCTGCAAAGTGGGAAGAATAATATATCCAATTTAGTGCACATTCCCTTTGCCTTTTCCTTGGGGTGGGGGGTTGGGACATTTTATATAGGACAACCCGTTCAGGCTGTCAGGAGCTCCAGGCTATATCCTGGGCAAAACTAGTCCCTCCCTCTACCCCAGTGTGAGCTGGCTCATCAGGCCTCCGTTCCTGGTAGAGGATGCCATGAGATTCTGTTCAGTGGTGCTGGGCAGGCTGGCTGAACTAGCCAGACTGGAGTGACTTCTACCCCAGGCTGGGAACTTTAGCAATGTTGGAATGTATTCCGAACCTCAGCCGGTCCTGCTGCATGTCAGAAGAGATAGCAGGTGTACAGGAAGGATGGATGGGTGGATAGGCGGAAGTGGAGGGGGAGGGAGGATGGAAGGAACAAGGGGAGGATGGATGGATGGGAGGGAGGGAGGGAGGGATAGATTAGTTCATGCATTACTTCAGAGTACTTGTAGCAAAGAGATTTCCATGCATGATTCTAGCAGAACCCTAAGGACTTCTTAAGAGAACCAAGGTCTAGGCAGTCAATGGAGGGGTGTCCCATTTTGAGGCTCCCTGTCTCTTAGAGTCAGCACAGATAGTAGCCATAGGGGTTTTGGTCTACAGTTTCAGATTCTTCCAGACTGCGGGGCTTGGTTCATGTTTGCATTTCTTTCTTTATTCAGCAAATACTCCCCAGGCCCTTCTCTCTAGGGGTCCCATCAACCGAGGTAGGCACCCCAGGAATGACTGAGCAGGCTGCTCTGAGGAAATGGTTTTAAGCATGAAGCTGCGCCCACAGGGGCTCCCAGCCAGAGAAATCACTATCTCAAATCAGAGCCAGAGACCCAGGGTAAAGTAAAGACACATTTGCATAGAGCTAAGTCCAGACCTGGGATCCTAAGTTCCTGTTATCCCCCATTGCAAAGCTTCCAGGGAAAGGGTTTCTGGGAGAGCCCGGAAGTGGGGAATGTGTCATAAGCGTGGGCGCTCTCTCCCCAGCTGGCCTTGCCTTCTCTCCTGGCACTGGGTCACACCTGCAGGGCCTCACCCACTACTGACCTAGATTTCCTTGCCACTCTGTCAACAGTTCCAGGGTGGAGCAAAGCGCAGCTTCAGGGGCCCAAACAGAGTCATGACCAGCATCACAGAAACCTAACCCCGCCTCCCTTACCACCGGCATGGAGCTAATACCTGCATTTGTCAGGGTGGGAGTGAGTTTTCCTGGAGGCTGCTTGGACCCAACTATAGCTCTGACCTCTCCAGCTAGGCCATGCTCTGGTTGACAGGGCCTCCCAGTGGGTGGGGGTGGGTGGAACCTGGTACAGTCATTTAGGGACAGGGACCACTAAGCGCCAAGAGCAAAGGTACTGTGTAATTAAGGTCATTGTTTCTTTAGAACGCTTCTAGTTTGCTGCTTAGAGACTCACAAATCTGCTCAGGCCAGGCTCACAGCAGAATTCTCTAAAGATGCCCAGGCCCCTGTCTGCTAGAGTCTGGCCCTTAAGCGACCAACCCTCTTCATGTCAGATACGATCCCCGCCCTCAGCACCCAAAGTGTTCTTGGGATGGTTGATCTTGTGGTCACATAGCCTAGAAAATTCTGCTGTGAGGCCTGGGTCTATATCTTTGGGACCAAGAAGACCCATGAAACGCTGGCTGTGGCAAAGAACCACAAGCAGGTGGGATCCTGTAGTCCTCCAAACCTCCTTCCAGGCTGATTCCTCATCCATTTCTCTGTCAGGGGTGAAACTGTCGCCATCAGCTTCTCTTGGTTCTTCTCTTTGTAGCCTGCAATAGTTAAAACAACCCTAGTTGGGACGTCAGAGCTCAACTAGACCGAGAGCCCCAGCAGTTCCCACGGATTAGGGGTTTATGATCATGAATAGAAAGTACTATTCTTTCTAGATTGTTCTCAGATTGAAACTCCTAGTTAAAGATCTTTCCTAGGACTTTTAGGGTGTTGTGGTGTGTTCCTGTCGTCCTGACACTTGGGAGGGGGAGACTGGGAAGCGGGAATTCAAGGCTATGAGTAAGGTTAGCCTGGGCTACCTTGTCTTGAAAGAAAGAAAAGATGAAAGGAAAGAAGGAAAGGAAAAGGGAAAGAAAGGAATCTCAGGACACTCAAATAATTGCTCCCTTACCTAGGGGAACACAATTTGATAACAGTCAAGAGCTGAAAGCACAGGGGAGGACCCACTTGCAGTCATTCTCCTGACCCCAGTGTGCAGGCCTACTGCCTGTGAGCCTTGCTTCCTAATCTGAGGTTCTTGGAAGTGCTGACATTTTTTGCCTCTGGTTCTTTAGAGATAGCCCAGGCCTGTAGCCTGTCAAACATAGACCTCCAGGCACAGCTTGTGTCTGAACTCATAGGGCAGTGAATGGCAATGTGAAGCACTGGCAGCAAGCGGTTTTGAAGACCATGCTGGCTTCCCATTAAGGACAGGACAGGGGTCTAAGTTGTAGAGGGTGTTTCACTGGGAGCCCCAGCCCGGGCTTCCAGGTACAAGAGCATCCCACTGTTTATAGAAAGATACCAGCTGGATCCTCTTGGTTCTGGCAGGGAATCCTAAACCTTGCAAATTTCTCTGGCACACCTGAAATTGTATCTGACTCCCTCTGAAGCCAAGGAGAGGACTGGCCTTGGTCCCTTCCTCCTGGGGAAGATGGATGGAGAGGAGAGGATGCTATAAGGAGATTTTGAACTGGAGAATGCACTTTGGAGGTCAAGTGCAGAGTTCTCTCTGTGCTCTGCCAGTATGGACATCTGGACCAGAAGGGCTGAGAGCACACCTGCTCCAAATGCTCCAGGTAAAGAGGGCTGACCCACGCCCAGGACTTGACCGGAGGTGTCAGGAACACCTGGGCTTCCTGGATCCCTGCCAGACCTGGCAGCAGCTTCCATACCTGCGTAGCTGGTTGCTCCCAGCTGTGAAAAGTCTCCGGGAATTGGGTCAGGAGACCACACTTGACACCCTGACAGGTGGGACAGCCACTTGGGAGGAAGCTGGGCACACTTTTCATTGACTTCCACTCCCTCTGCTCAACCATCTGCCAGTGTAGAGTCAACATTTCCACACTGTCTACCGGAATCGTGGTTAAGGAAGCTCTGCTTGCCTTGTCTAGACTAAAAGACAGGCCCTAGGCTCAACTAGGCCAGATAAGGGCTCCCTCAGGCATGTGAACAATAGAGGGGCTCAAGATACTAGCCATGCATGGCACCCCAGTCCTCTGAAGAAGTGAAGAGTCTGTTGCACTGGCAGCAAGCCAAAAGCTGTTTTTTCCAAGTTTCTAGACCCTCTGGCTGGCTGACTGTAAACAAGCCTGTTTCTTCCCTCCTCTGAGCCCATCTCTGTTGTTAGCCTGCAAACTGTGTTCCTATTATAATTTGAGTGGGTGCTTTTCTCCTTTATATGTTGAAACCCCAGCCTTCAGGTTAAAGACAGTTGAAGGCAGAACTTTGAGAATTAAAGATGGTGGCACCCTTATGATGGAGTCAGTAGCCCTGTGAAGCAGGGCATCGTAGTACAGACCTGTGATCCCAGCACTCACGAGGCAGAGGCAGGGAGATCAGAACAAATTTGAGACCAGACTGGTCTACATAGTCAATTCCTAGCTAGTCAAATTTACAAAGGAAACTATCTCAAAAACACTGAAAAGATCACTATATGAGCACACAGCAGAAAGACACCATGCAAGACACCCTGATTCTAAATTTCTCGGCCTCCAGAACTATGAGGAACAACTTCATTGTTTACGACCATCAAGTGTATGGAAACTCTTTAAAGCAGAAGGTGACCTTACTTGGGAATGGACTCCCTGCAGGTAAGGCGTTCTTAGTAGAGTGAGCTTCTGATCTGATAGGGCTGGCTTTCTGTTACAGATGGGAAATGTGGTCAGGGCATCCATCTCCTCAGAGCATCCATCTTCACAGCCTGTCACCTTTAGGCTTAAGCAGTCATGTCACCTGTTGCTCCCCTCTCCCCTCCTTGTCACTTGCCAGACTGCCTTGAAAATTATGGACTTGCCAACCACTGTCAAGTGAGACAATTCGCTAAGATCATTCTGCCTCAGTCTCTGTCCCTCGTGAGAGCTCTTAGCCGGTCTCCAAATAGCTCTCAACAGCTTTGCTTAGCTTACCCTAAATTTTATCTGTTTGCCAAAAAGAAAAGAAAAAGAAGTAAACAAGGAAAAATGAAATTTTCTATTTTATTTTTAAAAAGACTTATTTTTATTGTTTTTAAAGTATAAGTAAGGGGTGTGTGTGTGTGTGTGTGTGTGTATGTGAATACAGCCTGCAGAGACCAGATTTGTTGGGTCCCCCGGAGCTGGAGGTACTGGTTGTTGTAAGTCACAATCAAAAAAGTAAGCAACCCTTTCTGTCCACATGTGAGGGTATGGGAGGGGGCATGATGCTCTTTCCTGCATTACCCTTATCCCGTACAAAGTCTGACCAAGCAGCTTGAAGAGCTGTGCTCCTGCTCTGGCTATGGGATAAACTCAGTCGCTTCCTCCACAGAGTCAAGGAATTGAAGATGCAATATGTCATATAGAGACTAACGTAATAGAGAATAATCCAAATACACAAATATGTTTACAACAGAGCTTGTGCCCTGCTAGCTCAGTCGGTAGAGCATGAGACTCTCAATCTCAGGGTTGTGGGTTTGAGCCCCACGTGAGCACCAGATGTTCCCTGTGCCCTGGACTGCTCACTGCCTGACCCTACCTGCCCTTGGGGGTTGGGGGTGAGGTGGTGCAGAGTCAATGACACAGATTCTGGGAGCAGGTGAGAAACACCGCAGCAAGCTCTCTGAACACTGCTGCAAGCTCCTTTAATACCCTCCACTCGTGCCCACATTGGTTCCCAAGAAAGCATCTCTTCTAAACAGCAGTTCCTGATTGGCTAGCATTGTCTACACCAGCAATCTGTCTCTCAGGCAGTCCTCAATTAGGTCCTCCTGCAGAAGATGCTTTTGTGGCTGTGCAGGCCCCAGCATTTACATAGAAGCAGCCCCTCCCTTGCTGCTACAGCTTAGGAACTGGAACTCGGCTCAGCCTCCTGATACCTTGTGAGCTCAGTTTGTCCCCCATTGTGGGGCGCATTGTTATCCTCTAAAGAAATGTGACTCTTGTGTGAAAGAGAAGGCCACCCAGATGTACCCTAATCCTATGGGGTGACTGTGCCCTCGTCAGGAGGAAATGACACATAAAGGGCAAAGCCACAGAAAGGATGACAGGACAGAGGTCAAAACCTGGAGTGATGAAGAGCTGGCCAAGGAACACCCAAAGACTGATGGCCACAGGAGCTGTGAGGGACGATGAAGGGTTCCATTCAACCACCAAGGGCCATGTCCCTTCTGACCCCTCAGTTGTGAACTCAGAACTATAAGGGGTAGTGCTGTTTAAACCCATCTCACCTGTGGCTCTTTGTTACAGAAGCCAGAGGAAACTACCATGTCCCCTGACTTAGGATGAGAAGCCTAGGGCTGGCTAGAGGGAGCATGGAGAAGCCCCGGGAGGCTTTTACTTCCCCACTCGGGCCTCAGTTCCTCTGAACTTGCACCTGGCCCATTCCTGGTGGATTAGGCACATGCCGGTTGACACCTTCCCTTGTTGTTCTCCTCCTAGTGTACTGTAATTAACAAGGACTCATGCCCAGCCATCACCCGAGGGTGCTGAACCTCAGACTGGCAGGCTCTACCCCCCTTACCTTGACACACTAGAGAGGGGACATGGGAGGGGGCACTGGCAAGAAGCTATGGGATCATATAGCTCCTGAGCTCGAAGGAACTTCCAGACTCAGATTCACACAACCCTCATCTGCTTCAGACAGCTGGGCCTGAAGCAAGAGGCATGGCGTGCATTCAGGAGCTGAGAGCAGCCCCAGGTGATTCTCCCATACTCTATTGTTACAGAGAGGGTCCGAACATAGCAGGAGACACATACCTCTAGCTGGCACACGCCAGTCATTGTAGCCTTGCTGAGCAGCCCATGATATTCTGGCTCTCCCTGTCAGGATGGTAGTGGAGGGAAGGGGCAGGAAGGTTTTCTGGAGAAAGTGGGCTTTAGGCTGCCTCGGGGAGGGTTGGTTTAACTAATAGAATATGTTTCTCGGCATCTGTCACTGTGATGGAATGCCATGACCAGTGTAATGTGGGGAGGTAAGGGTTCACTTGACTTGCACTTCCTCATCACCGTTCATCACCAAAGGAAGCCAGAAACTCAAAATGGCAGAATGCTGGAAGCAGGAGCTGATACAGAGGCTGCTTACTGGCTTGCTCCTCAGGGCTTGCTCAACCTGCTTTCTTATAGATCCAGGACCACCAATCCAGGGATGGCACCACCTACAATGGGCATGGCCCTCCCCCATCAATCACTAAGTAAGAGAGTGCTTTACAGTTGGAACTTATGGAGGCATTTTCTCAATTGAGGTTACCTCCTCTCAGATGATTTTAGCTGTGTCAAGTAAACTATTCAGCACGACATCTGTGTATAAACTCTCTCAGTCTGACTTAGAATGCCCAGCACGGCACCAAACTCAGTGCCAAGTCCTAGTGCCAAGCATCTCATCAAGAAGGGGAAGGCAAGGGAGCCCAGCCTGGGACTGAGAGTTAGGCTCAGAGACCAGGCAAAGGGTCTTGCCTAGTTACTAGGGTAGGAGGGGGTAGCAGGGACCTCCTTCAGTCATCTTGATGGAGACCCAAAGGTGTCTTGAAACAATGTGGAGCTCTAGAAGAGAAGCACACATCCCAAATACAGAGACAGCTCTACCATATCTCCTCCCCCACCAGACAGCAGGCAGGAGGGACAACAGAGTTTAGCAACAAATTTGTTGTACTGCTCTGTGCTCCTGACTCGCTTAATGGTTGGGCGCTCCTAAACCTTCCCCTGCTAGCAAACACTCCCCTCCCATACTCCTGAGTTAACATCTTTTAGAATCTAGATTTCATCTCTGCTACCCCAGGCCCAATTGGGGAAGTGGCCTGTAGCCACTTACTCTGATTCTCCCGTGTCGGTGGGCCTTTAGGTCTGATCTTCCTTCCTTCCCATCATGGCAATCTCTGCTTCCTTCTTCTCTCCCAGCTCCTAACCCTCACAAATCTCAAAGTTGGACACATAGATTTCCAATTGGGGGGTGGGAGGCAGATTAATTCAGAGCATTAGAACCAATCCCCAACATCAGAGCAGTGAGTGGTCCTGGCCATTATCCTAATGAGGAACTATGTGCAGGGAAGCTGCAGGTTTTTCTCCTGGAAGCAAAGATTGTCACTGTCTGGCCTGGCTCTCCCTTCCCAGGGATGCCTCCTTCCTGAGTGTTACCTATAAGGTTGCTTGGTACCTAGAAATAGCCAGGAATCCTGGTGAGAGCAATGGTAGGCCCCATTCTCCTGATATGACCGTCTTTCAGGAGCCACCAAGGCCTGGAAGATCCATTGAGCCTTGTGTAAAACTGGTGGGGTTGCCAATCAGGTCTTCAGCCTCTGCCTTCTGTCCTCTTGCCTTCCTCCTTCCAACCATCCAGAATTGGAAAGTCATGTGAAAGAAATCAAGGAAAAGGGCTGGTATATATTGGTTGCCTGTACCTGTGTGTGTGCGTGTACGTGTGTGTGTGTGTGTGTGTGTGTGTGTGTGTGTGTGTGTGTGTGTGTGTGTGTGTGTGTGTATGGATGTGTTCATGGATGTGTGCACACTCATGTGACTGTGTAAATGTATGTGCTTATGTAGGGGTGGGAGAGCATATGCATTTGTGTGTCTGTGTACATGGACATATGTGTTCATGTGTGCATGGAGACCAGAGGTCAATATTAAGTGTTTCTGTCAACCATGCTCCACCTTGTGTTTTGAGACAGGGTCTCTCATTGAACCCGGAGCTCATGGATTCACCTGGAGGAGCTGACCAGTGAACTTCAGAGATCTGCCCCTCTCTACCTCCCAGCCCCATGCTGGGATCACAGACAGCTCCTGGCCCTGGCTTTTATATAGGAGCTAGAGAGCCAGGCTCACACTGTGAGCACAGAAGGCACTTTTCCATCTCCTTAGGCCCAAGTGCCTTCCTTTCCAGAAGATTCTAGAAGCAATCCCAGCCTACTGGCTCACTCAGGCCAACACTCATTTTCAGCTGGTTCTCAGCAACCCAGTGCCTGACATGGTAGATCAGGTATATTCTCTGTGTCGTTACTGTAGTGACACACAGTATACTTATGTCCCTGTAACTGCTCAGTCAACACTTAGGTTGTCTCCCAAGGCCCTCCTTTGCCCACAGATTCTTAGAATGCCTCAGATGACCTGATACATCTTACATTGGGCCAACAGCTCCTGGTGCAGGATTCCCCCACCCCCACTTTCCCACCTACGCAGACCTTAATCCATTGAGTCCACACAATCCTTTCAAAGGGCTAAAAACTTCTCCTGGAAGAAGAGTATGGCACATCTATTGTCTCTTCTGGTAGGGGATACTCATCAGGAGTGGGCTGACTGTAGGTTAAAGCCAGGAGAGAGGCTGAGACCTTAGGCTCTTTCCATCGAGGTACCACTAGGTGGCACTCTCGACCCTCACTTAGGGCTAAACAACCAGACTGGGGGAGTCAGCTAGTTAAAAGGGGCATCCAGGTATTTCGGGAAGACAATCACTGAGCAGTGACCAGGAAACACCCCCAAAGCTGAGGGAGCCTTGTGTTTGACAGACACAGCACCTTGTCCCCCTGCTTTTGACCTTTAAAGCTCTGAGTATTAACATATTTCTCATTGGTCAGGATCAGTCTGAACTCAAGGGGCACGGTAGCTAAAACATCATCCCAGCACTTGGGATTCCAAGGCAGGAGGATAGCTACAAGTTTAAGGCCAACCAGAGCTACAGAGTGAGTTGCCTGCTCTCCTGGGCTAAATAGGAGAGTCTCATCCCTGTCCCTGCCTCCCTCTTGTCAGTTTGTTCATTCCAGTGCTAGTGTTCAGAAAGAGTCGCACGGTCTGTAGACAATGCTGGACAGATGGGCCTTGACTCAGTGAGTACAGGGCTTTATGACTCGCTGTGTGTCAAGGATGCCCTAGGGCTAGCCCCACCAGAAATGGGATGGGAAAGGAAAGAGGACTAAGAAAGACCAGCAAAGAAACTGTTACATCCTCCCTGGGGAGGGTATCCTGGCCCCAGCCACGATGAGGAAGTGAGGTGAGAGGGACAATTCCCAGCCACCAGGCCTATCACCCACTCCCTGAAGGGGGCCAGCCCATGACCTTCTGCTAGTGTCAGTACTTTCTGACCCATATCCTTCCTCGATGGCCACACAAGGGCCAGCCCTCCCCCAGTGGTGTCTGTACTTGCTTTGGTCTTAGGCCCTGTCATCTACTCAAAGTCTAACCTTCCTAGGTGCCATTTTACTGTTGATATTTCTATAAATTTTATTTCTTTCACACAAGAGTATAATGTTGGTATTACACTCTTATGTGTAACTCTGTACAGTTTATATCAAGTTTTATATTTATTCTTTTTCCAAGGATATGGTATCTTTGAAATATACACAGATGTATATTCAGTAATTGGGAAACTATAAACTTTCTGACTTAACCTTGGGGTTTGCAGCTCATGGATGGTATTTCTGAGATCATCAGCACACCAGCTCTGCCTTTTTAGAAAGACGTTGTTTTATCTGAGCATTTACTGTTGGTTTTATTTACAAGGTAAGTTCTCTCAGTCAAATTTTTGTTTGTTTTTGTTTGTTTTTCGACACAGGGTTTCTCTGTGCAGCCCTGGTTGTGCTGGAACTCACTTTGTAGACCAGGATGGACTGGAACTCAGAGACTGACCTGCCCGTGCCTCCTGAGTGCTGGGTTTAAAGGTATGTGTCACCAACATCCCCGGTTCCCTCAATCATCTTTTTCTTTCTTTCTTTTTTTAAAGATTTATTTATTTTATGTGGGAGAGTACACTGTAGCTGTACAGATGGTTGTGAACCTGAGAAGTTCTCCTTTTTATGAAGGCAGTTGGGCATGTGAACAACACCAGGTGACGGATACAGCAGGAACTTCAGTTGGTCAGTGGTAGCCACCTGAGGTTAGATTCTAGACTGTCTCCACTGTAGCAGGGACCAGCAGAAACTTTTCCTTTGATCTCAGGACACTATACACATCTGTGTTCTGGACAGTGGTCCTCTTTGGCCATCTGCTCTGTAGAAGCAACAGGAAGGGACAGAGCAAGTCAGGGGACTGGGATATTCAGAGCATTGACACAGTTCCCTCTGCTGCCCACAGAGGACTATCTCAATGGTGAAGACATCAGGACTAAAACTCTCTATGTCAAGGATCCAATGTTAAAGAAACCAGCAGCAACAAGCCCATTGTATCATGGTGATGGGGTTCTTTAATGTACTCTCTTTATGACCTGTAAGAGAAATCATTTTCTCCCATTCTTGCTGATGAATATCAACAGCAGGAAGAGATGGGGAATTTAACCATGCTACAGCGTTCTCTAAGGCTTGTCATCTAAGCGCAGTCCCTCAGAGGCCCACAATCTCTCCAGGATGTTCCCGTCATCTGCCAATCGCTTTCTGGTCTTCTTGTTCCCTTTTCCCCCTGATATCGGCCTGATTATTTGTTACATTCCTCTCAACTACCCTCCCCCACTCCTGCCGCCAAAAAAAAAATCACAGTCCTGCCTCGGTTTCCCAAGTGTTAAGATACCAGGCATGTATGTCCACACCTGTCCTGGCCAGACTTGGAAAAACAAATATTAAGACTTGGCAGTATCTACTAAAGGGAATGGATGCATACAGTCTGACTCAGTGATTCCACTCCTGGGTTTAAAGACAACTGCCAAGAGAGGGTGAAGACAATGCCAAGAGCAGCCACAGCTTCTCCACATGGGAGAATGGATAAACACTCTCACAGAATGGAATGCTCTGAGACAATGAAAGTAAACAAGCTACCAGGTTATATGACTTCCACAAACACGAAGGTGAATCACAGAGGCCAAGCACAAACCATTTACATAAAATTGTAGTTACATAAAATTTACAACCGGGTAAAATGAGTCTCTAAATGGCAGAAGCCAGGGTTCTGAGCCACCTTTGGAGAGGGTAAGCCTCTCTCTTTTTTTTTTTTTTCCATTTTTTATTAGGTATTTAGCTCATTTACATTTCCAATGCTATACCAAAAGTCCCCCATACCCACCCACCCCCAATCCCCTACCCACCCACTCCCCCTTTTTGGCCCTGGCATTCCCCTGTACTGGGGCATATAAAGTTTGTGTGTCCAATGGGCCTCTCTTTCCAGTGATGGCCGACTAGGCCATCTTTTGATACATATGCAGCTAGAGTCAAGAGCTCCGGGGTACTGGTTAGTTCATACTGGTTGTTCCACCTATAGGGTTGCAGATCCCTTTAGCTCCTTGGGTACTTTCTCTAGCTCCTCCATTGGGAGCCCTGTGATCCATCCATTAGCTGACTGTGAGCATCCACTTCTGTGTTTGCTAGGCCCCTGCATAGTCTCACAAGAGACAGCTACATCTGGGTCCTTTCGATAAAATCTTGCTAGTGTATGCAATGGTGTCAGCGTTTGGATGCTGATTATGGGGTGGATCCCTGGATATGGCAGTCTCTACATGGTCCATCCTTTCATCTCAGCTCCAAACTTTGTCTCTGTAACTCCTTCCATGGGTGTTTTGTTCCCACTTCTAAGGAGGGGCATAGTGTCCACACTTCAGTCTTCATTTTTCTTGAGTTTCATGTGTTTAGGAAAATGTATCTTATATCTTGGGTATCCTAGGTTTTGGGCTAATATCCACTTATCAGTGAGTACATATTGTGTGAGTTCCTTTGTGAGTGTGTTACCTCACTCAGGATGATGCCCTCCAGGCCCATCCATTTGGCTAGGAATTTCATAAATTCATTCTTTTTAATAGCTGAGTAGTACTCCATTGTGTAGATGTACCACATTTTCTGTATCCATTCCTCTGTTGAGGGGCATCTGGGTTCTTTCCAGCTTCTGGCTATTATAAATAAGGCTGCTATGAACATAGTGGAGCATGTGTCCTTCTTACCAGTTGGGGCATCTTCTGGATATATGCCCAGGAGAGGTATTGCTGGATCCTCCGGTAGTACTATGTCCAATTTTCTGAGGAACCGCCAGACTGATTTCCAGAGTGGTTGTACAAGCCTGCAATCCCACCAACAATGGAGGAGTGTTCCTCTTTCTCCACATCCACGCCAGCATCTGCTGTCACCTGAATTTTTGATCTTAGCCATTCTGACTGGTGTGAGGTGGAATCTCAGGGTTGTTTTGATTTGCATTTCCCTGATGATTAAGGATGTTGAACATTTTTTCAGGTGCTTCTCTGCCATTCGGTATTCCTCAGGTGAGAATTCTTTGTTCAGTTCTGAGCCCCATTTTTAAATGGGGTTATTTGATTTTCTGAAGTCCACCTTCTTGAGTTCTTTATATATGTTGGATATTAGTCCCCTATCTGATTTAGGATAGGTAAAGATCCTTTCCCAATCTGTTGGTGGTCTTTTTGTCTTATTGACGGTGTCTCTTGCCTTGCAGAAACTTTGGAGTTTCATTAGGTCCCATTTGTCAATTCTCGATCTTACAGCACAAGCCATTGCTGTTCTGTTCAGGAATTTTTCCCCTGTGCCCATATCTTCAAGGCTTTTCCCCACTTTCTCCTCTATAAGTTTCAGTGTCTCTGGTTTTATGTGGAGTTCCTTGATCCACTTAGATTTGAGGGTAAGCCTCTCTTACAGCAGCCTCTTTCTTAGCACAAATAGTTATTCATGTGGATACGTTCCACTTGAAAAAAAATAATATGTTGTATACTTACAGCCTACAGGAGATTTTGAGCACATTTCACAGACTTTGATTTTTAATATGAACCAAGTTTAAGGATTAAAGATAAGGGACTGGGGACGTAGCACAGCTGGCAATGTGTGACTCTTGTGCTGGCTAGTTTTACTGTCATCTTGACCCAACCTAAAGTCACCTGGGAGGAAGGAACCTCAGTTGAGCAATTGACTAAATCAAACACAGACTTGTGGCCTTGTCTGGAAGATATTGTCTTGATTGATGGCTTGATGTGGGGAGAGCCCAGCCCACTGTGGGCAGCACTTCCCTAGCAAGGCATGTCTGGGCTGCCTAAGAAAGCTAGCTGAGCCTGAAGCAGCATTCCTCCAAGACTTATACTTCATCCCTGCCCCAAGTTCCTGTACTGACTTCCCTCAGTGATGAATAGTGACCTGAAAATATAAGCCAAATAAATCCTTTCCTCCCCTAAGATGCTTTCAGTTGTGATATTTATCACAGCAGCAGGAAAGCACACTTGGAAGGAGGCTTGACTTTGATCCTTAGCATTGTGTAAAGCCGGGCACCAAACATGGTGGACCATGACTACAGATCCAACAAGCAGGAAATAGAGGCAGAAAGAACAAAAGTCTAAGGTCATAATGGACTATATAGCAAGTTCCAGGCTAGCCTGGGATGCAGGAACCACCTCTGAGGAAGAAAGCCCAACCACCCACCATAGCTAGGAGTATGCCTCCTACAGTCTCCTTCTCTCCTACCTAAGCATGTGAGGAGGATGCCACTGAGAACCTCGGAGCCAGAGGATGACTGTGTGGAGGAAGTTTCCCTCCCACAGGAACTGGATTGCGGGAGGCTGGGGCAGGTTCACAAGGTTACAGCAAGAGACTCTGAAATATGCTTTGTTACCAGCAGTGATTTCCTGGGAAGAGTTCGACAGTGTGGAAATGAACAGTGTAGGGAGTAATGGGAAAGTCCCTTCAGCTGCTAACACTGAGGATGTTGATGCTCCAGGGCTGCAGGCTCCTGGCAAGCCATTGACTTCAGGGTATTTTCTACTCAGTCTGCTTTAACTGGACCATCCTGGAAGCTACCACACATGGCAATATGTCATTTAACTGAAATACCATGGGTAGCTGAGACACAAGCCAGGACAAGGCCTGATTCTGATTAGTAGTTTGGAGGGATCCCCCCCATGGGTCCTCTGTAGCAATACTAAAGACCCAGGATGGGGCCGGTGTTCTTAACACTTCTAGTTCCAATATTTGAAGTTTATTTTTAGAGCTTACTCATTCTGCTGTTATTCGTGGATGTGAGAAATGTAGATGTTTCTAGAGCTCATACCCATGAAATTCTTCAGGGCCTGCTTGACATGGGCCCATCTGGATCCTGTTCTTCATCCATGTTGGGTCTCAGGGGAACCACCATCAAGCTGGAGCAGTTCAGGATGCTAACCTGTAGGACTTTAACCATCTTCCTGTCTCCTTGCCCTGGACAGATCAGGAAGTCAAGTCCAGTAAGGTCAAAGATCACACAAAGGAGGCCACTCCATTCTGTCTGTTGGATAAAGTGTGATCATGAAAGGTTATGAGGTTGATGGCGAAGCCTAGACTACACCAAGTGATGTCACTGCTGCTGACTCCTCCCAGTACCTGAGTTGGGAGGTCAGGAGTAAAGAGCTCAGAATCCAGACTCAGGATAATAATAAAGATTCCAACCCTGGTGACTATGTAAAACTGGGTGGCCAGCTTAACTTCTCTGTCCCCTGTTTTCCCATCAGTTAGATGACCTATGGCTCTGGGGGGAGGGGGGAATAAAGAGTAAATGAGTGAATACAATAAATATGGTCCGTAGCATTGTGGGAAGAGCATTGTGTGGAAAGATTCTGGAAGCTTCTCTAGTGCAAGCAATTTTAGAACCAAATAGTCTTAATGCAGTGAGGGGTTTCCCATTATTTAGGGTCTGTGCCCCCCTCCCATCTCATAGGATAGAGAAACAAAGCCCAGAAGATTCATGGCTTAGCCTTCCTTGGGACTTCTACTTGGCTGGGTACCCACCTACTCGCTGTATCTGTTTGACCTTCAGCTGAGAAGTCAGCTCAAGCCCAAGTTATTCCATTTGCCTATACTCCTGTGCAGGGAGTCATCTGAAAGGAGGGAACCTCACTGGAGAAGATACCTCCATGAGATGCAGCTGTAGGATATTTTTCTTAATCAGTGATTGATGAGGGAGGGCCCAGCCCATTGTGGGTAGTCCTATCACTGGGCTGGTGGTTCTAGGTTCTATAAAAAAGCAGGTTGAGTAAGCCATGAGGAACAAGCCAGTAAACAACACCCCTCTGTGGCCTCTGCATCAGCTTCTGCCTCCAGGTTCCTGCCCTGTTTGAGTTTCTGCCCTGACTTCTTTCAGTAACGAACTGTGATATGTAAGCCAAATAAATCCTTTCCTCCTCAAGTTGCCTTAGTTTCCATGTCTCATCAGTGACAGTAGCCCTAACTAAGGTACCTAACTAAGGGAACCCTTAACCTCTCCTCTCCCCATTTTAACCCCAGTGAGCTTTCTTCAGGATGTCTGATACCTGGCTCTCCTGTGCTTGGGTACAAGACAGAGGCCTTGGCTAGATCATAAATCTAGCCCATAGGATCCAGCTATTGTCCAGCTGATAGTATGAGCAGATTCCAGGGCCAGCCAGAGATGGGAAAATGAAAAGCTACATGGGCCTGAGTCAGATGAGGGCAGACACTGGCAACTGCCTACTTCTAAACTTCCCTGCTTCATAGAAAGTCCAGGATGGGGCTCCTCAGAGGATCTCCCAAACATTTCTCTCCTCAGTTTACTTGCTTTGTTTTGGTGAGGGAGAGTTTTGATTTGTAGCCCAGGGTGGCTTTGAACTCACAATGCCTTGCCTTAGCTTCTGAGAGCTGGGATGAGAGGAACATGCCACCTTACCTAACAGCTCCGTTCACTTTAAGCCTAGGATGTTATTGACATCCAAATATCTGATAACTGGGACTGAAGAGAAGGCTCTGCAGTTAAGAGTACTTATTGCTTTAGCAGAGGACCAGAGTTTGGTTCACAGTACCCACATGAGGAAGCTCACAAACACTTATAACTCCAGCTCCAAAGGCTTTCATGGCCCATTCTGGCTCCATGGGTATCAGCGTGCATGCACACGCACTTTTGGAGGTAGAGTCCCGTCCAGTGTGCCTACACTGTGGATGGAGAAATTGAGGCATAAAGTAATGAAAGAACTGTCTCAGAGGCACACAGCCCAATGGTGGCAACTACCATTTACCCTCAGCATCTATGGAAGAACTTATTTTAAATCCACATACATGGGATCATGTAGATCTGTGCTTCTAAGCCTGGCTTATTCACTAACCATAAGACTCTCCAGGTCCATTCATGCTGGATTCGGTTAGTTGGATCCATAGCTGGATACTATTCCATTGTGAATACCTGATGTCTTTCCTTTGTCCACTCTCCAATGGACAGACTAATTAGACTGTATCCATACTTTGGTCATTATGAGTAGTACTTCAATGACCATGAAAAGGGTAGAGGTCCTCTAACACACTGGCATGATTCCCTTTGGAAATATGCACAGGAGTGGGGTTGTAAACCATGTAAGAGTTCAATTTTTAGTTTCCTAAGTATTGGCCAATGGTGTTCTTGGTTTGTGTTTCAGATTCAGTTCAACATTACAGTTCTGGGATTATATGTCTTAAACTTAGAGGCCCCTAGCTTTGGTGCCTTAAAGAGCTTGCAACCCTATTAATATTGTGTATTATTACTGAGAGCTTATAACCCTATTAATATTGTATATTATTATCGCTGAGTCTATCACATTTACAATGAACTTTCCTTCCATTTTCTTGCTCAGCTCTGTCAGCAACCCAACAGTGTCAGCATTGTGGTGAGCCTGAGCTTGGACAGATGGAGTGAGTAGCTTTGCTGGAGACAAACACAAGAGGGACAGCACAGAGGCCTTGTCCTTGAGAGCCTCCTACACATATAGGATATATTTGTTCATTCTGGGAGATCCTCTTCTAGGACTAGGGGTTGGACCTCACAGAAGGTTTCCCTAGGTCTTTGCACACAATCAAGATTTACAAATGTTTAGGAGCTCAACTGTGTTGCTGGATAATAGAAAAAGTGAACATTCAGCTCCCTGAACTATCCCAGATGACCTTCCCTGCACTGGGTAAACTCTTATACTGTCACTATTACATGCAGTAGGCATGTGGTTTCCCTCCTGGGTCTCTAGGGTCCCCTCTTAGGAGTGACAGTCACATCTAAGTGTCTTTTTGTTTCTTGGAGTCCACTTAGATAGTAAAAGCAGGGACTGGCAGACTCAACTATCTACTCTGCTCTGGACACATGTTGCTTTTATGGATAAGGACCTGGCCTGGGGCTCTTGAGCTGTCTCCAGTATGTCTCTCTGGTCTATAATTTTCTGTCTTTAATAAGACTGAAGAGCACCTCAAGGTTGTGACCATGGGCATTGATTGTTGCTTTCAAGAAGCCCCAAGTCGTGGGAACAGCAAAGGAAAATCTAGCAATGTGAGAGTTCTAGGTTCACTGGAGCTCAGGCCTCTGATAAGTCCGAGATCTATAAGTGACATTTTGACTTACAGGTGTACATGTGACGCTCCCGTGCATGCGTGTGCACGTGTGCACACTCACACTTACACTGTTTATAGAATGACTGTAGAGTTTTAAGTTTTTTATTATATTTATTAGTGGTGTGCTATGTCTTGTATGTTAGTCAGTATGCCATGGTGTGGGAGTGAAGGTCAGAGGACAGCTTTGGAGTTCATTCTCTTTTGCATCTTTGTGGGTCTAGGAATCAAGCTTACATTATCAGACTTGTATTGTCAGACAGCAAGAGCTTTTACCCACCAAGTCATCATGCTGATCCCCAGATCGTGTGTGTGTGTGTGTGAGTGTGTGACTCTTTGTTGTATGACTTTTCCTGGGGAGAGATGAACAATTGTCTATTTATTCCCAGATAATGCACTAATGAGAGACCAAAAGAATAATTCCACCCAGGTCTACCTTAGTGAACCAGTGAGTTTACTGGGGTTTCTTGTGAGATTGTGGGGGAGAAATTTCTTCAGAAGCAGGGATGACTCAAGGAAGCTGCATCACCAAAGAGCCCACTCTAGTTTGAGTGACAACACAGAAATCTTTGTCCCCAGTTTCATGTTGGTTAATGAGTCTCCTCTTCTCTGCAACTATTACTGATTATATAGCACTGGGGAAGGGCTTTGTGACTCTTGTAACTTTCAGGAGCTTCCTGAGACTTGGGTCCTTTATCTTCTGAGCCTTAACAGAATGTGTTAATATGGAAGAAATAGATACACAGTTCACTATGTAGCCCAGGCTAGCCTTGGTTTGGAGAACCTCTGGCTTCAGGATCCTAAGTGCTAATGTGTATACAGCCACACACAGCTCACAGTAGGTTTTAATGAGTAGCTAGAGCTAGAGAGATGGTTCAGCAGTTATGAATGCTTAATGTTCTTGCAGAGGACTTGAGTTCAGTTCCTGGCACTCACGTGGCTGCTCATAACTGCCCATAACACCAGTTCTAGGGGTCTGGATGCCCTCTTGTGGCCTCTAAGCAACCTCCATGCATATATAAACTCATACAGGCACACAGACACACAGACACACAGACACACAGACACACAGACACACAGACACACAGACACACAGACATACACACACAAATAAATAAATAAATGTGAAATCAGGAGCCATGTGTCAGCAGTGTGGGGCCAGGTGGCATCCTCTAAACAATACTTTACTATTAAAAGCAAAAGGCAAATACATCTTAAATATCCACCCTCTCTACAACCTCCTGAGGATTAGAAGACCAATGAGAGGGGAGGCCAGCATCAACCCGGTTTTCTCACTCCAGATTCAGTTCTTTGTACTATTTCGTGAAACCTACAGATATAATGAAACAGATATGACACGCAGGCCAGAAATCTAGAAACAAGACAAAAAAAATCATATTTTTTTTAAAAAAAGAAAGTATTTGCAAGAGACATAGGTGTTTAAAGGCATAGCGTTTTTCCCTTCTTCTTCTTCTTCTTCTTCTTCTTCTTCTTCTTCTTCTTCTTCTTCTTCTTCTTCTTCTTCTTCTTCTTCTTCTTCTTCTTCTTCTTCTCCTCCTCCTCCTCCTCCTCCTCCTCCTCCTCCTCCTCCTCCTCTTCTTCTTCTTCCTCCTCCTCCTCTTCCTCCTCCTCCTCCTCCTCCTTCTATATTAACATGTCATGACAGATGATTTGGAAATTATAATAAAATGGGGGACAAGCATGGGGCCAGCAAAGTGGCTCAGCAAGGAAAGCCTCTTGCAGCTCAGCCTGACAATCTGAGTTCAGTTCCTGGAACCTGCATGAAGGAAGGGAAGAGCCAATGCCCACAAGTTGTCCTCTGACTTTACATTCATGTGTGCTTGTGTACATAAGTACACTAACACGTAAAAACAGAATAAACACCCCCCTTTTCACACTCGGTACAATTTCCATAACTTACTCCTGTTCTTCCTTCCAAGGTTTTCCTCTATAGTGTGTGTGTGTGTGTGTGTGTGTGTGTGTGTGTGTGTTGAGGACACAGTCTCTCTTTAATTTAAATATGGATTTTTGCTTTAACTTACATTTTATCATGGATTTTGAGTGGTTGAAATCCAATAGAGAGTGATGGTGCAGGATTAGAGGATTCTGGACCAGTGTTAGACAAGAAAACTCGAGGGGATTCAGGATACAGTGAGTAATTCTTTAAAGCTAGAACCTGTGACCCTATCATGAACTGAGGGTTAAGGATGAGTCAGAGAGACAAGTTATATCATATGGTGAGGAGCCTGCAACAGCCAGAACATTTCTGGTTTTATTCTTCTCATTAGAGAATATGTCCTGTTGTGTATGTTTGTAAGAGATCTATATAACAAACATGTGGAAATACTTCACAGTCCAGTGGCCACGACTCCTTTCTATTGATGCAATGGTGCTTAGGGAGCCTTTCAGGTGTTTCTGCTCAAGCATTTCCTTTCCCCTTGTTTCTCCCAGAGTCATAAAAACACGCATTGTTTACTAATCCCATTGTCAGCTTCATTAGTCATTAAGATAATTTTGCAGTAATAGTTTTTAATTTTTAAAAGAAATTTTTATTGTATTCTGTGTATTTGTGTGTGTGTGTGTGTGTGTGTGTGTGTAGCATGTATGCAGTCATGTCTGTGCATATGTAGCCACTTACATGCCATGGCTCTTGTATGCAAGCCAGATGATGATTTCTGGAGTCAGTCTTCTGCGATGGTCTCTGGGAACTGAACGTGGGGCATCAGGCTTGCGTAGTAAACACTTTTACCTACTGACTCATCTCACTGGCCCCAATAATAGTTTTACGACATTTTCTTTACTCTGGGGCTGTTGTTGTTTTGTTGTCTTGGGTTGTTTTTTTTGTTTTTGTTTTTTGGTTTTTTTGTTTTGATTTTTGTTTTTGCTTTTTTATTTTTTTTAAATCCTACCAGGAACTGTAACATTGAAAAGAGATAAGAATAGAGCTAGTGTGATCAGAACATGAGTGGAGCTGTAATGCCTGTCTGGACTTGTCCGACAGTCTGACCCCATTCTAAAAGCCGCCATTGCACAAGGTCACTCTCTGGACTGTGCTGTGAGTCTCTGGCACCCTTCTCTTAATCAACCTCCTCTGCTCAGTGGCTTCCAATTTTTTCCCTTTGTAAATTGATACTCTATTCTTTGTCCACATCCCATAATTATTTCCCAATGAAGGTTTTTGAACATCAGGGTGTGACATGATCTGGGCTATTTCTGTGGCTACCGAATGCAGCCGACTCTTACTTAACTGAAGTTCAGCTAACCGCAATTCCCAATTAACCAATTCTGGTTTGCTCAACTTTGGGAACAGGAAGAGAACTATCTGTGTATCACTCTTTGCTGTCTCTCTGCCTCAGCTTCTTTCACACAGAAAGAAATGGGAAGCTGAGACAAATCCAACAAAAATGTCGCTTAGTTCTATTCTCAACACTATGATCATTACTGAGAAAAATGAATAGAAATGGTGACATAGGCTGTACTCCTGGATGTAAAAGCCTTTGTGGTGGTTAAAATGCCAAGTCTCCTTCCCCAAGGTCATCTGCTGAGTTAGCAGTGACATTCAAGGTCTCAGTAGGGCTGTGTGAATCAAGACCTACTATGAAGTTCATCGAGACCTAGGTGGTTTGGTATCTAGGCAAAGGATAGCATAAAGGTGCCTGGAACAAAAGAGAAAAGCCAGAAATAGACTCACAGCCTCATGGTCAATTGGTTTTCACCAAGGCACCGACACAATGGAGTGTGGGAAAAGATAAAAAGATAAGTCTCAAGAAAAGTGCTGGAGAGGTTGGTTGGCTGTCAAACAAAAATGAGTCTTAACTCTTATCTCATGCTTTTTGATAATTAACCTGCAGCAGATCATAGATATAGAGATAAAATCTGTGTGTGTGTGTGTGTGTGTGCATGTATGTGCTTGCAGATGTGTGCACATGCATGTGAACATATCTGCCTGTGTGCATGCAGAGGCCAGGGAGGACATTGGCTATTTTCCTATGTAGCTCTGTCTCATTGCCTAGAACAGACTGGGTCTCTCACTGAACTGGACATTTACTATTTCAGCTGTGCTGGCTTCCTATCCAGTCCTGGATTCCTTTGTCTCTACCTCATCAGCTCCAGGGTTATAGATATGGGCAGCCATGCCCAACTTTCCATGTAGGTGCTGGGGGTTCAAACTCAGGTATTTTTTTTACTTATTTTATTACAACATCTGGAGTTCAAATTTTCTGGCTGCAAATATGGCCACTAGAAAGCTCCAACAATCATACTTTGGTGCTGGGCTATAACTATGCAGAGGACCCTGCCCAATGTGTTCCATGGGTTCTGGGCTCTGGGCTCCCATCCTCATACTCACTGAGAACTTTTTAGCCCCTGAGCCATCTCCCCAGCCCTTTCCCTTCTGTTTTTATTTTTGTTTCAGTTTTTTTTTAATTTATGTGTAGGAGTGTTTTGCCTGCATCTGTGCATGTATACCATGTGTGTATCTAGTTTCCTCAGAGGTGAGAAGAGGGTGTTGGAATCCCTGGAATTGGAGTCACAGATGGTTGTGAGGTAGTGTGTGGTGCAAGAGCAGCAGGTGCTCTTAACTGAGCTATCTTCTTGCCTACCCTGTGCATCCTCCAAACCCCTGCTTTTTAAAAAGTTATCCTTCTATGACTGTTCAGTTAGTTCATCGTGTAAAGGTTTTTGCTGCCAAACTTGATGACCTGAGTTCAATCCCAGAGCCCACATGCTGGAAAGAAAGACATGAATCCAGTAAATTGTCCTCTGACCTCCACAGGGATACAATGGTATACACACATACAAACACATGAACACAAATAAATGTGAAAAGAAAATCCTAGCAACACAAGAGCTTCACATTTAGTATGGAAGGGCTGTGACATTTACTAGTGCATTAGGGATTTTTCTCTCTTTTGGGGCCAAGTGCCCAGCAAGAATAACATGATGGGTTTATCTTGGCTTACAGTTTAAGAAGAAATACAACGCATCACAGTGGGAAAGGCATGGTGGCAGGGTGCAAGGTAGCGGCTGTTCACACTGCTACCACAGTCAGGAAACAGAAAGACAGAAGGAAGTAGGGTTAGGCTGTCAAACCTGAAGGCCCGCCCTTATGATTCACTTCCTCTAACAAAGTTCTACCCTTAAAGTTCCAGCACCTTCCCCAACAGTGCCACCTACTGGGGGACCAAGTGTTCAAACATGAGTCTGTGGGGGACATTTCACATCCGAACCACCCTAGCTAGTCTCAAGTAAAGCTTGTTTTTATGGCTTTTGTTGTTTTGTTAGCCACAGGACCTGTATGTATATGGTGTTATGTATTCTCTCACTAAAGTACACATCAACCTTGTTTTGCTTTGAGACAGGTTCTCACTACATTATCCAGGCTCACAGGTCCTGGGTCTTACTAAGTTGTAATCAATCCAACTGTCTCAGGCGTCTGAGTAGATGGGATTACACAGGCCTGGCTTTGTGTTTATTATACTCTTTTGTTGTTTTGTAATGATTTTTGAGACCAAAAAAAAAAAAAACCAAAAAAACACAAAAACCCTGGGAACATCTTTTCCTCATTGTCTTGAATTTGGACTCTCCTAGGCAGTGGCCAAAACCTTTACCACACCTTTCATGCTTAGCAATTAGCCTATGTATATACACCTTGGCATGCCTACACATTCCTTGGACAAAAAGCTCCACGTTTTTATTCTGTATAAGGTTTCTAACATAGGTATTCTGTCCTGAATACAGAATGATCAGAAGCCAGAGTTCTCTCTTCAGGCCCTTCGTGCCTGTGGCCCGAGCCATGATGTCTGCTCATTCTCCCTCCTCCTGTATGGAGGCAGGACAAAGACCATGCTTGCCTTGAGACTATAAATGCACAAACCAGTCCTGGACAGGTTCTGCAATTTGCCAGTTATCTTATCACTCAGAAGTTTGGGGCAACTCCAGAGTGCCTCAAGTGGATCTTAGAAGGTTGCTTTGCTTCTGTTGAGTTGTAAGTATGCCTTTAATACCTGTTGATGTCCTTAGACAGAGTGGGTTTGTATCCAGCAGGCTTGCTTCATGCTACTCATTCACTAAAGAGACATTTGGAGGCAATTACTTCCCCCAGCAGGAAGGCTGGGAAAGAACTGGCTTCTTGCCTGCCATGTGACCTGATTGACCTTCCAAGCCTCAGTTTCCCCTTCTGTGAGCAGACGATGATTATATTCTAGCTTAGTTATGAGATTATCTGAGTAATGGATCTAATGTTTGATGTATAAAATAAATACCTAGGAAATATTCCCTCGCTCTTCTTTTTCTCCAAGCCTATGCAAACTACAGAGGGGTTCAGCCAACAGTGGGCAGACCAAGCCACAAAAGCAGACCTTTGAACAATTGGAGAATCTACTTACGGAAAGATACTCAGTGCTTTCTTCTCTCCAGCAGGAATTTTGAGGGTATCTGAGAAGAAGGCTCTGTATGAGAAGGATCAAGGCTGCTGTTTGCTCTCTGAAATATCCCTGTGCTTTGTGATTAACATTTAATAAGTTCCCAAGAAAGCTTTGAAGATAATAATATGTCTTCACATTCCTTTTAACTGGTGATCTTGAAGCAGATACATTTATGTCAGCGATGAAACTGGAAAGCTTTTGCAAGGAGCCAGGACTTGTTCCTTATCTTGAAAAAAGTAGGCTAGTTGTGAAAATTAAGCCCACAGAGAGGAGTGGCATGGGGAGGCGCTCCTTAACATGCACACCCTGCAATGTTTTGTAGCATAAATGAGGGATTATACAGTACACCAACAACAATGACAATGATGTTTGTATCCCATCCTTCAAGTCTGGAATAGACACTATCCCAGCTATACCTTGCCATCTCATGAGGCAATGGTAAATGTATCATTCCCATAATGCAGAGGGAAAGTGAGACTCAGTGGAGGGACTTGAGAAGCTCATCTCAGTCATAAACTAGCAGGGACATGTTGGGGCCAGGATTCCTGGATACATAGTTGGCACCCTTTGTACTCAACAGAGCCTAAACTCTGTTTAGCCAAGCTGTCCCAAGCTGCAAGCTCTCTGATGTTGGCAGCCTCCTGGATAAAAAGGAAGTAGAGGGTGGCATTGACCCAAATGGCCACATGGGTAGTCTGGGGCCCCAGTCTGCTGCAGAGTGGTCACATTCACTGAATTCCAATGACCTGGTCACTTGAGATAATACAGCCCCTCCCCTCAAGGTGGCCTCATCAGGGGTCAGATCTGTCCCTCTCACCCACTTAAGTACGTGATGTCATCTTCCTCTTCTATAGGACTAACATTTCATTTACCTTAGTGCACAAAACACTGTGTAGTTTTCAACATCTCTTGACCCCTACCTATGGCTCCCTTCTGTACTACACAGTTCTTCCTTCCTTGCCCCACCCCCAGACTTGCATGAAGCCAGCAATCAATCTTTTCCTCCTCCTATCTTGCCTCCAAACCTCTCTATGAAAACTTTCTATCCCTCTCCTCATCTTAAACTCCTCTTGTAAATCCTGTGCCAAATTTGCTCAAATTCCTCTGCGTTTGGTGATTCTGGACTTCATAATCTTGGGTCTCCTCCTCCTCCCCCTTCCCCTCCTCCTCTACCATCTTTGCTGGATCATCCTGTTTGGCCAGACTTCTGAGAATATAATATCTTCTACCCCCTAGTCCTTCAATTCCCTTCTCTCGTTTGCTGTCTACTCTCATTTCTTAGCTGTCCTCATTTCCCCTATGGATTTAAGTACTCCACACATGGCCCAGAACGGCTTGCCAGTGCACTTTCCCATTCCTAACTTGCTGTTCAGTATCACCTCTTGTAGACATGTTCAGTGTGACTCAGATCTTGATTTTCACCCTGCATCTGTGCTGACAGCCATCATGGTGATGGACTCCACCTTTACCCCAGCATACCAATTTTGGTCTTGTTTTTTCCGTTCTCACCTCTGCATGCACTCCAATGCTGGCGCCACCTCAAAAATAGAGTCATCAGGGTTTAAAGCAATGGTTCAGTAGTTTGCGCCTGTGACTCTTCCAGGGGCTCCAAGTTTGGTTCCCAGCATCCATGATTGGTGTGTATGTATGTGTGTGTGTTTGTGTGTATGTGTGTTTGTGTGTATGTGTGTGTGTGTGTGGTGTGTGTGTGTGTGTCTGTGTGTGTGTCTGTCTGTGTCTGTCTGTGTCTGTGTCTGTCTGTGTCTGTCTGTGTCTGTGTCTGTCTGTGTCTGTGTGTCTGTCTGTGTCTGTGCCTGTGCCTGTGCCGGTGTCTGTGTCTCTGTCTGTGTCTGTCTGTGTCTGTCGGTGTCTGTCTGTGTGTGTGTCTGTGTCTGTGCCTGTGCCTGTGCCTGTGCCTGTGCCTGTGCCTGTGCCTGTGCCTGTGCCTGTGCCTGTGCCTGTGTCTGTCTGTGCCTGTGACTGTGTCTGTGCCTGTGCCTGTGCCTGTGCCTGTGTCTGTCTGTGTCTGTCTGTGCCTGTGCCTGTGTCTGTCTGTGCCTGTGCCTGTGCCTGTGCCTGTGCCTGTGCCTGTGCCTGTGCCTGTGCCTGTGCCTGTGCCTGTGCCTGTGCCTGTGCCTGTGCCTGTGCCTGTGTCTGTGCCTGTGCCTGTGTCTGTGTCTGTGTATGGTCTGGGTGTGTATGACAACTCTCTGTAACTCCAGCTCCAAGGGATCTAATACCCTCAACTAGCACAAAATATGAATTTATGTGAAGCTTACCTTGTAGAAAAGTAGTACCTGTCTAACTGAATATCCCAACTAATCCCAAGTGTCTGAAGGTCTGCTTTCCTTGTTCCTTTCTGGCTCTAGGACAAAGCCTGGAGAAAGTTGCTAACTGCACATACAGGCCCAGAGTGGGTGTGATCTAGGGGAGCCGTGACTAGTTACACAACATGGCTGATCCTCGGTGAGTTCCTTCTCCCTCCCTTCCTTGCTGAGAACCCGAGATGGGGGCCAAGCACAAAGACCTTTAGCAAACAAACAACCAGGTTGACTGTAAATCCTGGCTAAATCTCAGGCCTGCAGGCCAAGAAGATCATCAGCAGTTCGGTCTTGCCCATCCCTCTAATCCCACAAGGCTGCCTCTTACCCACTGTCCTCAGGCCTCAATGGTTTCTTCAGTTTCTCAAACACTCCACCTGGGTTGTGCCTCAAGGCCTTTTTATTTTCCTAAAATCTGTTTATTTCTTTCCCCCTTCCTCTTCTCCTCCTCCTCTCTTTCCTGCTCTTTATTGCTCTTCAATTTTTTTTACTTTTTAGTTAGTGTTTCACTATGAAACCAGGCTGGCCTCAAGTTTGCTATGTGTAGCTCAGGTTGGCCCCAAACTTGTAATTTTTCTGCTTTCCATGTGCTAGATTGTATTTATGTACCACTATGCTTGGTTTCCCCTTATTCTTTGTGTGTATGTTTATGTGTGTGGGGTGTATGCATGTATGTGTGCGAGTGTGTGTGTGTTTGTGTGTGTGTGTGTATGAATGTTGAGTCTTTTCTCTCTTGCTCTCTACCTTATTTTTGCCAGACAGGGCCTTTCACTGAACCCAGAGTTCCCCATTCAGACTAGACTGGCTGGCTGGTCAGAAAGCGTCTAGGTTTCATTCATTTTTGTACCTCCAGTGCTGGATGAAGTGTGTGCTGCCATGAGCCCAAGCTTCACACTTACATAGCAATCACTTTACCCACAGAGCTCTTTCTCCAGCCCTTCTCCTTTATTCTTATGAGGCTCTCATACCATCCCCATTTCTGCTCAATGGGCCCATTTTTTTAAGATTTATTTATTTATTATATGTGAGTACCCTATAGCTGTCTTCAGACCCTCCGGAAGAGGGCGTTAGATCTTGTTACAGATGGTTGTGAGCTACCATGTGGTTGCTGGGATTTGAACTCGGGACCTTCAGAAGAGCAGTCGGTGCTCTTAACCACCGAGCTATCTCACCATCCCCAGACCCATCTTTAGAATTGTCTTACTGACAACTGTGTAAACCTCTCTTCATGCCCTGCTCCCTGTCATCCTAAGGACACATCCTGCTACATGGTCACAGCATTTACACTCATCAAAGTGACATTTCATACTTGACTGGCTCCTATCATTCATCCCATAAAAAACATGGCCGAGATGCCAAATGACAAATGCTGTGGAAAGACCTAGAAAATACTGATGAGAATTCCAAAGAAACAACTTTTAGATTAGATCACATAGGCTCTTTGAAGATTTACTAAAGAGGTGGATAAAAATATTAATGCTCCTAATTTTTACTCCTGATTAAAGATTCAGTTTCAATAATGAAATGCAGAAAACTTTCTGTGGTAAGCATCTAATGATAATATGCACCAAGGAGAGTATATTCCAGACAGTAAATGTGTGGGGCCTGGAGAGATAGCTCAGGGTCCTGCTGACCTGAGTTTGATCTCAGGAACCACAGTGTGGAAGATGAGAGCTGACTCCTACAGAGTTGTCCTTCGACCTTCACGGGCGTGCCATGGCAGGCACTCCCAACCCCCACCCCAGATAATTTTTTTCATGTAATGAAGAATTTAAAAACAATGTTTTGTGGTACATTTATATTTGTGTAACTATTGAAGGAGTTACTGATTTAATTATAAAAGTAAAAGCATTCTGGAAGAGATGTCAGCAGAGCTCTGGGTGAGACTCACTCCCCTGTCTCCCTCACCAGCCAGATTTACCAGTGGAAGTTGAAGGCAGAGGGACACATCCTGTTGCAGGCAGGCTTCTTATTTTATACACACAGAGTATGCATTTATATTCGGGTCATTGCCATCATCTTTGATGAAATTGTGAATGTCCACATAAAGACTCCATTTTCCCAATAGAAGGCTTTGGGAGGCTGAAGGCAAAATAATCCAAAATAATCCAGAGATCTGCGAGGCCCACAGATGAGCTGAGTTACCCACTTTCTTTCTAAGTGAGAAGTACGCATGGGATGACTTAGAACTTCAAGTAGAATAAGTCCTGGAGGATACTTTTGAAACACTGAATCCCTCCATCTGGGACAAAGGAAAGACTTAGGAAAGAGAGCAGCAGAAGTCGGGGCATACTTAATGCTGATAGTCGTTTGCAGTATTTCTTATTCAATTCTCTCTTCTCTCATACATTTTATACCTGTGATCTCTCCCTTTTTACAAGTATTTTCTCCTTTGAATTGGTTTTCTCTAGTTTTATAGATTTTATTTTTCTTCTTAAGAAAATTATGTGTTTGTATTTGTACGTGGGTACGGGCATGTGAGTGAAGACACTCACAGAGGCTGGGAGACAGCAAAAATCCCCTGGAACTGGGCAGTGTCACTGTGAGCTCCCCCATGTAGGAACCAAACTAGGGTTCCTGCAAGAGCACTGTAGCCTCTCAGCCACTGAGCGGTCTCTCTAGCCCCCAGCAGATCTTCACAATTACATCAGTCAGTCTGTCTATCTATCTATCTATCTATCTATCTATCTATCTATCTATCTATCTATCTAGATATCTATCTAGATATCTATCTAGTGTGTAAGTGTGCACACATATAACTGTCATGTCATGTGTGTGCCAGTCAGAGAACAATGTGTGGGATTGTGTTTTTAAAACACATTCTTTTTTTTTTTATTCAACACTGACATTTTATTTTCTGAAGTTTATCATAATTTTACAAAACAAAACAAAACAAAACAAAAAAATCAGGTATCAGCCAGGCGTGGTGGCGCACACCTTTAATCCCAGCACTTGGGAGGCAGAGGCAAGCAGATTTCTGAGTTCGAGGCCAGCCTGGTCTACAAAGTGAGTTCCAGAACATCCAGGGCTATGCAGAGAAACCCTGTCTCGAAAAACCAAGAAAAAAAAAAAAAAAAAAAAAAAGCAGGTATCAAAAACAGCAGTTTATAGAGTTTCTGTGCTGGTTCTCACCTCAGTCAGTGACTCTGGAGTTGGCATCTTAGGGAAAGACAAGCAGGCTGATTACCCCTTGGCCACGCACATTCAGGTGGTTGGTTTCGGAACTACTTTGTAATAACTTTTTACAAGCACCAGTCATTTTTTGAGAATCAGTTTGGTTTGTCCAAAGAAGTAAACACTTTTTTTCTTTTACTATGTGGCATTTTTCTTTCTTAAAAAACACTGAGCTAGCCGGGCGTGGTGGTGCACGCCTTTAATCCCAGCACTTTGGGAGGCAGAGGCAGGCGAATTTCTAAGTTCAAGGCCAGCCTGGTCTACAGAGTGAGTTCCAGGACAGCCAGGGCTATACAGAGAAACCCTGTCTTGAAAACAAAACAAAAAACACTGAGCTGAAACACAGACTGTGTCTTTGGATCAGAACCAAATCTTCTGAGATCCCCATTACCTGAAGAGCACTGAAGACGTCCTCGGGAAATCATAGGAAATGTTCCAGTGAACACCTGTGTAATGGCTAAGGCAGCTACTTTATTTCTGATGAAAGTATTTCATCCAGAGGCTGCTGGAGGCCTGTCTCTGACTTGGGACTGTTTCCCCAGGCAGCCTTATTACCAGAAGGAAATGGGATGTTTGTGCCAAAGAGGCGCTTATATTGTGTAAATACATTTATATAGAGTAAGACTCCTTGCTCCGGACCCTGGGTCACCACAAAGAGATTGAGAGGCCATGAAAATTGGATGCTAACAGGAAGTAGCACACTTACACTTATAGCATCATCTGGAGGCAAGCGGAAAGAAAGCTGGAAACTGGTAGTGGGGCTCACCCACTACTTGCTCTGGAAACACATTTTGCTTAAATAAGGGAAGTGTGGTCCAGTTTTGCAATGTTAATAGCTGCCAGTCTCTCATTTTTAAAAATAAAGATCACTTCCTGACCAGCAATGAGTTAGGAAACTGGCCTCAACTTTGATCACATTTCTCAGTATTGGTTAAAAATAAAGTAAAACCCTTAAACCAGTCAACAGAGTTAGAAACTGCACAATCAAGCTTGAATATAAATTACAGAATGGGATACATATTATTGACATGATTATGAAAGAATCAAACACCTCCACTGAGACAAAATTTTCTCCGCATTATTTCAATTTTCATTAAAGGAAACTGTAATTTTCTTCTTTACAGATATGAAAACGAAAGCAAGAAGGCAAAGCTGAGAGAGACAGATGCTACCCACAGGGCAGCGGTGCCATTTGGTTGTTTTGGTCTTTGTACCAGCAACTCCCACTCCTGTGAACGGTGTCCAGTGGTGTCCAGTTCCAGCTGGACTGCACGGTTTTCCTTGCAGTCAAAACGCGAACGATGGACCCCACTCCTCCCTCAGCAAGTGCCTTTTCATGCCACTGCAGCAACACAGCACTGCTGTTGTCAGATGGGCTCTCAGAGCCTTTATAAATACACTTCATTAGGAGGTCCACACCGTTCTTGTCCAGAGACTGAACTGCCTTTTCAATATCATTAGCTTTAAAAGAGATAAGCACCTTCAAGACGTAGCTGCCAGCACAGTCCTTCACTGCCTGGCTCTTTGTGTTAATAGTGGGGGGTGGGGGGGATTTCAGAGCAGCTGTCATGTTTCCTTGCGGTAGGCACGAGTCCACCTCGCCCTCGTCGGGCCCGGCCTGGCCATCGCCGCCGTCCTCCTCGTCCACGAACTTGTTCTCCTCATATTCGTCCACGTCCACCTTCCGGAAGCGGGCCGACGACACCGTGTTCTTCGGCATCCCGGATCGCGACGCGACGGGGGCCTGCCCCTCTGCGGTGCCTCTCCTTTAGCGAGCCTAGCCTGGTCCGACTCACTTCCCTCTTCCGCTCCTAAAACACATTCTTAAAGACTTTCATCCCCAACTCTCCACTGAAGCTGGTTTCAGTACTCAGGTTTTTCTAGAGCAACAGAACTGATAGAATACAACACACACACACACACACACACACACACACACACACACACACACACACTGATAGAATACAACACACACACAGACATATGATAGGAGATGTGTTGAATCAGCTTACAGGCATGTACAATTCATGGTCTGTGGGTCAAATGTAGCTCACACAAATTCGTATGGATGAAGCTCAACAAAAAATTGTGAGCTTATTTAAAACATTATGAGGATGTGTGTGTGTGTTTTAGCAGTTCAAAAAGTTCTACGGATTTATTACTAATCTAGCCAGTTTGTTCCTGCACTTAAGCATGCTCATGTCTCCAGACATGAGTACTTTGGCAGCCATTTGCTAGGATGGATGATCGTGATTCAGCACGGACAGCCGTGTACATGAATCCTGAGAGTAAGTGTAGCTCTACTCCAGTGTCTTGTCTTGGAGTTAGCCCTGATTTTGTTTTGAGTTTTCATTCTAGTCAATTAGAGAATGAGACCAGTTTTGCTTCTGTCTCTCCATCAGAAATAGTTTGGTTGTGGAAGTCTTATAGAAATATAAGGTGAGAAAGTTTGTCAGGTGTACAGCCCACAATGGTGGAGGCCTAATACAGGATGTATTGAATCAGCTTATAGTTGTGGATTTTTTTTTCTGGTAACTTGATTGTTCAGCTCTTGAGTGTAAACTTTGTAGATGACAGTGTCAAGCTGCAGTGTCAGAAGGTTGGGCACCCTTAGTGCTCATTGGAAGCTGGGTGATTCAGCAATGGTTGTCTGCACATCAGGACCCTGATAACCTCATGGCTTCTGTATCTAAGAAGCTGGAAGCTTCAGAACAAGGGGCTCAAAGATGCAGCCCAAGTGTAAGGTTAAAAGCCTGCAGGCTCCCTAAAGGCCTGCTGGTATGAATCATGTTGAAAAGTTGAAGCAGACGGGGTCTGATGTCCTTTGGTAATGACAGCAGCAAGAAGGATTTGCAGAGAAGGATGATGGAGTTTGTGGGAGCTGGGAGCTCCCTCCTCCCACTTCAGATCCCTCCAGGTCCCTAGCTTATTAAGATGGAGCTGCCTACATTCATGAGGGTCTTTCCTCACTCCGTTGCTATCACACATGTTAGTCATCTCTGGAAACAGACATTCGAAGACATGTGTCTCACTGGTCTCCCAACCATTTCTCAATCCAGTCAAGCTGCCAATGGAGATTAGCCAGCACATTACTTTACTCCCTACTGACCCTTGTGGCTAGATCCATCCGTCATCCAGTAGATGGGAAGGAGATCCCATCTTCCCCTGACTGCAGGTCTCAAGAGCATCTGCTGAGGGTGGTGGCTCTTCCTCAGGGACACTGCTGGCTTCCAGGATACTCATGCTGCTGGTTTTCCTTCTGCATCAAGGACATTCTCTCTCAGACCTTTTCCTGTCTGGATACCCCTACCCTAGTGATATCCTCCAGTCTTTATCCTCAAATTCATACCCACGGTGGTGCCTCTTCCCCTGAATATCCAACTCACCTACTCAGCGTGGTATTCAGAGTCCCCACATGAACATGGGACAAGAACCACTAAGACATACACCCAAACGAAATCCTGCTTTCTCCTCCACTGTACTGTGTGTGGATGCTGAAGACTTTCTGCCTCAGTAAAGGCTAACCATCTTCTCACAGCAGGTCAGATGCTGACAGGTCCAGACCATCTTAACTCTTCTCTCACCCAACCTACCAGGTTTGCCTTTTGCTTATATCCAGAACTTACCCCTCTCTCTCCATCACTGCTCTTCCCCATGTGCATTTTGTTCTCCTTTTTTGAGGCAAGGTGTCATTATGTAGCCTAGGTAACCCTCAAACTCATGATCCTCCTGCCTCAGCCTCCTGAGTGCTGTGATTTCAAGTATGTATGTATGTATGTATGTATGTATGTATGTATGGCATCATATCTTGTTTTACACAGAGATGGGGACTAAATGGAAGGCTTTGTGCTTGCTTGGGAAATGATCCACCAACTGAGCTACATCTACCCTCTGTAGCTCTGTTTTTACTTTGATTTTGCTAAGTTGCCCAGGCTGGCCTTGAACTTATGATCCTCCTGCCCCAACCTCCAGAGGAGCTGTGATTAAGAGCTGCAGCATTACCTTTTGTTTTAGGATAAAATGTTCTGTAGATATCTGTTAAATCCATTTGTTTCATAACTTCTGTTAGTTTCACTGTGTCCCTGTTTAGTTTCTGTTTCTATGATTTGTTCATTGATGAAAGTGGTGTGTTGAAGTCTCCCACTATTATTGTCCCCCAGAGCTCCTGTTTCTAGCTGCATATGTATCAGAAGATGGCCTAGTCAGCCACCATTGGAAAGAGAGGCCCATTGGACTTGCAAACTTTATATGCCTCAGTGCAGGGGAACGCCAGGGCCAAGAAGCAGGATGCGGAGGGGGAGGTATGGGGGCACTTTTGGGATAGCATTGGAAATGTAAATGAAGAAAATACCTAATTAAAAAAACTTTAAAAAAAAAAAAAAGACCTGCAGCACTACCATACTCTACTGTCTTGTCTCTTGCCCATTTTTAACTGTTCATTATTGATTCATATAGAATTCTGGTTCTGTAAGTCCGTTCCTGAGCAGAGGAGTGTCAACACTTTTTGTCTTTTCTTTGTCTTGCTGATGTTTCTATTATTCATTTATTTCCAGTCTCAGAGCTTGAGCTCATGGTCTTCCACATGATAGGCAAGCACACTGCCACTGAGTGACGTCACAGCCCTAAGACAATTTCTGAAGTAGCTATCAGATTATTCAGATTTTTCTATTTCTTCTTGTATATTTTTAAATAATGTTGTTTTCTTTTTTCTTTTCTGGGTTTTTTTTTTTTTTTTTTGAGACAGGGTTTCTCTGTGTAGCCTGGCTGTCCTGGAACTCACTTTGTAGACCAGGCTGACCTCGAACTCAGAAATCCGCCTGCCTCTGCCTCCCAAGTGCTGCGATTAAAGGTGTGTGCCACCACCGCCTGGCTAATGTTGTTTTCTTAAAGAAAAAAAGTAGCTTCCTTTGAAACATTCAAATGTAGGCAGACAGTGGTGGCACAAGCCTGTAATCATTTGGGAGGCAGAAGCAGGCAGATCTCTGAGTTCAGCCTGGTCTACAGGTTGAGTTCCAGTACAGCCCAGACTACACGGAGCAACCCTGTTTGGAAAGAAAATTTAAATGTACTGGCTTAGGGTTTTTCATAAAACAGATTCTCAAACAAAAAATGTGTATCTGCATTAAAGATCCTTCTTCAGTGAGACCTTTCCAGACCACCCCTCTCACTGCATTTAACATGTCTTCCTTATTCTTCCCTATTTCATTTTTATTTTATGTGTGTAAATGTTTTGCCTGCATGTATGTGTACACCATGTCTGTGCCTGGTACCCACGTCAGTAGATAATGGCACCTGATCCCCAGGAACTAGAGTACAGATAGTTGTGAGCTGCCATGTGGGTGCTGGGAATCAAACTGAAATCTTACAAGAGATGCCAGTGCTCTCTTAGCTGCTGAACCATCTCTCCAAACCCATGATTTTCTTATTTTTGTCTCTTCCTACCATAGTATTGATATTAAAGTCAATTAGCCTCACTTTATTTAGTACCTCTGTAAACTACTAAACTCCTAGCACGTAGTAGTCCCAAGGTGGGAGGAGGCAAAATAGGTTTAGCTTTCTAAATTATGACCCTTTATTTTTAGTACCTTCATTAATTTGCAAATTGCAGAGACCCCCTCTCCTCTGGGCTTGGAGATCCTTTCCCTCTAACATCTATAATATCAAGAGTTTCCTTTGTTCTCCAGAGTGCTGCAGGATCCTTGACATATCCCAGCCTACCCTGCTGGGGACCTTATCATCTGAAATCCATCTCAGCTCTTCTCTACTGCCCCTGGAAAGAATTTTTAGTATCTAAAACAAATGTCAGGCTCTGGTGGCACAGGCCTTTAATCCCAGCACTCAGGAGGCAAAGGCAAACACATGTCTCTGACTTCAAGGCCAGCCTGATCTACAAAGTGAGTTCCAACACAGACAGGACTACTCAGACAAACCCTGTCTGGAAACAAATAAGCAAAAACAATTAAATAAACAGATATAAATGTTCACAAAGGTGGAGACTTATTTTGTTCACAGGAAAATCTAAAACAACTTTAGTTTATGGAATGAAGCAGGGGATTAGTGTGTTCAACGAGGGAACAAGAGATAAATGTATTAAGAATTTATTAAACGAGACATAATTATATTCATAGGCAAACATATATTTTTTACACAGGAGGAGGTGAAGGTACAAGAAAGAAATAGAGTTATGACTAGAAATCTTGGTCTGGGGATGTTCAGTGGTGTGGAGTTCTTGGCGAGCATGCACTAGGAGGGTTTGGTTCCTAGGATCTGGGAAGTTAAAAAAAATTTCAAATAGACAACCAGTTCTAGTTCAACAACCTGTGTTCAAACACTGAGAACACATTTTGTAAAACCCAGAAGCCGGAAGTCATGGCACACGCCTTTAATCCCAGCTCTCAGGAAGCAGAGGCAGGTGGGGTTCAAGGCCAGTGTAGTCTCCTGAGCTGAGTTCCGGGAAAGCCAGAGCCACAAAAACAAAACCACAGAAAATCCTCGTAGGTCTGAGCTCTGTCACTGGGGCCTGGTCCTGGTCCTGTACTGCCTGCCAGAAACCTGGGTCTTGAGTCCCACAAGGGCAGCACAGAAGACTCCTGGAACGCAAAGGCAGAGGCTGTGTTTCCGACCGGAGCGCTCTCCCCGTCTCTCCCGGAAGCGGCGCTTGCTGTTTGGGTAACGGTGTCTGCAGCGGAGCCTCGATGGATGTGGAGGAGGTGGTAAGGACCTAGAGGAACGCGTGCAGCTCCCACTCGCGTTCCCTAACTCAATGGGCCAGGGATAGCCAGGAGGAGGAGGAGCAGCGCCCAGGGCAGGCGTCGGCTCGGGGCGGTGACCCGCATAGGGGGCGGAGCGAAGGGGCGGTGGCCACTTGGGCCCCGGAACCTGGCTGCTTGTCCGCTCTGGGAGGTTGCGGGTGGGATTGGGTGGAGTGTTTGTTCAGAGGGGCCGTGGGCCAGAAAGAGGATGAAACTGTGGGCTTGTGGGTTGGCCACCCCCGTGGCTCCTTGGAGGAGACCACCCAGCAAAGCTCCCTTTGATGCTGGTTGCGCGTGAGGAAGAGCAGGACCTGGAACTTGGGTTGCCTCCAAGTAATCCCTGTCAGCCTGTCTAGGGTACGGACACCAGACTCTTGCCGAGGACGTTCTAATGTGCTTGCTATCTTAGGGTTTCTATTGCAGCGATGAAACACCATGACCAAAAAAGCAAGCTGGGGAGAAAAGGGCTAACACTTCTATATGATTGTTCATCATCTAAAGAACAGGGCAGGAACTTGGAGGCAGGAACTGATGCAGAGGCCATGGAGGGGTGCTGCTTACTGGCTTACTCCTCATGATTTGGTCAGCTTACCAGGTTCTGTAAAACCTAGAGCTACCAGCCCAGAGGTGACACCACCCACAATGGGATGGACCCTCCCTCATCAATCACTGATTAAGAAAGTGCCTTACTGGCCTACCTGCCACCTGATGGTATGGAGGTATTTTTCTTAATTGAGCTTCCCTCATCTCAGATATCTTCAGTTTGTGTCAAGCTGACACAAAACTATCCAGCACACGTGCCCACACCTCACTGTAAGAGTGGTTAGGAAGCTGCTGCACTTTGCATGCACTGTGAACATGATGGGTGTATTCAGTAGCTGACCCATAAGTCAAACACCAAAGAATTAGGAACCAGTTCTCTGTGTGTGCACTGACAGAATAATGATAGAGGGACTCAAGGTAGACAGTAGATACTATCTGTATCCATGACAAATGTAATAATGTCTATATAATACATTGATAAACCTAAAATTATAATCCATATAGACCATAAGTGGACCATATGCTCCTTTTGCTTCCAGTAGAACCCCTAAGCACCCAGTTAAACGTTTGGTACTCATACAGTTGATACCCTTTATATGGTTGGATGAATAAATCAAAACTCGACACATCTGCCTCAGTGCCCCAAAGAAAAAGTCAACAGTGTTTTCAATCTTTGTTTGCTTTGATCATCCATACGGTGGGTCATCCTTTTCTCCCTCAGCTCTCCCAGAGAGTTTACCTATATCTTTGTTTCCAATCTAGCCCTGTCCACCTTTCTTTCTTTGTTCTCACTCTGTATATTTCAGTAGTTTTATGGAATAGTTACTGCATTTCATGCTACTAAAGAGACGAGACTCAGGCTGGCAAGATGACTCAGCCAGTAAGAGCACTGACTGCTCTTCCAAAGGTCTTGAGTTCAATTCCCAGTAACCACATTGTGGCTCACAACCATCCCTAATGAGATCTGACGCCCTCTTCTGGTGCATCTGAAGACAGCAACAGTGTACTTATTTATAATAATAAACAAATCTTAAAAAAAAGAGAGAGAGACTAAATTCTCCTTATTTATAGATACTGTCTGTGTATTTTTAGTTTGATTGTTTTTTAATTTGGGGGGATGAAATTGCCAGGAACACTGGAAGTAGAGTTCAGAACCATGGTGCAGTGTGTTGGCCCGACAATAACAGATTTCTATCTTCCACAGAAAGCGTTCAGAGACCGCTGTTCTCAGTGTGCTGCTGTCTCCTGGGGCCTTACCGATGAAGGCAAATATTACTGTACTTCCTGCCACAATGTCACAGATGTAAGTAATGTGCCATTCACGAACTTGATTATGTTCTCAAAATTGAAGTTTCCGGGTGGTATGTGGCCTGACTCCTAAACAGTGCATCGGTATCACTCACTCAATGGCTGAATTCCAAGAATAGAAACAGGCTTTAAGAGCACAGTCTTAGATTAAGAAATTTGCAAACTAGATTGGTGATGAACTTCTAAAGTTACGTTGAGTCACATTTATAAATGAATGTTTCATTTACACTATATGCATATGGAAGTTTTTTGTTGTTGTTTTTTGTTTGTTTGGTTGGTTGGTTGGTTGCTTGGTTTTGGTGTTTTTGAGACAGGTTTTCTCTATATAACAGCCTCGGTGTCCTGGAACTTGCTTTGTAGAGCAGGCCAGCCTAGAACTCACAGAGATCTGCTTACCTTTGCCTCCTGAATGCTGGGATTAAAGGCATGTGTCACCATGCCCAACATGAAGTATTTAACATTATACTTGAAGGATATTTTTATTAGTTTTTAATGTGTTGTACCAGCTTAGAGATTTGGAGGATGGAGTGTTAGAATGCAGGGGGACTGTTGGGCATATTGGAACCAGGCTTCCTTACCATGTATCTTTGTGTAGTTCCTCACAACCTACCAAGTACTTTCTCATCCAGTATGTAATTTCTGCTTCACAACAACCTGTGAGATACAACAGTATGCCCAGAGAGAGTAAGCAGGGCTCAGGAGTCATTAGTGGTTTTTGTTGTTGTTGTTGTTTTAAGACAGAGTCTGACTATGGAGACCAGACTGGGCTCCCACTTAGAGATCCAAGAGAGCTAGGATCCAAGCCACGCACCACCACACCTGACACCACCACACCTGACACAGTTGAGTTTGTGGCTAATGCCACAGGAGTACAAAGACTTGGGACAAGACTTGAATCTGAGTCTTCTAACCCCATCATGCCTGTTTCTTAAACTAAAGATTGTCACTCTGTATTGTGTAGTCATGGTGTTCGGGGCCATCTCCACCCTGAAAGTTCTAGGTCCTGGTCTGGTGAGCATACCTTTAGGCCAGTAACAGAGTGTGGACAGCCTGATGCTGGACTAGCTAAACGTGCCATGACTGTTTTTCATAGGGAAGGATTTGCTGGAAGTGCAGAGCCAAGAAGGAATAAGCACTGCTTTCAGCACTTATTCAGAAGGGCTAGCTGGGGTGGAAGAGAGACTGTGCCCCAACGTAGAGCATGATAGGGACTGACGTGCCTTCCCACCTCAGACAACTCAAAATCTGCGCAGAAGATGTAAAACAACAACAAAAGCCACCTTAAGACACATAGCTAATTTAGCAGATGACTCAGTTTCACAAAGCACTTTGCTTTTTAAAAGGTATGTATATGTATGGGTATGTGCATGTGCGTGTGAGTGTAGGCGTCTATGGAGTCCAGCAGGGGGAGCTGGGTTTGGGATGGTTGTGATGGAACCCAAAGGTCTTCTGCAAGACCTGGGCATGCTCTCGGCCCTGAGCTGTCCCTCCTGCCCCACACAGGGTGTTCCTTTGAGGTGGCTTCTTTAGTCTATAGCTCAGGTGCTTGTTTGCTTCCTCGTTAGTCAGACAGGATATTGCCCAGATATATACTTAACTAAAACACTGGGCAATGAGGGAGCAGTGATCTCCTTGATCATGGCAGTGCAGACATGTCCCATCGAGATATATAAATGCTCATGTACACAAATGCATCAGATTACACTTGAAATGTATGCAGTTTATCCTGTGCTTTGATGCTCACTGAAGCTCCAGTGGTTTAGTCAGTGTTAATTTTATAGTGTGGTTCAAATGTAAACATAGTGAAGGAGTGGGATGTCATAATGGGGGAGTCTCCATTTGCAGATGGAGTCAGGGCACTATTTTTATAGGCATTGAATAGCCGTAACTAATGACTTCTTTTATCTTTATCTTTGATGTTTCTTGGTTTGGTCTGATTAAGTCAATTACCATCATTTTTAGTTTGAAACAAATATAATATTACTACTAAGCTCTATATTTAAGAGTCTCAACCCAAGGGAGTGAGGATGTACAGTTCTTGAAGGTGTATGACATTTTTTTTTCTTTTCCTACTGTTCAGGGGCATGATCTAGTACATTCTGTGTGCTGGACAAGTGTCCTATTAACTACAGCCCTGGTCCCAATGTGTTTTTGTAAAAGGCTGTGACCCTGAGAAGCTGCCCTCCACACAATAGGCAAACCCGAGGGAAGTTATACAACTTCAATTGTTACTCTTGGCTTTACACTAACCCAGGCATGTTCAGCACACAGAATAGTGTTCAGCTGTGCTTCCTGGAGTTGTGTAGTGTGGTGCTGTTGAAGTTCAGTGGGTGAAGAATGACCAGTGAGTCAGTAGCCTGGGACAGGTGGAGGCTGCGATACAGCTCTCCTGACGGTCTGCTTCTCTCCTCTCCCCTCAGTGCACTGTGTGTGATTCTTCAAGCTCTTGGCACTGTGTACAATCCCAGCAAAGCCTTCTGTGTGGAAGGCTTTTTTCCTGGTGTGTTTTAGTCAGGAAAAAGAACTTAAGGTCCTTAATCTGGCCAGTTTAGATGACATATATTTTTTTTGAAAATCCTTAAGTATTTAATACTAGTATGGGCTTAAATTATGTGAGTTTAATAGATTTTGTAAGAACAGTGCATGCTCATTGAAGGAGATTGAAAACTATGTGGAAGCCCAAGTCACCGACACTCTCAGTCTACACTCAGCAGCTCTCGTCCAGTCTTTTGTTTTTCAGTGTATGGAAAGGGATAGGGATGCTTGCGAGTACTACTGAGTATTTGTCTTGGTGGTTTCTACTGTGTGGTTCAAAGTGTCACAGCTTTCTATTAAGTATGTGAATATTCCACGATCTAACCATGGCGGTGTTAGCCTTCTAGTTTTTTGTTGTTCTATGTCTTACATAGTTCAAGTGTAAAGCCCCTTTCACCTCTGACAGTTATCTTTTCTAGATAACTTCAGTGTTATTTTGGCATGTCTTATCTTCTCACTATAGCCTCTTCCGTATATCATAGTGCTTTGATAACAATATCTGCACCCAGAAATCCTATAGTCAGAGGCATGTCTCTTACTATCTTTGAGATTGGTCTCATGCAGCCCAGGCTGGCTCTTGGGGATTGGACTAGGATTTGGGCATCTTAGGTTGCTGGGGTACTCCTCATCTTGTACCTTTTATTCTTATGAGACTTACTCTGCAAGGGGTAGTAGGGCCTAGAACTCTAGCGCTTAAAGGGCAAGGGCTTTCCCAGGCTATCTGGAACCCCCCCCCCAAAAAAATTAAGATAAGCTTCATTCTCAATCTTTAAATTTAGAAAAATATATTAATATTATTCATTATTTTAAATTTTTTATTTTTCTCCAGAAATAAGACTCAGTATTTTGTTTTTGGTTGCAAGAAAGTCAGTGTGAGATAATTGCCTTTGATAGCTGTTGGTACTGATCAGTTTGTTATGAATGGTACCATTACCATTTTAAAGTTCTTTTTATTAGAAATAAAAAGTGCTTTTATTGATTTATTTTTTTTCAGATAGGGGTTTTACTTTGTAATGCTGTCTGGCCTGGAACACACTGTGTAGATCAGGCTGGCCCTGCCTCTGACTCCCTAGTGCTGGGATTAAAGGCATGCTCCCCACACCCATTACTTTTGTAAATGAAAATCCTTTCTGAATTAATGTTCACACAGCCAAGCTGAAGGAGGCTGAGCCTCCCTGGGTGGCAGGGACTCAGGGAGTTGCTTGTTTTTGTTGTCTTTGTTTGCTTTGAGGGAGGGTCCATGTAGCACAGGCTGGCCTCAAACTCTTGATCTTCCTGCTTTCACCTCCTAAGTGTTAGGATTAGGGCATGTGCTTCTATCTCTTACCATAAGTTGTTGTCATGTTAAAGTGTATTTTGCATGGATAAAAAATGAGTATTTTATTTTTGGTCTTGTTTGATTCCCATTATTTTTTAAACATTAAATAGAAGTTATCTTTTAATATATTTTTGTTTTGTTTTGTTATTGTTTTCAAGACAGGGTTTCACTGTGCACCCCGGCTGTCCTGGAACTTGCTCTGTAGACCAGGCAAGCCTCAAACTCAAAAATCTGACTATTTCTGCCTCCCAAATGCTGGATTAAAGTCATACACCAGCATGCCCAGCTTTTTAAATTCAAATTTAATTGCAATATAATTGCATAGTTTAAAGTAAAGGTTTATTTGTTTGTTTAACTGTGTAACTGGCTCTTTTAGGAACCAAAGTCTTTTTGAATGAAAAAGTAGCATAAAGATTAACTGTCATAGTATGTTTTCCCAGTCATCTGTCCAGTCACTTTCAGGTTGGTTCCTGGACACTTCCCAGTGTGTACTTGGAAGGTGTGCTTCAGGGTACAGCGATTTCCTCCTCATGGCCTGTCTGTGTTTCCTGCAGCGATCTGAGGAAGTGGTGAGCGCTGCAGATATCCCCAACACCAAGATCAACTCCATCAACAGGGGGCTGAGACAGAGAAGCAAGCATGGTGAGCACAGATGCCCCACGGTGGCGAGGCTCCCTCACACTTCCTTTCATGATGTGAGGGCACAGAGTGAATTTAAATAAATTCCAGTCAAAATGACAGAAAATCCAAGTTCTTAAAGTCAAGTTGCTGCTGGGGTAAATGTGGGAGCAATGTGTTGAAGTATATGTTGTCCATAAGCTACTCTTCTTTCAGGGGCGGCTGTTCTGCAGAAGGTAGTGAGTGTTAGCTGTCTGTACCTGGCCTGTGTCCTGTGCTGTGCCATGAATAGTGATGTGATTTTCTGAAATGGTTCAGCTGAGTGCGTCTCAGAGTGGGCTAGGTCAACACCATATTCAGTTTAGAACACTTTCCCACGTTGACGTTTGAACCTTTTGAGAATAGGAAAGGTTATCTTTCTTTAAAATAGCTATAGAGAGTACTGATCCATTGACTCCTTACAGTGTGCCATTATTGAGAAGGATCTGGAAATATCTGGCTGGCATTTTTGTCTTTTTGTGAGTAACTAGGACCAGATAGATTCTCAAGTTGGAAACCACTGACCTAATGGTGATAGTAAAGAGTTCTACAAAAGGTAGCTGTGAAAATATACATACAAATATGTGTGTATACATGTGTATGAATATACACATAAGGACATACATGAAATATGTATGTGAAATACATTGACATTCTTAGATAAATAACAGGGAATGCTCAAAATACTAACACAGATTTCTGTTTAGCCTTTAATAGTAACTTTAAAAGAAATGATTATTTTATGTTTATGTATGTAGGTATTTGTGTACATGTATGTCTGTACCATGTCTATGCGGCTACCCTTAGAGGCCAGGGGACTGTGTTACAGATGGTTGTGACCTATTATGTAGATGCTGGGAACCAAACCCAGGTTACTGAACTGTCCATCTCTCCAGCCCAGTAGTCACTCTTTACAGGCTAAAACCTGGTTGGTTTTTATTCAGTTTTATTAGAGTAACACACGATTAATTGTAACCCAGATATGTAAATAGTTAAAATGTGTAGTTCACGCTTAATGTCTACAGAACCTTGGATGCTGCATTAAGTGGTGTCTCCTAGTCAATGCCAGAGTCATGGCATTGTCACCTGTGAAGGAAAACAGTGACACCATTGGTATATACATAGGAGAGTACAGAGAGTGTAAAATGCAACATTGTCAGTTTCTACATTTGTATGACAGTGTGTGGGAACCTTGTGCATGTGTACCACTCGGAGGGTTTACTCCTCTTAGCCTCTGCATGCATCAGAAATTATAGGCTTCTTGTTATATTTGAGACTCTGCCCAGGAAGGATTGGTTAGTCAATGGGGACAGGAAGCCCTGATATTCTGGTAAGTGTAAGGAGTTGGAGTCTTCACAGGGTGCAGACAAGCTACGTGGGAGTCAATAACAGACTTCAGAAACCATGTGTGAGGAATTTTGATAGCATGCTTTTGAATGAATTTCTGTGATTGTCTGGCCATGGCAGGTAAAATACAAGGGTCTTCACCCACTATAACATTGTCTCAAATTGGTTGTTAACCATAGCTAAACATATAATTCTGACTGCTCTGGCAATTTCTTTATTATCTGTTAGAGTTGTGAGGCTCAGAAGAATAAGTCCATTTAAAATATTTAGGGGCTGGGAAGATGTCTCCATCAGTGATGTACCTAATGTACAAGGACTGGAGGTCAGAGCCCCAACACATACGTAAAAGCTTCTAATTATGGCATGCTTCTTATAACCTCAGTATTGGAAGGAATAGATACAGGTAGATCCTCAGCCATCCTAGCTAAATCCACAAGTTTCAAAGTCACTGAGAAACCCCATTAAAAAAAAATAAAGGTTGGGGCTGGAGAGATGGCTCAGTGGATAAGAGCACTGACTGTTTTTCCAGAGGTCCTGAGTTCAATTCCCAGCAACCACATGGTGGCTCACAACCATCAGTGATGGGATCTGATGCCCTCTTCTAGTGTGTCTGAAGATAGCTACAGTGTACTTAAAAAAAAAAATAAAGGTGGAAGGGCTGGAGAGATGGTCAGCAGTGAAGAGCACTTGCTTTTCTGGGATCTTCATTCAGTTCCCAGCACCCACATGATGGCTTACAACTGTCGATAATTTGAGATCCAGGGGATTCGATGCTTTCTTCAAGGAAGGGCACCAGGCTTCTGTATGTGGTACATATATACATGCATACAGGCAGAACACCCATATACATGAAATGAAGTAATAGTAATTTTTAAAAGATTCAGCATGATCAAGGAAGACCCTGTCATTGATCACAGATCTACACCCCCTACACACACGTAGCCACATGCAACCCACTTACATATGCACAAACACTGCACACAACACAACACACAAATACTTAGGATACATCTTGTACCTAGGCACTGGTATGTATCAGATTTCTTATTTTCAGTTTCTAACCCAGAGCCATTTTCACAAAAGCAGAGTGCCATTGTGAGTCTGTTTTCTTGAATGTGTGGATTGCCCTTTCCTGACCACTAGAAATTATTTATTTATCTTGACATTTGAGTATTCATCAACCAAAATATGTGTTGAAATGGAACAGAAAACTGGTGGATGCAGTGACCATGTATTTCCACATATGCTTTGAGCACTGTGAAATACACATTAAAAAACCTTAAATCTCACTGGGTACGGTGGCAAAGCCTTTAATTCCAGCATTAGGAGGTCTAGGTAGATAGATCTCTGTGAGTTCCATGCCAGCCTGGTCTATGTATTGATTTACAGGACAACCTGGGTGACATAGTGAGACACTATCTCAAAACTAAAACAAAACAAAAACAAAAATAAAAATCTCAAACAAACATACATTTCACCTATTTTTAAACATGCCAAATAGGCAGTTTTCTGCCTTTTATGATAACATTTCAGAACAATCATAGATAATTTAAAAAACTGAGTATAATAACAAAATGCTTAACTTTAGCATTTTTACACAAATACATCTGATTGGAAAAAACAATATGCAGATAGAAACTCTCAGGCTGGAGAGATGTTTCAGTGGTTAAGAGTACTGGCTGCTCTTCCAGAGGTCCTGAGTTCATTTCCTAGCAACAACATTGTCTTAAGGTTTCTATTGTTGCGATAAAACACCATGACCAGAAATCCAGTTGGGGAGAAAAGGGTTTATTTGGCTTATACTTCCAGATTATAGTACGTTATTGAAGGAAGCCAGGCAGGAACTTAAGTCTGCTGGGACCTAGAGGCAGAAGTTTGTCCAAAGGCCAAGGGAAGGGTGTTGCTTACTGGCTTGCTTCCCTGACTTGCTCAGTCTGCTTGCTTATAGAACTCAGGACCACCAGCCCAGAGATGGTACCCACAATGGGCTGGTCCCTTCCTCACTGATCACTAATTGAGAAAATGCCACCCCTACAGCTAGATATCATAGAGGCATTTTCTCAACTTAGGGTCTTTTCTCTCCTATGACTAATTTGTGTCAAGTTGACACATAAAGCCAACCAGTACACACATGGTGGCTCACAACCATCTATAGGAGTATCTGATGTCCTCTTCTGTCATGCAGGCATATACGCAAATAAAACACTCATATACATAAGTAAATAAATAAATCTTTAAAAAGAGAAAGAAGCTATTCATGGTTGAGTATAGTAATGGATGCCTATGCTTTCAGCACGTAGGAGTTGGAAACATAGTTAGGGAGACAGATACAAATCTGAGGCCACCTAATCTGCATAGCAAGTTCCCCGCTGCACACAGTCACATAGTGGGACCTTATTAAAAAGCGAAACAAAACAAAAACTAAAGCATGTACACATACACAGCATGTACAAATACATCCATAAAATGTACATATATACACACAGTGTATACAGCAAATAGACACAGAGTGCACACACACACAAAACATACATGTATACATAAAGTGTACACGTGTACATACAAGAAAACTATTTGAGGTACCAAAATAGAAGTCTTCAGGCCCATGTCCACAGAGATTGCATTATGTAGGAGCATCATAGTAAGTTAGGAATATGTGTGTCTAAAGCCTGTTATTTGTCCTTTAGAGAAAGGCTGGGATTGGTATGTGTGTGAAGGTTTCCAGTGCATACTTTATCACCAAGCAAAAGCCCTGGAGACCCTCGGAGTAAGCCCAGAACTAAAGGTAAGAAGCTAGATGTTAGCTATCATCGTCTGAAAAGTGAGATTGAGTGGACCCTCCCCTAACTCTAAGAGTAGAAGTATGTCTTGAGGTCTGTGTTTAATCCCCAGCACTGAAAAACAAAATGGAATGTTATTTATTGGGTTTTCCCATGTCCCTGGTAAGGAGAAACAGGTAAGAAGGCATTTAGATCCGGGCCATCTATAGAGTGTGAGAGCTTGTGTGGTACATGTGCCTGTGTGGATGTCACCATCACTTGTTTCCTTCCTTCTTAGAATGAAGTCTTACACAATTTTTGGAAGCGCTACCTTCAGAAGAGCAAACAGGCCTATTGTAAAAACCCAGTTCGTACAAGTGGAAGGAAAGCCAAGGTGAGCCCTGGACCCTGACATGAGACACTAAAATTCACTTTGTGTGGCAGAAAGACAAAGGCGTTTTTTTCGTGACTGCTTGAGTTTGACTGTGGTGCTTGCCTGTAGATTTTCAGGGAGGAGGCTCCTGGTGCAATCCAGAATGATCTAGACTTTACAGTGAATTGTGGCCATTTATTAAACTAGTTGTAACATAAAAGTTATCTTCTGTCTTAGTTAGGGTTTTACTGCTGTGAACAGACACCATGATCAAGGCACTTCTTATAAAGGACAACATTTCATTGGGTCTGGCTTCAGGTTCAGAGGTTCAGTCCATTATCATCAAGGCAGGAACATGGCCGAATCTAGGCAGACATGGTGCAGGTGGAGCTGTTAGTCTACATCTTCATCTGAAGACTCCTAGCAGAATACTGACTTCCAGGTAGCTAGGATGAGGGTCTTATAGCCCACACCCACTGTGACACACCTACTCCAACAGGGCCACACCTACTCCAACAAGGCCACACCCCAAAATAGTGTCACTTCCTGGGCTAAGCATATACAAACCATCACATTTTCCTTTTGGAAGTTTTTGTCATTTTGGTTTTGGTCTTTTGAGGCAGGGTCTTTAACTTTATAGTCTAGGCTGGCTTTGGACTCTTGATAATCTTCCTGCCACAGCCTTTCAAGTGGTAGGATTACAGCCACCAAGCCCAGCTCATGCATTTTATATAGATAATTTAAGGAATTTCTTACTTGTTTTGCAGCATTGGGGTCAAACTCATATGTTGGGAAAGCTGAGTGCCTCTGAGCTCCCTACCTGGCCTAGAAGAGGGCTCTTGAGGGACTTCTGTTATTTGGCTGTTTAGTTTGTGGCATTTGCTTGTCATTTTTTTATTGCTAGATTTTTTTTTTTGCATATTCTATTCCTGTTATGATGATGGTGATGACTGTTTTTTGAGACATGACCTGGTTATTTCTCCCTGGCTAGCCTTAAACTCACAGAGATTCACACTGCTTCTGTCTCTCACGTGCTGTGATTACAGGCACATGTCACCACTCACCTTGTTTTATTTTGAGACAGGGTCTTATGTATCCCAGGCCAGCCTTGCTGTGTAGTCTAGGATGACCTTGGCTTGCCTCACAAGTACCAGACTGACAGACATAATTTTATGTTTACATTCAGAAGATCCAAGCCAGGGCTTTGTGCATGCTAGGCAAGCATTCTAGCAACTGAGCTGCATCCCCATGCCCTGCATGTGTCATTCCTTCACTTGGCCCTCCAACTCACTTTACCTGGCATCTCACTATCTGCCCCTTGCTGTCCCATCTCAGAGCTTGGTGAAGTGAAGGCAGGTCAGCCTGGGTGCTCACCTGAGCCCTATCTCTGAGCAGTTTGTTCTGAATTGCTTCTGAAAGGCTCTTTGGTACTTTTTACTTAAAGGACAGTTCTGCTGCTGAGATTTGTCCGATGAGTGGTAGCTACCCTCCAGGACTAAGATGAGATTCTGAGTCTGTGTGACTCACATTTGCTAGAAACTTGGGAGATGGTCCGGCATTTCCTTGTTTGGTAAGGTCCTCATAAGTCTGTATGCAGAGGTCAGTGAGCCAGGACTCAGAAACCCAGGTCAAGATGAAAGGAATAGGGTACAGAGGTGAGCAAAGGAAGGGCCTCAGAGCCGCACACAGAACACTGGCCTGTCTGGGAATAGGAGCCACATGCTTGTCACGGAGACAAACTATGTGCTCTGTGGTTTTATGGTAGCTCTTAAAAGGGAAAAAGGAATTATTCAGAGTAGTAAGAACATGACCTTCAAATCTCATACTTGGCATCTCTGGTTGTCTTTTTGCACTGGGATGCTGTCTGGTATGTAGAAAACAGGAATGAAAAACTGGGGTTTTCTATGACACTTTAGTCCTAGGCTAACTAAAAACTTACAGACAAAAGTTTTGTTGGTATGAGAAAACACCTGGTGGACAGTATCACATTAAATCTTGGTGAGTAAGAAATGAAACTGGAAGCCCATTGGTAAATCACATCATTTCTGTCACACCAGCATAGAAATACTCTTTTTTTTTTTTTGAAAGGGAGAAAAAAAGTACATTTTAAATTAGAAATGGGTTTGGGGTGTCACTTACAAACAGAACTTGCCAAGCAGTTCCGGACCACAGATTCCACCCTCAGAATGAATGTACCTCAGTAACTCTCCAAATGTGGCTTTAGAACTTTAGATCTTTTCCAAGTAGAGAGGTCAGTATCTGCATCCTAACCTATAACTTTTGAGCTATGGATAACTATTGATTCTAGAACAAGCAATCAAATGTGTATAATAGGGTGTTGGGAAGGATGTTATATAATCCAGACTGGCTATGGAGGACTTCCCAGTGAGGTGAAGGGTTTTGGGAAGTGAGATTAGCATGAGGTGGAAGAGAAAAAATACTGAACTTCAGGACTCGCTGGGACCACTGTCCAAGCCTCCATTAGGTGAGTGGCCGTGGCCGTGGCCGTGGCCCAGCAGCACACAGGAGAGGGTGAGTGGTAGGGTATAGAAGGGCTTTGGAGATAGATCCAGAGGGACTTCCTGACGCTCTAGATGTGGGGTGGGGGTGGGGGGTGGGGCAGAAGTCAAGGATGACTGCAGGGTTCTCAGCCTAAGTATCGAGGAAAGAACTGCCATAATCCGAAAGGGCAGGTGAGACCAGGGGTTGGGTTGGGATATGTTAAGTTTGAGACAGCTGTTAGACATCAAGAGGAAATGTCACATATGCAGTGAGACAGACAAGTCCACAGTGGGAAAGATGGGAATTTGAAACTGCCAGTGTGCATGATAGCCATGAAATCTTCAAATCCAGACTTCAGGCACATTAGGCAAGCATTCTACCTCTGAACTACAGCTTCTAACCAGGTGTCTTCATTACTGTGTGATAAAACATCATGACCATAAGCAACTTAGGAGGAAAGGGCTTATTTCGCTTATACTTCCACATCACAGTGTGTCATTGAAGTTAAGTCAGGCTAAGAACTTGGAGGCAAGAACAGCAGAGACTGTGGAGCAGTTACTACTAACTTGCTGGTTCTGGCTTGCTCAGCCTAATTTGTTATTGTTGTTTTACATGGAAAATGGTGAACCTCCCTGTGTGGCTTCTACCACCAGGCAGCCCCAGCACCCTTCATCTTTTCCTCAGCCTTTAGGATGGCAGGCTGCTGAGGGAGCATTCTCTTCCCCAGGACTTTGCAGTGTCCTGATTGTACCACATCAGTGATGGGTGCAGCTCCAGTCTTGGTTTTGGAGCATTTCACCTGTGTCTGCTCAGCCTGGCACGGCAGCAGCCGAAAGGGAAAAGGGAGGCATCCATGAAGTCTTCCAGCCTACTTTCCTATCATCCCAGGGCCATCAGCCCAGGGATAGCACCACCCACAATGGGCAGGGCCCTCTGTAGCATTAATTTTTAAGTGACACCACGTGTGCTTACTCACAAGCCAATCTTGTGGGGCATTTTCTGAGCTGAATTTCTTTCTTCCCAAATGATTCTAACTTATGTGAAGTTAACCAGAATTAGCCAGCACACCAAGATACACCAACATTTTAAGTTCCCTTAAGAGTGGCGCACGCCTTTAATCCTAGTACTTGGGAGGCAGAGGCAGGCGGATTTCTGAGTTCGAGGTCAGCCTGGTCTACAGAGTGAGTTCCAGGACAGCCAGGGCTACACAGAGAAACCCTGTCCTGAAAAAAAAAAAAACAAAAAACAAAAACAAAAACCAAAAACCAAAAAAACAAAAAGAATGCTGTGAATTAAACTGCCAATGATTCTAAGATTCACCTGGATTTCAGGGGTTTTAGAATGTGGGGTAGGTACATCATAGAAGTTAAATACAGTACCTATGATTTAAACCCCAAGTTTATTGGATGTAATGAAAAGGTAGACACAGAAGAGGACCAAAAACCTGAGCTCTGGGCTTTCCCATGGTTACCGTGTTGGTGTGAAGTCAGGACAGCTGAGAGGAGGGATGTCTGTCTGGAAGCCAAGGGGACAGAATTTCATATGAGGACAGTGGCATCCAGTGATGCTGCTGCTAGGTTAAGGAGAGAGAGGAGAGAGGACTGAGACTGATCAGACAAGCAGTGGAGCTGAACTGGAATGGGGTACAAGGCAGACAGATCAAAGACAACATCTCTTCACTTCCTCAAGGCATTTTGCTTCAAAGACATTCAGAAAAATTGGGTGGTACCTGTGGTGAAGGAAAAGTTGTGTTTAAGTGGGAGAGATGAGAGTGTACCTGCTATTGACAGACTGCTGCAGTAGAAATGAGTGATTGGAGGGGAGTGTACAAATGGGGAAGTTGGGTTTCAGTGGGAGATCACATAGCCCAGAAGAAGTGACCAGGACAGAGTCTGTGGCAGAACAGTGGCAGGAGGGTGCCTGCAGGAATCTGTGGAAGTTCTCTTCCGATTGCTTCAGGTTTTCTGAGTGAATGCTTCTTGGCCGGCTTTGTGATGCACCTTGCCTCATGAGGCCCATGGCAAGGGCATTTAGTTTCATTCTGGATTCTTTTCTTCTGTGTTCTGTATGTTTCTTCAGAACATGAGTTTGATTGCCTTATAATAAGGTCATGTTTCTTGATCTGCAGAGATGAGGTCATAGGACTATGAGTGATATCAGTTCCTTGTGGCCATGTGAGCTTTAAGTAGCCAGTCCCCGGACTAGTCTAGAGACACTGACTACCATTTCATTAGTTGACACGTGACAGCAAGCAGTGGTATGAAATAGTACATCCTTGTCAGGTACTGGTTATACACAAAAAGTGCTATGCAGAGAAGTCAGGAAGAAGAGTGGTTGGAAATGCAGCATAGTGGTGTTAGAAAAAACAAAACAAACAAACAAACAAACAAAACAAGATAAAAGGCGGTCTGGGCAAAAGAAATGAAGCCACAAGATACAAAGTTAAAATTCCCCAGGTAGATGTGGTAGAAAGTAGCCAGCATGGTGGATCCAAAATGACATTGGTGCTTTCATTGTGAGGGTCCTTACCCTACAAGAGAGGTACACTTGGAAGAAGGAGATGAGTGTGTGTGTGTGTGTGACTTGTTTCCTCACTTAGCCTTGTTTGCAGTCCCTCTCCAGGAAGCATTGCTGATGGGAACAATTCCGCAGAAAGGACTCTCAGATGCACTGACAAGCAGTAGCTGTTTAGGGTCACAGAAGTTAACTTTTCAACTCCAGCAGTAATTTCTGGTTCTGTTATCTTATGAACAGGTATTAGAAGACAGTGTGCAGTCCTCGGACTTGGGCAGTGATCTTGAGCTGCTAAGTGATACCACATGCCCCCTTGAAAGTGAAGCAGAGTTCCAATCTGACCCTCAGATTCCAAAGCCTTTCCCTGTCACCAAAGGATCCCCAAAGTCAGGTAAAACGGAGAAACAGTTTACTTAGCACCTTCTAAAACGTACTTATTTATTTATTGTGTGTATAGGAGAGTACACATGTGTGACAGTCACTGGCTGCTCTTCCATAGGATCTGGGCTTAGTTCTCAGCATGCACATGACAGCTCACAACTGGCTAGAACTCCAGTTCTAGGGTATCTGGTTTCCTCTCTGGCCTATGCTGAGGAACACACAGGTGGTGCACACACACATACAAACACGCATGTATGAAAATAAAAAACAAATCTTTTTTTAAAATGATGATTTCTGGAGCTTTCTTTTAGTTTTTACACTAAATTATGGATACAACTCTAAAACTATAAAGTGCTGCCGGGTGTGGTGGCACACACCTTTACTCCCAGCACTTGGGAGGCAGAGGCAGGCTGATTTCTGAGTTCCAGGCCAGCCTGGTCTACAGAGTGAGTTCCAGGACAGCCAAGGCTATACAGAGAAACCCTGTCTTGAAAACAAAACAAAAAAAAAAAAAACAAAACAAAACCTATAAAGTGCTGTTACAAGGAAGATAAACCAGATACCATCCCACTCAGAAATAATTATTACTGCCATAGGCGGCATTCAGAAAGCTGTTTATTTGCATATGTAGAGAGAAAGGCAAGGGGTTTGTTTTGTTTTGTTGTCTAAGACAAGGTTTCTCTTTGTAACAGCCCTGAGTGTCCTGGAACTCATTCTGTAGACCAGGCTGGACTTGAACTCACAGAGGTCTGCCTAGCTCTGGTTCTCAGGTGCTGGTATTAAAGGCAAGGGCCACCACTGTGTGCCACAATGCCTAGCTGAAAGGCAAGATTTTAAGTACATATAATTCAAATAGTTCTCCATGTTATAAAATATTGCAAAGGGAGGGAGGGAGGGAGGGAGGGAGGGAGGGGGAGAGAGAGAGAGAGAGAGAGAGAGAGAGAGAGAGAGAGAGAGAGAGAGTTAAGTCGTCTACCATTCTCACAAATGTTTTCAGCCTTCATTTAGTATTATATCTTGATTTCTGATTTGGGACAGTAGTTCTAAAGTTGCCACCATGGGGCTGGCAGGATGGCTTAGCAGACTAAGGCACTTGCCACAAACTCTGATTCAAGTTCAATCCCTAGGACCCACATGGTGGAGAGAGAGAATCTGCCTCCTGAAAGTTGTCCTTTGAGCTCTATGTATGTGTGTGTCACACACACCCCCCCCCATACACACACAGATATATACACAGAGACACATACACACACACATAGACACAGATAAACACACACATATACACGTACAGACACACATACAAACACAGACACACACTCACACTCACACACACTCACATGTGCTCATCCTCACTCCTGTTGGCATGCTGGGATTTCCCCTCAAGGTAGAATTTGTCAGCTTTCTGCTCAGATAACACCTTCTTAAAGAGGTCTTTCTGATCACCTGCTCAAAAGAGCCATCTTGCCCCCTTTCTAGAAACCTTTGGATGCCCCTTGCATTGCTGTTTTTCTGGATAACACTTTTCTCTGTCTACCATGATGGTTGTTTATGGCTTAGTAGAGTGTAAATTACAGGAGAGGTGAAACACAGGTCATTGTTATTTCCCCAGGCCTAGGGGAGTGGCACAGAAAGTGAGGTAGGTCTCTGTAGAGTCTGTAAGCTTGGCTATAGCGTCTGCTAGAGGACACCTGGAGGCTGGGTGGGGGATGGAGTGCTACCTCATCCAAGCCCTTTGGAATTTTCCCTCTGATTGTTTGACCTTTTATTTTTAAAAGTAGCTTGTGTTCACTATGTAAAAATTTACATCTCTTTTAAAAATCTCATTCCACCCTACTCCCACAGATAACCCTAACTAGAGTGTAGACACAATGTGAATCTGGCCGTTGTTTTGTTCCTCATTTTAAAACCTTTCACTGCGTTTCTGAATACGCAGCGTCTGTCTGCTCTGGCTCTGTTGATGGAGTGGAGTACTCCGAGCGGAAGGAGAAGGGGCTTGTGAAGATGACGGTGCCCAGGACACTTGCTCTCTGCTCTCTCTCCTTGCTCTGGCAGAGGGAAACAATTACAGTTTCAGACCTTTTGAGGTAAGCTGAACTTACTTCCTGATTGTTTTTTCCTGATTATCTGTGTGAATTTAGGAACATCCTTTGGATATTTTTAATTTTATAAGAAAGCCTAAAATGAGGAAAGGCCTGGAAAACTTAGGTAGTACATGGGCTGCTTTCTCATTATTCTGACTACGAACCTGACAAACCAACTAACTTAAAAGAAGAAAGATTTGCGTTGGGTTGTGGTTTAAGGGGATTCAGACCACCATGTCGGTGGTGGTGGTCGTCGTGGTCGTCGTGGTCGTCTTGCTCACATCAGACCAGGAAGGAGAGGAAAGGGCTGCTGCTGCTTTATATTAGTTCCTCTTTTATATTCAGTCTAGGACTCAGCCTATAGGTTAGAGTCATCTGTATTCAGGGTGGATCTTACCATAGTTAAACCTCTCTGGAAACATTTCTCTAGACATGCCTGAGGTGTATGTCTCTTAGGTGATAACAAATCCAGTCAAACTGACAATGATGAGAAATTGTTGCATGTAGCTTGGGTTCTAATTCTTAAAGTTAGTTCTCCTTAAGTCTAATAATTTGAGTTTTTACTAATAGAGTGGAAATTATACTGTTTATCTCACATGAAATATTAGAAAGTTAATTATCTAACATGAATAAAATACTTTAAAGAGAAAAATGACATTAATATTCCTGTGTCGACATCTTAAATATATATCTAAGAAAAGTTGAACAGGGAATCTTTTTACTAACAAAATGGCCATTAGTGGTTATATAAAACCATTCATTGCTGCTGTAAAGACTAAATTATAGGCAGCCTGTGTTTGTTAGGACAAGTTGATATCAAAACTATAGAAAGGCCCTGTTACACAGTAGTAGGTATTTACATATTTCAAAGTAGTCTACAGAATTTTAGACAAAAAGACTGGCCTAAGGAAGTAGACACTTGAGCTAAAGCCAGCTCCAATGGACAGGGTTTTATAACTAATGAGTTGAATGTGTAAGAATCAGTCAGTTACTAGGCAGACCAAAAAATGTTATTTTCCCTCTTCCTTTATGTGTGTTCTAAATAATAAATTGAATTTAATCAGTATATGGAGTACTTACAAGGACTCACGTTTGAAGCTAGACTTCTTTCTGGTTCTGCCAATTCATTTGCACAGCACATGACATTAAAGAAACCTGTAACTGTTTCGCTGTTTCTGCTTCCTTCCAGGTAAAATGGGTTTATAATAGTAATGGCCCCTTAGGGTTGTAACTGCTTGGGCCACCGGCACTGTGTGAGCACTTAGAGCAGTGAATGCAGCATCATTAGTGCTCTGGCGAGTCAGGATGTCGTCTCCATCCTCACCGCCACTGTTGTAGTCATTGGCACTTGTCCTTCTGTTAAATAGGCTGCCCCTAGTAAATGATGGTAGTGCCTTTGATTTTGCCGTATTAACCAAATAAGAAAGCTGTTCTCAGGTGTGAGCAGCTGCACATAGACCACTCGTGAATCAGCAAACTTTACTCAGTTGAACCTTGCCTTGCTTTGTGCCCTCACTAGATGACATCATCTTCTCCCAAGACTAATTATTATCTCTGTGCTGATGACTCCCCGCTCTATATCACCAGCCTAGGCTTGTCTGCTAAGGGCCAGACCCATATATTCATCTGTAGAGCTGCCCATGGTCATGACTACTTGATGCCTTTTATAGTCAAATTCATATGACTAAAAAGTGCCTCACCATCTGTCTCCTTGATCCTGCTCTCCTTCAGGGTCCTTAGCACATGCTATGGACCCTAGTGGTGTCAGAAAACCTAGAGCATCTTCTGGACTCTCCTCACTCTATATATACAGCCAGTCATTGCGTCCTAGCCCTTAACATTTCTAACACAACTCTGTAACCTGTTCTTCCCTCTGTGCCTCACCTCACCTCACCTCACCTCACCTCACCTCACCTCACCTCACCTGGATTGATTGATTGCTCACTGATCTCTCACTGTCTGCAGACTTGTCATTCCTTTCCATCTTCCTGCTGATAACCAGAGGGTCTTTCAAAAAGATCCCTAATCATGAGAACCTGATTGTGTCTTCAGAGCTGGGTCAAGGAGCCAGTCGTCCCAGGGCAGTCTGAGTGGGCAACAGAACTGTCCTAGAAATTTAACAAATGAGAGAAGTTCTTCTCAGGGAAAACACTGTGTGGGTGGAATAGACAGTCCCAGTCTTCAACCTCCCTTGCTCACCCTGCTCTTCCTCTGGCCCTCCTCTCCCACACAGGGAATTGTAAAATGCCTTCAAGGAGATTAGATCTAGCTAGCTGGAGGACTGTAACCCATCATGCTCCTTGGGTGTACAAACTGGGGACAGAGCTCAGTCACTTGGGTCAGGTAGTAGGAGAAGGGGCTGCTCTGTTTTTCCCCCAGAACGAGCTCCAAGTCAGATCCTCAACTAGTCTCCTCTTGACTAGCAGCCCCAGCATTGTCTGGGGACTGCAGAAATCAGACCTGGGCTAGGGCCTGTTGATCTCTGCTAAATTGCCCTCTGGGAGGCTCTCCATTGCAGTCTGAGCTGCTGCTAGAAGCTAAGGAACTTTGGTCTGCAGGGAGACATGGCTAGCTTGGCTGGAATATATGTCCGTCCATCCATTCATCCTTTCCTTTCTTTTCTATTCTTTTTTTTCTCTCTCTCTAAGATAGTGTTACTCTCCTCACTCTGGCTTCTTCTCAGAGATCTCCCTGACTCTGCCTCCAGCGCTGGGATTAAAGGTGTGTGATGCCTCACCTAGCCCTACGTATGTTATAGTTGATGGTAAATTGCTGTTTCCTCATTTATCTTCAGAGCAGCATCCATAGACTTTAGGATTAATTCTTCTTATCCTTTCACATTTACTTTAATGGACCCTCCCCTGCTAGCAGTAACAGCAGAAAGTAACAACAGCCAACATTTCTTGGACAAATATTTGTTGAGTAGCTGCTGTACTTGCATAATGTTCTAGAGTTTAGAGGCTTGAGATAACTTGGGAAGCATGCAAGTCAAGTGTCCACTTTCCTGAGGGGGGACAGGTGACTGTGAGTAAAGGAGAGAGTGATGAGCCACGCAAGTGCAGAGCAGAAGGCTGAATTAGGCTACTGGGGTGGAGCCTGACTGCACAGAAAGGGATCTGAGCTGCACTTGGAATGACAGAGCGGCCAACCCAACCTGTGAGTATCCCAGCATTCCAGGGAGAGTGGGGCATCGAAGCAGAAGTGGGCTCTGTGATCAAGGCACAGAAAACAAATAGTGGTCCTGGAGGAAGAGGCTGATGGGAGGGGAGGACTGAGAAGTGAGCAGGTTAGAGGTGAGTTTGTAAGCCATGCAAGGGGCAGGGCTTTTTCCCTTCAAAACTTCTTTAACACTTTGATATGTGTGCATAATAAACTTTAGTTGTTTTCACCTCCAGTCCTCTCATTCCCTTAACTTAGAAATACTGAGGTATAATTTACATATGATAGAAGTCTCAATCAGTAATATTATGAAGTTCCTTAGGGCTGAGATATGGCTCAGTAATTAGGGGCACTTCCTGCTCTTTAAGAGACTCTGAATTCAGTTCCCAGCAAGTCCATGGTATCTCAGAACTGCCTGTAAGTCCTGTTCCAAGGGATCAGCACTCTCTTCTAGACTCCATGAGCACTAGGCGCAGATGGATTATATATACAGATGTGCAGGCAAACGTATAAAATAAATCCTTAGAAAGATATATATAATTTGCACCAGGGGTGGTGGTGCAGACCTTTAATCCTCTGCACTTAGGAGACAGAGGCAGGCAGAAGTGCAAAATGTGTTCCAGGCCTGCCAGGGCAACACAGTGAGACTATCTCACATAACAAAACAAAACAAAACAGAAAGTAAAATGTGATTCAGTGGTTTTTCAGAATATCCACAAAAATATGCAACTGTCACTTTGATATTTTATCCCTCAAAAATGCTGTGAGCCCATTAGGACTTTGAGTTTTAAGTGCTATTGTAAGTGTCAGGGAGACTATAGCAGGAGCGACCATCTGACCCTAAAGGGTCACCCAGGCAGCTCTGTGGAGATGGTGTTTTGTGGAGGGAAGGGAGACAGGCAAGAGGCTTGGATGAAGCTGTGCTGAAATGGAAAGGATAAATGGGACAAGAAGGATCCACAGAGCACACAGCTCTAACATGTGGTGTTGCTTTAATGGTCTACAACCAAGAGCCAGCTTGTTAAATTCTAATTGTCTCAAATCAAAGCTTCCAAAAACTGCAGTAACATTGTGAGCATAGAGTGTTTCCAGGAGACGCTGCTGAAGTCTTTGTTGGGCAGGCGAGGGATGCTTTTTTCTTGTGCCAGTTCCTTTTCAGCAACTTCCTGGATTGATCCAGACAGGCTGCTGATAATGCCCACTAAAGGCAGTAGTGTGTTAGAATTTTGAATGAGCTGCCATCCATTGTTGAGGCGAAAGGTTTTCTAAAAGAAATTTCAAATTTGAAAGTAAGCAGACTTTGAGAAATGGTTGGCACAGTGCTGTAAACTATGGCATGGTTAAAGCTCTACATACCTCAAGACCTGCTCTGGGTGCATCTCTGTGTCCCCAGACTCAGGTCTCTTTCTTACGTCTGCTTCAGCAGCACTGAATGAGCCTCTCAGGCAGCCCATGTGGGCATGATCCTAATGTCCTGTCTGCCTGAATTGATAGGGTGCGGGTGGGCCAACTCTCCCTCTCTTGCTAATTTCTCACTTCAAGCACTAGGCCTGCTTCGAGCATGTATTCTCACATTTATTTTAAATACATATAATATGTGTGTGTATATATCAAGGAATAAATAAATGATGCACATGTTAGCATTTGGAAGTCTAGATGTTTTGAATGATAGGTATATATGATATCATGTATATAATAATATTAAATCAATATATAGTTTACTATGCATAGATACTTTATGCAACCTAAAGCAATCAATGAAAACCCAGCTGGGAGAGGTTTTCATCTATTTTTACTTTGAATATTTAATTCTCAAGTTTCAATAGACTAAAAGTTAGAAGAATCACATTTTAATTTTGAAATTAAATTTAGGTCAGTGCTTCCTTTTCTAGGAAGCTGGTGACAGTGGAGGTCCAGGCGGTGCATTCTGGGTACTTACTCCCAACTGGCTTTTTCTTTCTTTTTCTTTTTCTTTTTCTTTTTCCTTTTCTTTTTCTTTTTCTTTTTCTTTTTCTTTTTCTTTTTCTCTTTCTTTTTTGTTTTGTTGTTGTTGTTTTGTTTTGTTTTTTCAAGACAGGGTTTCTCTTTGTAGCCCTGGCTGTCCTGGAACTCACTCTGTAGACCAGGCTGGCCTCAAACTCAGAAATCCGCCTGCCTCTGCCTCCCGAGTGCTGGGATTAAAGATGTGCTTATTTCTCTTGATACTTTGTTTAGGAATTTATGCAGGAGACCCTGTCCTACATTGTCTCTTTTATTTCTTTCTCTGCTTTGTTTTCTTAGCATACTGTAGTATATTGACTGGCTGCCCTCACCTTCTTCTAGCTAAAACACAAGATCTGTGGGAACAGGAATTTGACCTGTTTGCTTCACTGCGGCTTCCCCACTAGTGCTGATGGTGCCGTACCCTAACCTTTATTTAATTGTGAATGAGGTATAAATACATGTTTTAGTTCATTTTTAACATTTGGAGTTTTCTTCAGATTTAACATTTGACTCCAAATGTTTGACCTCTTATTGTGTAAAAAGCATTGGGATGAAAACCTTAATAGTTTGTTCATCAGCCAGCATGCACTGGGCTGGTCCTGAAGACAGAAGGGAGACGAGGAAACAGGGCCCAAAGAAGAGCTCCCTGAAGAAGGGATTCACCGGGTGAGCAGGAGCTAGGCATACATGGAAGGAAGGCTGTGGGGCCTGCTGGTGAGCTGGCAGATCTACACTCCTCAGACACAGTGCATTGATTAGAGTTAAGGTATCTGTAGACAGTCAGCTGTCTGGTCTTCTTCATGGGTGCTGGGGACAGTAGCCTTTAAAATATAGGGAGTAGAATTTACTGAGCTTATTCTTCCTTCCCTTGTGAAGGGGGTAGATTTTCAGAAAGAGTTTACTCAGAACAAGTGTACAGCTTTCATTGAGATGTTTTTTCTGAAAAAATGCAGGTTTGTTGAAGAGGATCATATTCCGTACATAAATGCTTTTAAGCTTTTTCCAGAAGAGATGAAAGTGTATGGTCGTGACAAAGGCATCTTTGCTATAGAGGTAGGTTATATTCTTTTGTGCATTGCAGTGACTAACATGTCAGCATTACAGTTGTTTCTATGTTCTCTGGTGCAGTATTTGATTCTGCAGTTTTCAAACATGTCTAAAATCTAGTTTCCCCTAGTTGTAATTTAATGATGGGTAGATGTATTCTTTTTTTTTAATTTGCTCATATGATGGTTCTGAAAGTTGTGGTTCTGTCCCTGCTTGCACACAGGATGGCCTTGTAGGAGAGAAGAAACTCATCACCTTGTGTCAGGAGGTGCTAGCTTAAGTTTTGTACTTACGTTAATTTCTCTCCTTTCTGAAACAGGGTCTCATTGTGTCACCCAAGCTGGCCTTGAACTCACCATCCCTCTGCCCCAGCATGCTAAGTGCTGAGATTACAGTCATGTACCATATGCCTGACTCCTTTCTCTTTCTCTAGATCTGTTCCTAGTGGAAATGCTTCTGTCCTTCAACTGTGTATCTGTATTAGAGTACTCAAAGGCTTCTCCTTGGTCTTCACTAGATGGTTGTAGATATACTAAATATTAATATTAAATATTTTCTTCCATTTCCCACTTAAGGAATTATTGTTCTAAGCTTTTGTGGCTTCTGTGGCAATGGCACTGTATCTACTTTAGAGATATCTGTGGAATACATGCCAGTGGTTTCTAGTAGTACTTGTGGCAACTTAATAAAGACAGTACTCTTTATACGATGTGAAATTAAGGCTAAATCATTGTAAGTTTTCTACAGCCTTATATAATGAGCAAATCACTAGACCTTGGCCTGGACTACATCTCCCACATCAGAAGTCTTCTGTGCCACGACAGCTTCTCAGTCGTCGTAGAAAAAGACAGCTAAAGAGGTTCCAGATCTTTCCTTTCAAAACCCACTATTGGACAGCAGAGTACAAAACTTCCAAGAACATGGGTCTTGAGTAAAATTGACCAAAGTGAGCAGTGCATTGAGAAATATTACTTATAAAAAACAAAAACATACAACAGTAACAGAAAACTCTGCAGAACTTTGGGTGCAAACAATGAGTGTGGAGCACTTTTACTTGAGGTTTCTCCTACCTGTCACCTGACCTTGATCCAGCTGGTAGGACGGTGCTACCAGAATGTGGCTGTGCCTATTAACTTCATTGCTGGAGAGAAGCAGGGGGCAAGTGAAATAGAAAATTCCATAGGGGATGTTCAGAGAAAGTCCACATCCTACTTACCTGAGACTGACTGCTGATGAATCAAGCAGATGAACCGTAGTTACTAAGCGGACAGCCCAGAATCTGAGCAAATGTCCTAATGATGTCACTGTGGGTAAGAGACATTGACATCAGTTAGAAAGTTGGATGTCTTATACCAAAAGTTAAATGCTATCACATCTACTTGTCTGTCTGTCGGTCAGTCAGTCATCCATCTATCTTTGTTGTTTTTCTTTTATTGTTCAATCTTTCAAAGGTAGGTGGATTCCCTTCTTTGGAAATAGAATTTAAGGCAAAAGAAATAAAAAAGATTAGGACCAAATAATTGTAAGAATTTTTTTCCCCTCAGTTAATCCTCTTAGAAAACACTTGCTTTGTTCTGCGGTAGGTAAGAGGCTGCCTGTGTAATCGTTGTTTGGTAGTACATAATGGGGAGGATCTTCCCCCGCTTTGGTCTCACATTTTAAAAATCATTTCCATTCAGATGCCCTGTGATGTAAAAGTTTGCTGGCCTGTCAGTGTGTTGACAACATACAGACAACATTTTGAAAAAGTCCCAGTATTTCACCTTTCTCTGAAATTAATCAGGGGAACTGATTGCAGTTCATTGCCAAATCAGGGTGTAGCAGGACTGTAGTGTTCCAACCCCTCTAACCCAGGGTTTTAGTTACCTGCAGTCAGCCACAGCACAAAAATATTAGATGAAAAATTCAAAAGTTAACTCAAAAAATTTGAGAAATGGAATGAAGCATCGTGTGTTTTGAGTTTTGAGTGATAGGATGGTCGTCCTGTGTACTGCTGCCAGGGCGTGAGTCATCCTGTGCGGCCTGAGCGCCTAGCATATGACCTGCCCACTCATCACTTGGCAGCCGTTTGTTATCAGACTGACTATCCAGGATCAGTCACAGTGCCTAGATTCTGTAAGCACTAATGGACTTAATAATGGCCATAAGATACAGGCAGACTGACTATCCAGGATCAGTCACAGTGCCTAGATTCTGTAAGCACTAATGGACTTAATAATGGCCATAAGATACAGGCATGGTGACGTCAGCAATTCAGATGTGTCTAGGAGCAGCTATGAAGTGCTACCTTTAAATGGAAAGGCTGACCCATTTATATCACTAAAAAGGATTTATTATTTGAATTACATATGAGGGATAGGGTATTTGCATATGAGTGGTTCTCTCTGAGGAGTCCAGAAGCATTGAATCCCCTGGAACTGCACTTACAGGTGATTGTGAACTACCCTATGTGGGTTCTGGGAATCCAACTCAGGTCTCCTGTACTTTTAACTAGTGCACCTGCCATCTTCAGCCCCTGCCACTTTGGTTCCTCTGGGTTGCTGTTATTAGTTACTGATCTCTTACTGTGCTAATTTTTTAATTAAACCATCTCATGGATGTGTGTATGTATATGAGAGAAGGTAATACAAATAGGACTGGTACTATCTGGGAGGTTTCAGACATCCATTAAGGATTTTGGAATATATGCCCAGAGATTACTATAGTTTATAATGGAAAAAGAGAAATTCATTGATGGGGGGGAGCTCAGAGGCTTTCAAAAAGACAATTTGAATGTCAAAGGATTCGGAGCATCCCCTGGCAAGCCACTAGAGCCCCTGAGTAGTTTGTAAAGTGATCCTCTCTTATTTCTCTAGTGTGTGTGTGCATGCATGTGTGGGCGTGTGTAGGTGTGCATGGGTGCACAGAGAGCTTGCTGTTTGTCTTCTTCCTAACAAATACTGCTAAGTCAGTGGCAGTGGGAAGGATGTCATATTGTGTTGTACAATTTTTTTTGCTAGAAAAAATAATTCCAAAAAAGAAAGTCAGTGTTTCATTCATTCTTTGATAAGTAAAATTGCAACTTAAAAATTTGTTCAAAATAAGACTAACTCATTTATATGTACCCTTAGCCATATCTCCTTACTATTTACCTGTAAAGTTTTGGTCTCCATCTTTTAAAAATTATTTTTATTATTTTAAATTGTATGTTTGTGTCTGTGTGTGAGTGTGTGCACATGAGTGTTAGTTGGCCTCCATGTTTTAAGTAGATTGACTTTGAGTGTCTTTTATTAGTATTTGTTATCTTTGGATAGTTCTAATAGTAGGATGAAAATTTATTGTTGCTACAAAAGTCACACTGGAGCTAGTGAGATTGCCTATTGGGTAAAGGAGCCTTTCACTAAGCTTTACAACCTGGGTTCAGTCCCCAAAACCCACAGGACACAAGGGGAGAACCAGGCCCTCAAGCTGCCCTCTGACTATACATGGGCTTGTGCCACCCGCGCGCGCACACACACAATAAATAACTAAATGCAAAATCATACTTATGATCTAAAACGTTATATTTAAATAAAAATCCTTGAATACCTTACTTTCATTTCTGAAGTTGTTGCCACTTTGGTTTCTTGGCTGTTTTGTTTGTTTTTGTAGATTTATTTTTAGTTTTCATCAAGGTTGTAGAAGACACTGATCTTGTTATATTTTTGTGAGGTACTGATTTGAAGCATTGAACCAGATGGCTGTTTATGACTAGAAAGACAAATAAATAAGCAGGCCATGACGTGTGACTGACATCTCAGGTCATTAAATCCTCGAAGCTTTCTGCACCAAGTTGAGGGGCTGTGAGAGATTTGTGTAGCATGCGACACTCCTCGGCTCAGTGTCTACACCTTCAAGTCCAACCAACTTTGTGAGCAGCAGTCCCTAAAACCTTAGTGAGCAAAAAGCAAGCTTGGAGGTGGGCTCAGTCCAAGGATGCCATCTTTACTCTTTACTTGCCTTTTCCATCATGCCAGGAAAGACTGTGGTCCACATGTGTGTGTACTTGTGATGGTGAACATCCACAGAAGCAGAGTGTGTCTGCAGCTCTCGCTTGACATGGAGAAAACAAAAGGCAATAATAATAGTAGAAGTCGTTATGTTTCAGGCAGCCCTGGCTTGAAATCTTTATAGCTGATTATTCATGCCAATCCCATGAAGTAGGGGTCATGTGATTTGTTTTGTTTTGTTTTTTGTTTTTTTGTTTTTTTAGATGAGCAGCCTGTTTTATTTTCTTTAGGCAGTGGCAGACTATTGAAAACTTTCAATTTGGGGAAAGTAATCAGATGTTAGTTTAGGCATTCAGAGTAGCAAAGGTGATTGATTCTACTTTCTCACCAAAATGACAACCAAGGCTATCTTTTAATGCATTTTGTTTGTCTTAGCTGCCTGACAAAGTCCACAGACACTGGAAAGAGGCACCAATGGAAGTTTCCATAGCTATATATTTAGCTAACCGCAGATCAGAAGTATTTAAAAAAATAAAAATAAAAATCCACAGTCTGATTTTTATTTTAAAAATAAAAATCCTCTTAGCAGGTCCTTGCTCCAGGAAAACTGCTCCATTTCTTCATTGTCTCTCAAGCACATGATTTCTTTTTTTTTATTATTATATATTTTCTTTATTTACATTTCAAATGCTATCCCGAAAGTTCCCTATGCCCTCCCCCTACCCTGCTCCCCTACCCACCCACTCCCACTTCTTGGCCCTGGCATTCCCCTATACTGGGGCATATGAAGTTTGCAAGACCAAGGGGCCTCTCGGGGTCATGCATTATTAGTGTCTGCTTTATAGTTTCATCTGTGACAGTGCTTAGATAACTGGCCTGCGCTCTTACTCTGAACAGAGTGTAGGCTGGCCAAGGCAGGCTGTAGTTTGGAGACTGTAGGAGTCCATGAGTATCGGTGAGAGAACAGAGAGGAGGAGGTAGAGATAGGATGCTGAGGTAAAAGGGAGCTCCAAGATGGCCATTGAAACCAATCTCAACCCCGACCGAGGCAGAGGTGGCACTAGAAACCAAAGGCCTACGATAGAGGAGTAAGCTGGAAGTCCTCGCAGGCTGGTAGTTGGAATGGGAGCTGTTCCATTTCTGGCCTGAGGCCAGGCCTGCTAGCCAGAGCAGCCACCTGAGGTGGGCTTCTTCCTGATAAGGCAAGTTAGTGTCTCTTGCCGTGGGTAAGGTCATTGGTCTGAAAGACAGAGGATGCTGCGCTCCAGCAAGCACTCTAGGCCTCAGCTAACGTGTCAGAATGTTGGAGAACAGCCCAACAGGGATGATACCAGCAAGGAAACACCATCCTGGAAGTCTTGTTTCAGTTTGGGAGAATAAAAACCCAAGCTCTAATTTTGGAACTGACCTGCACTCCAACTTGGTATTTTATATTTCAGTACATGTGTTAGGTGTGGTATGTGCACAGATGTGTATAAATGTGTACACTTGTGCGTGCATATGTGTGTAGGTACCTACACCCATGTACACTTATGAAGAGGCCAAAAGTGTCTTCTACTATTGTTCTGTGCCTAATTATACTGAGGCAGGGTCTCTCAATGAAACTGAAGCTTGTAGTTTTGGCTAGGCCAGATGGTCCACCTGTCCTCACCTACTGATGCTGGGGCTTTAAGCACACGCAGCCATGCCTGAATTTCACCTGGGTGCTGGGGACTTAAACTCAGACCCTTGTGCTTACAGCACATGCTCTTCCCCGCTGAGCTATCTCACCGTCCACTGTTTTTATACGTCTTAAATGGCATCCCACATACACTGAGCAAAACTCTGGCTTTCTGGGTTTGCCTTTTGGAGTAGTAAAGGTACCCGAAATCATCTCATAAGAAGAAGCTTGCTTTGAAAAAATACTCGATTCGAACTGTTTAACTTTAGACTTAGTGGCTGAAAAGTTGTTTCTGGTAGTCACCTGAGCTTTATTAAAATGTCCTGCTAAACCAGCCAGAAACCTACTGCCTTGTCCTAATGTGTGTCTCTGTGTCATTATATATTTGGCTTTCCTGGAAGGCCAGTGTGACTGCGTGTCCATTCTGCCAGTGCCTGAAGATGTTCTGTTGCTGACTCCCCAACCAAATCGTAGTCCAGGACTGATGCCAGCATCTTTATCATAGATTCATGGGAAACTCTAGTGTGAGGAGAACTGAGTGATCACATGAGCCCACTTGTCATATTTTCTGACATGGAAACTAACCTACAAATTATGATCTGTGGAGAAACCCACCCTCTCTGCCTCTTCCTCCTACTGCCCCCTTTCTTTCTCTCTAACTCACTCACTCGCTTTTGAGAGGAAGAGTCTCTCACTGAATCTAGGGCTTTCTAGTTTAGTTAGGCTAGCTGTCCAGCAAGCTCAAGGTCCTGTCTTATTTCCTGGTACCTACTTCCAGGAGTGGGGCTGGGATTACAGATATGTACCCTGGCATTTATGTGGGTGCCAGGGATCTGAACTCGGGTGCTCATGCTGCACTGAGCCACCTCTCCTACCCCTAGGTTTCTATTGCTATGATAAAATGCCATGACCAAAGCAACTTTGGGAGGAAAGGGTTTTTATTTCAGTTTACAGTTCTACAGCACAGCCCATCAGGGAGAGATGTCAGGGCAGGAACCAGGAGGCAGGAGCCAATTCAGAGGCCATGGAGGGATACTGCTTACTGGCTTGCTCAGTTTGCTCTCTTATACTATCCGGGACCATCTGCCCAGGGGTGACTCCATCAACAATAGGCTCGGCTCGGCCCTTTCAGATCAATTATTAAGTCAATTCCCCATGTGTAGACAATAGATTTAAATACCACACACACACACACACGCACACGCACACGCACACGCACACGCCCAGGCACACAAGTATAAAGGGTTCTATTTGAGGAGTGACCGAGATGATGGGAGGGTGATAGGAGCAGCGAATGTGAAGAGAGCACAGTGATAGAATGCACTGAATGTCCTAATGGGATATTGCATGTGCTTATGAGAGAGATTAATAACTAACACGTAATTGTATAGAGAGTGTGGGGAGTAAAACGAGGAGTGCTGGTTGGCTTTTTGTTTTTGTTCTTTAGGAACCTCCATTGCCTTCCACAATGGCTGCACTAATTTACACTCCCACCAGTAGTGTATAAGGGGCCCCACCTACCCCCATCCTTGCACTTTTTGTTGGTTTTGTGTGTGTGTATTAATGACAATATTAATTATTTATTGGAATAAAAGAGACTAGGTATTTTGATTTGTGTTTCTCTGATGTTTTGAGAGTCGTGTTCAGTAGATGTCAAATTTGAGCAGTGCTTTGTTGAGAATCTTATCTGCTCATTAGTGACACTGACCTATAACTTTCTCTTTGTTCTTCTCATCTTGTCAGGTTTTGGTGTCAGGAAATGCTGTCCTCATAGAATTTTCCTCCTTTCAATTTTTTGAAATGGTTGGAGAGTAATTAAAGTTAGTTAAAAGTTTGGTAAACTACAACAGTGAAACTTCCCAGTCCTGGGTATATTATAATTAGAAGAATGTTTATTACTGATGTTTATTACTGTTTCCATGTCTTATTAGGTTGTCGGTTACTTAACCCTGCAACCTTGGGAGCATGTTAGTCCAGGAGTGGACCATTCCTTCTAGGTCTTCTAATCTGTTGGCAAGCAGTTGTTTGTACACAAGAGTTCCTAATGCAGTGGTTCTCAACCTATGGGGCTCATCCCCTTTGGGAGGCCGCCTAAGACCATCTGCATATCAGATATTTACATTATAACTAATAACAGCAACATTACAGAGTAAAGTAGCAATGAAAACATTTTTTTTGGTTGTTGGGGGTGGTCTCCATAACACAAGTATTAAAGGGTCTCAGTGTTAGTAAGACTGAGAACCGCTGTCCTAATGCTTCCTGGAGTAGTTGTTCATGAGAGTCCCCAATGCTGCTTGTATTTCTCTGGGGTCCGTTAAAATGTCTTCTTTTTGTCTCCTGTTTTATTTGAGGCTTCCCTCTGTTTATTTCTTTGTCTAACAAAATGTTTATTGACAAGATTTTCAGTTTTCTTTTTAAAAACAGTTTTTTCTTCTTTTGGGGGGGTGTGTATGGATACTGTCGAGAATGGTAGTATGTGCCTATAATCCCATAATTTGGGAGGCTAAGGCAGGAAGATCAAGAGTTGAGGCCATCAGCCCAAGGTCAGTCTCAAAATCAAACCAAATCAATATCAACCCTTTTGCTTTCATTGTTTTCCATTTTCCCACCTGGTGCTAAAATTCAAACACAAAGCCTATGCTTAGCTGTGCTGTGCCCAGTGACCGAGCTTGTCTTTCTCTGGTTTGTTTCTGCAGATCGGCACTGCACTTGACAGATCTCTGCTTTTACTGTTTAGTTGGGTTTGGTTTTTAGGTCTGTGTTTATATTTTTACCATGCTAATGGTTTGGTCTAGACCTTGTGGGTCTTCTGGTGCTTCATTGCTGTTCATTTTAGCAGATTCCTCACACTTATATCCTAGGCAGGCCTTGAACTCAAAGCATTCCTCCTGCCTCATCTCCCCTAGTGCTAGCTAGCATTACATACAGGTACATCTGGGCCCCACTTCCTTGTACAGCTCCCTGAGCTTTCTCTCCACGCAGCTTTATCCTCTCTGGACTCTGCCTGTGAACTACAGCCATCTAACTTCCGGGAATCTACTGCTGACACCTGGCTACACCAGACCATAGGGCTGCTGTACCCCAGTTCCTCGTGGTGTTGGTGGACACTGCTCTAGCAGTACGTTGGCTTCCTTGGGTTCTTTGCTCAGGGTTCTAGCTCAGTGCAGCCTGTTGTCCCTCACTGAAAACTCCTTTGCATATTCCTTCCACTTTTCTGTTGTCCCTCACTGAAAACTCCTTTGCATATTCCTTCCATTTTTCTGTTGTTTTTTGTAAAAGATTACTACATAGAGTAATTAATCTCCTAGGGCAGAAACAGGAGTGTTCCAATGTTAGGTTCTATACGTACAAAATGGAGTCAGTGTTCAGATGCTGAACACTTCTTTCCTGGATGCCTGCAGGCATCTCAATGCTTACTCATTCTTAGATTTAAAATCCTAATTGTATTCCTGAGTACCATCACTAGTACTATCTTTTCATAATCAAGACATCCCCCTGCAATGTTTCAGCTGAATGGTAGAACACTTACCTAGAAAATTTTTCCTTAAGTGGGGTGTGGTTTGGAGGCTATGGTTTTGGATATGCAGAATACTTGTTTTATAAGCCTCTCTATCAGCTATGCTTTCTTTCTTCATTAGTATTTTAATTGATAATCATGATTGTATACATTTATGAAGTCCATCTTGTGACCTACAGTTCCCTGTTTCTCTTTTTCTCAGTACCTAGCTTCTGGTAATTATCATACTACTCCCATCTTCTGTGAGTGTAACTTCTTAAAATTACAACATGCAAGTAAGATATTTGGCTTTCTGTGACTTATTTTACTAAGTGTAATATATTCTGGACTTGTATTATCATGAATAGTTGAATTTTCTTTCTCTTAAAGCTGAATGTGTTTGTTTTCATTTCATCTGTGTTGCTTGATAAAATATACTAATAACTAATTTAGAGGAAAGGGTATTTAGTTTGGCTTACATTTTCAGGGTATAGTCTGCCATTGTGGGGAAGCCACAGTGACAGGAGCTTGAAGCAGTTCTTAACGTTACGTCTGTAATTGGGAAATGAGGAAATGAATGCATGCATGCTACTTGCTTATTTACTTAGGTGTACTCAGCTGGACTTCTCTACTCTTATACAGTGCGGGACCTTTTGCCTAGGGAATGGTTCCACCCACAGTGGACTGACTGAGTCTTCCCACATTACTTAACTTAAGACAGTCTCTAATAGACATGCCTATAGGTCAAGTCAATGTAGTCTCTCACTGAGACTCCTTCCCCGGTTTTTGTGTTAAAGAAATAAAAGTTGACTATTGAAGTTACCCATCACACTCCATTTCTTGTCAATTTGACATACCAAACATCACTTTTAAGCCATAACCTTCCACATCTTGTCCCCAAAGTCTCATTTTAAATAGAATGTAAATGTAGCCCAACTTTAAAAGTCTAAAATCTCTAAACTATGGGCCCCTGAAAAATTAAAAACAATTTACATACTTCCAATATATGATGACACAGGATAGTATTCTTATTCCAAGAGTGAATAATTAGGACATCAGGGACACATCAGATAAAAAGAAAACCAAAATCCAGCAAATATCCCATCCCATAGCTCCGTGTGTAGCATCTGGGGTTTGTCTTCTGGGCTTCAAGGAACCTTGGTAGCCCAGTCTTTCAGCTTTGTAAGACATCTAAGGCTTCAGCTTCACTATCACCATTGGCCTCTCAAAGCCTCGTTGCAGGAACCTGATCCTGCTACACAGAGCCAGCCTCAGCTGCTCTCCATGAGCCCCTCAATCTTGCATCTTTCATGCCTTCAAACCTAGTACCATAGGCGGGACAGTGGTGGTGCATGCCTTTGATCCCAGCACTTAGGAAGCAGAAGCAGGTGGGATCTCTAGTTTGAGGTCAGCCTGGTCTACATAATGAGTCCCAGAACAACCAGAACTGCACAGAAAAACCCTATCTCAAAAGGAAAAGAATGGAAGAAAAATCTAGTACTTCCTGGAACTGAAACTACAGATGATTGTGAGCTGCCGTGTGGGTGCTGGGATCTGCAAGAGCAGCCAGTGCTCTTCACCACAGAGCTGTCTCCAGTGCTGAGCCTTTTCCCTTAATACAGTTTCATTACATTTATTTATTTGGGGGTTGGTCAGAGGGCAAATTGCAAGAGTTAGTTCTCTCCTTTTCTCTTATTGAGAAAAGGGTCATGCTGAGCTTATCAGACTTGGTGGCAAGTTCCTTTGCCCTCTGACACATCTCTCTGGCCCTCTTGGAGAGCTTTTGAAAATAAGCAATCTTTTAGGAATGATTTAGATTTATAGGAAAAACCATAATCCTAAAAACAATCCAAAGAACACCCATTTTCTGACCTTTACTCAAATTCATCTTTGTTAACATTTTGTACTCTTTGGAAGTACTGGTTGTCTCTGTCTGCCTGTGTAGCCACATAATTCTACTTCTGTTTTTTGTTGTTGTTGTTGTTGCTGTTGTTGTTTTTTGGTTTTGGTTTTGGTTTTCGAAATAGGGTTTCTCTATGTAGCCCTGGCTATCCTGGAACTCACTCTGTAGACCAGGCTGGCCTCCAACTCAGAAATTCACCTGCCTCTGCCTCCCAAGTGCTGGGATTAAAGGGGTGCACCACCACGCCCGGCCTTATAATTCTACTTCTGACTCACTGAGGGAAGTTACAGCCATGGTTTCTTGCCCCTAAGTACTTAAGTACACTTTTCTTAAGACTAAGAATATTCTGTTCCATGCTGCAATTTGCTTACAAATTTTTATTCTCTTTAGAACTATGTCATATAGATGTGCCATAATTCAAGTAGTTTTCTGTTAATATATTAGCTTTTTGTTTGGGGAGAAAAAGCTAAAGAAGTCAGCTAGCTAAAAAAAAAAAAAAAAACAAAACAAAACAAAAAAAAAAAAACCTTAAACTAAAAGATATCTATACATCTGCAGCAGGAAAATTGATAAAGTATGTTAAGTTTGTATTGACTACATTAAACAAATGTAGGAATGAATAGACTGTAGCTACAAGGAACGTGTGTGAATCTAAGAAACATGATGAGTTTAGAAAGCAAGATTCTGGGAAGTCTGTAAAGGGATCCCATTTTGTTAGTATAAGTTATTGGTGGTTCAAACTCAGAATACTAGGAGACTGCCTCCAGCAGACAGAGGGCTTGGTAGGAAAGGTGCGCACTGGACACATCCCTAGTGATGATGTCCTAGTTCCTGAGCACACAGTAGGTTCTTGGGTGTTCACTTTTCTATCTTACGCCTAATGTGCTAATATATAAAATGTATTCTTCTGCATCTCTAAAGGTTTAAAGGCAGCTAGAGGATGCTAAGTGAAATTTCTAAAAGAGAAGACTCAATGGCAGTTTATGGTACAAGGCTGTTTCTATGTCTTACATCTCCAGCTGTGGGGCATAAATCCCATGTGAGTTGGGACTGTGTTTTGCTGACTCAGTCTCAAGAACTGTGTGCATAGACAGGCTCAGTTGTGTGGTTGATTAAATGATGAGAGATGGATATGAAACAAAGTATATTTAAACACTACTTTTGGGAGAGTTCAAATTGATTTGCTCAAGTTTTTGTTTTTCCACACAAACCAGAAATTTCTAGACTGCTTCTGATGTAATCATTGTGTGATATACCAGAAGTTAAACCATTAAATAGTATTATTTAGTTAAAAAAAAGAATTCCATTAAGTTTGGTTAGGAAATACCTTTGGGATATAGCCTCCATTTATAAGCTGGTGTATTTAACAGTAAGAATCCTGGGCGTGTCAGTATCATTGTGAGATAAATCATCTTATCAGGTAGTGTGTTCTCCTCACCAGCAGTGCTCAAAAAGGGCGTCTCTGGGGGGACATTTATATTGCTTTTGGGAGAGCCATACCTCCCTGCCAAATGAAACTGGTGATTTCATGTGGATTACCTGTGATTTAGTTTGATCCTGACCTACTACACCCTAGTACCCAGCATGCTCAGCCCAAGGTTCTCCTCCCTGCACTACCTAGGGAAGAGAGTAGAAACTTGCTTTGCACTTGATATCAGCAGGCATGAATCTGCTGCAAACAGTAGTCACTCAGCTCTTCCAGAGTCAGTCCCAAGAGGGTACCACCTGCTCTGCTGGACACCAGTTCTCAGTTTCTTATAGTATGAGGCTGTGACATTGGAATACAGGTCCAACAACAGTCAGCGCGGTCCAGAGGCTGTCCCCAAGTCACCAGCTTCTGCCATGGCAAGTCCTCCTTGGTCCTTAGCTCCTAATTTGAATTTGCTCACAGGGCTTAGATCTGCCTGTACAAATGTTTCTGAAAAGCTCTCGCCCACCCCTCCACCCCTCCCTGGGGTGGACCCAGGCTGTACTCCGTATATGTATCGCATTCGCCACCATGACCCGATGAACATAGGAAGTACCTTTTGTTACTACACAGTAAATGTGTAACCATTAAGATAATTCTAGCAGTATAAAATTGGCTGGTGAGCTCTTTTATGAATCATAATATATGTGCAATTCATTTTATCCTTTCTCTATAAAGAATACATTACAGTGCTTTGCCTTTTATTGTGATAATGTTACTCCTTGTCAGTTTTCTTGGGACAAAAGTCTTGTAATAAATTTATATTCACAGGTGCATCCAGAGCCCGCCAGCGTCTTCTTAGCTGAATTTTAGCTTCATAACAACAGTAGGCAGGGTGTGGCCTGCACCTCTTTAATAGCCGAGCAGGAAGTCAGCTCTGACGGGGTATTGTAATCTGCTTTATCACAGGAGCCTGATGTTGTGTAACAGAAACTCCAGCTTGTCCTCGCCTGTCCTAAAGCATTGCTTCATGAAGGGAAATAAACTCACTGGAATATTTGTGAAATTCAATTAAAATGCTTTCCCAAGCACTGTTTTAAAATGCATGCTGGAACAATTTATTATAGCCTTGTGGTCTTTTACAAAACATATTAATTGAGTGATTTCTTCAGTTGTAATTAAGTGGATCTGTGCTATTCTAGAAGTCCTGTGTCACATCTGTATAGGGTGGAGGAGTGGCCTTTATTTCTCCAGGAGAAGGGAGATCTGGCTGCTTTGGACTTAATGGACGGGCTGCTTTCCTTCCCCGTGTGCTCTGCCTTTGCTCACAAAAGTGCATTCACTCCACTAGAGTGTGTTGAAACTTTTCAATGGAAATGGCTTTTCACTAACAAAGGAAGCATTTTCTCCCCCTTCCCATGTCTTAGCTCTCCCCACAAAGTCTTGGCTTCTCCAGCAGCTGTACCTCCACCAGCAGTGACAAAAGGTGCGATTGTGCTCAGAGATGGCCATGAAGATAATGTCACTGGAGTTTGTGTGGGCTCCTGGGGACTGTTTTTCTTCTGTGTTTTGTTCTATTTTTGTTATTTCAGAAGGTTTAGCACGCCTTAAGAAAACCAAGAACACTCCCCCCCCCCAAAAGGCTTTAGAAATCCTTTTTAAATCTTTATCTGATGGGAACTGCTTCCTTCCATTAGATGTTCTATTAGCTCTGAGGGAGGAGCCTCTGCCAAGGAACAGTAGGTTTGAAGAAATCCACCTAGATGTAGGAATGAAGTGGGATCCTGAGAGTGGTGAGTGGGTTGCTTTCTTGCAGGCAGGCCAAGAGAGTTTCAGTGTCTGACTTGAGGGCAGCAGACAGTGTGCATATTAAGCTTCGTTACCTCCCTTCATCTTCTTTTCCAAGTTGTGACTCCAGCTCCAAGCTGGCAGCCTTCAAGCTGTGTCTATTTACTTAATTAACTTGAAGATAACTTGTCTACATCTTTCTTGGTTCGTTTTTCACTTAAAGTTCTGGGCAGTGGTGCTGATTCTGAAGCACCATTTGCTTCTAGCAAAAATCTTTCAGGTTTTCTGATAGTTAGGCTGAATACCTAATCTCCTTTGGAGCACTCTGTCCACCCGACAGTCAAGCTGTCAGTGGAACCAAATCATAGGACCTAGCCACACTGGTCTCCACTAGATACAGTTCAGCTGATGAATGGCCTACCTTTTGGGCCATGATTCTTTCGTATATTTATAAATAGACACTAATAGACTAATAGACAGCCATAGTCCTTCGCAGTCATTCTAAAGCTTCCTCTCAAGATTCAGCCATCTCGACATTGCTCACTAGACTCAGCAAGTGTGGATAAAGAAGCCACCAGAAAGTCCTTCTGAAATACAAACACACGGTCTGAATACTGATAAGCAGCATTCTTTCTTCCCTCCAAACAAGCAGAGAGAAAAGATGTAATGCCGGTTCAGCCAAACCCACTGAGTGGCACTCTGCCACAATGATTCATTTTGCCTTGGAGCGATCTTACACCCTTTGTGAAACTAGGTCTCTCTTGGTTGAGGGAAGAAAAAGACTCTCCAGAGCTGTCAGTCACTGCATAAGCACCACCAAATGAAGGACTTAGTGGATCAAGTGTAATACACTTCGAGTGTCCAAACCTTCCTCTAGATCTGTTCACCATGCCACTCAGTAAGTCACCTGTGTCCCTGGAGCATGCTTGTGCAATCTTGTTAGAGTAATAATCTGACAGCTTGAAGTTCACCTGGGGGAGATGAAGGTAAGTGTGGTGATTACAGGTGTGCTCAGCCCCTCGGTCCCACTCCTCCCTTGGGAATCACTACTGCTAGACAGCATAAGGAGCCAGGTGATGGCTTCTGTTCCTGGCCTCCCACATCTTAAAACATCACCGGTATGTGTGTGTGTTTCTCAAGCTTGGACAGTAAAACCAACTGAGGGTTTCTGCCATCCCAGAAGGAAAACAGAATGGGAAGCCACTGGGCTCTGCCTGTTACTTTTGCTTCCTCCTGCCACTGGCATATGTGCTCTCTAGGGATCCATGGAGACTCCACAAACCCATTAGAGCATCTCACACTTTAAGATGTATGAGATATGGCATACACCAGTTACTCAGAAGGATGAGGCAGAGGAATTTCGAGATCTGAGCCAGCCTGGGCTACATAACAAGTTTTGGGACAACTTGCATTATTTAGTGAGAGACACTGTCTCAAAAAAAAAAGATACAATAAGTTCTGGAGTCGTTGTTTAGCCCGTGTCTTCTCAGACCCAGACTGAATCAGAAAATCTGGCTATGAGATCTAAGCAGACGCCTCGGTAATGAGCATCTTGCTGGTGATTCTGGTAGAAGTGTTACTTTGCACAGAGCCTAGGAGTCTTATCTCTGCATTATTGTATTCCACACTGAGCCATATAGAGTTTGAGGTTAGTAGTTGAGAATCAGCAGGTAACCCAAGGGTCAGTGGGAAGCAAAATGCCTCTGCGCCTTACTAAACAAGAAAGCTCTGAGTGATGGGCCCCCGAAGCTTCTGCTGTGTCAGTCCATCCCATGATCTGCTCGTCAGTGAGAACACGCTGCACACACCGACACCTCGTTTGGGATCCTTCCCTTGGTTGTGTTGTGCAGGTGATCTCACCTGGGTGTTCTCGGGGATTATGTGCTGGCTATCTGAGCCTTAAATCTTGTGGCTATCAGAGGCTGCCTCCCCTCGATGGACTGAAGGCAGTAGGACCAAGGCAAAAGCGTTTCTCGGCCCTCTTCTAAACCACGCTATGGAGCAGTGCTGGCCCTCAAACAGGCTTACCCACTGTCAGTGGGGCTATGGGGTACCCTACTCAAGCTTTAGAGGTACTACCAAACCCTGTCTCGTTGATGCCTCCTGTGGAACAGGAACGAGGGTCAATGGTGACAAAAGTCTTTATCCCATCTGAGGCACTGAAGGAAAACACTTCGTCCTACTCTGGGCTCACTGAATAATAATCAGATGCACTGACCAGAGTCTGCAACTACTCTTCTGGTCTCATGGGAAGGAAGACCCATATCTTGGTGTCACATAGCTAGCAATTGGTTTCATGTCTCTACTGAAGTATGCTTCGACTGCTAACATAAGATCTGGGTAACTGTTGAGTGGTATACATTTTATACATGTTGGTTTTTTTAAATTGTCATTACTGTTATAATCTAAGCAAGAAGTATTGTTAGCAGATAGCATGTGAGAGAGGGAGATGACAGTTTCTCTGGGACACAGGAGAACTGTCCATTAGAAAAAAAACAAGCTGTTGGTGTGAAAGCCCAGTGTTACAAACTTGGGTGTGCCCACCATGGCTGAAAGAGAAGCCCTTCACATCTGAGTCATGACTTCTCATTTTGTGTGTGTGTGTGTGTGTGTGTGTGTGTGTGTGTGTGTGTGTGTGTGCAGTGTCTCACTGTAGCCCTGGCTGGAATGGAATTGTGTAGATGAGGTTGGCTCTGACCTCACAGAAATGGGCTTGTCTCTGCCTGCTGAGCATTGAGATTAAGTTTGTACACGTCACGCCTGACTTTTGTGGATTTGCTGCAGTTGTCTTCAGTATAGCATTCTGTATTGCTGAAATTTATGATTGCATACTAGTTTTATAATCAAACTTAAATGTTGCTGAAATATAGTTATAATTTAAATATATAGCAATGATGGAAGACTGTTTTTTTAAAAAATGGCATGACATCAAATATCCTTTAGTCATCTTTAAAAACATTTTGGGTAATTCATAAATTTAAAAGTTGGCTCTGTCTAAAAATAATATTACTCAAGAGTGCTAGCTCACACCTGTAATCCTAACACCTACCTTGGGAGGTAGAGGCAAGAGGATCACAAGTTTGAAGTCAGCCTGGGATACATAATGAAGGAAGGCCACCTTGAGCTGCAAAGCAAACCCAAAGGCCAAGGAAAATACTTAAATAGGAAATTTTAAAAGCAAAATCTAAAATGCCAGATTGAGATTAGATAAATTTTTTGTTGTTGTTGTTTTTGTTTTTGTTTTTCGAGACAGGGTTTCTCTGTATAGCCCTGGCTGTCCTGGAACTTACTCTGTAGACCAGTCTGGCCTCAGAAAATCAGAAATCCGCCTGCCTCTGCCTCCCAAGTGCTGGGATTAAAGGCGTGCGCCACCACCACCCAGCTAGATAAATTTAAAATCTGAATTTTAGTATAAATAAATAGCTTAACATTCTGTGTGTTTATTTTCTCCTCGGTTCATATTTGAAAAGATGGTGGCCAACTCATGGCCAGCTGTTGAGACTGACAGCTCAGCTCTCTGTGTGGCGGTTTTGAAAACATACTTAGTCCTACTAGCCTACCAAATTGCTGCTCATTAACAACCTGTTTGTCAGGAATTTGTCATCTATTAAATCACTTTTTTGAGTGAGGTGATTATTTTTCTAAGGGGACATGTACTGCTCTAGTGTTTGCTTGCATGTAAGAAGTATTCACGTATGTCTCCTCCTTGCCTTATTTAAAAGGATTAGGGCTGCCGTAAATCCTGTCAGCCATGCTAAAATTGTCTTAACTTCAAAGACACTCCAGGCTCTGCAGAGAGAAACAGAATTCAAAATGAATTATTATTTTTCTGAGGAAATAGTCACTTTCCTTCCAAAGATGAATGAGAATTTGTTTTCCTTTCTTTTTTCCTCTTTTAAATTGGCAAATTAGAATACAGTTAATAGTATTTTAGCATATAAGTAGAATTATTTTACCTGAACATTAAAAGGATTTTAAAAGAACACATTGCCACTTGGAATTGACAGTAGTACCCTTTGTATTCCCCAGCTGTGGATTAATTATATGTTGATAACACATTAAATGATAATCATGTTAAAATAAATACAATACAAAGACTGTAGCTTCATGAGAAGCACACTCAGCATAGGCATGCAGTATAGAAATGAGCGCATAGCCGCGCCCTGCACCCTGACTCCCGAGCCCTTGTAAGGAAGCACCCACCCTCTCCATCTGGGGGAGAGCTGAATTTAACAACACGAAATTTCATAAAGAAATCCTAATTCCCTCAGTTGGCTCCTGGGCGCGCTCACACATTTAGAAGGTGTGAAAGGTACAGGCTGTCTGACAACTCCGAGGCACTGTGAGCTCAAAGTGGAGAGCGAGTTTCTTTAACCAAGGGAGAAGTTTCTAATGGTTAGCCCCCTAAAAGTGGGATGCTGGAGCTGGAGGGGTTGCTCAGTGAAAGAACATGTGCCCCTCCCCGCCAAAAAAAGAGGAAGCAGTTTAGCGCCTGCTTGGAAATGCTGGGCGGGCCTCATTCAGAGCAGCAGGTAGGCCAGGCGTCTTCCCACCCCACAGGGGTTTGTACATTTCTTTTGAATCCCGTCTTTAGTTTCTCTCATGAAGCTGATCTACTAAGCAGTTCTGTGTGAAGCAGTTTGCTTAGCTGGTAGTGTCTTCACCTCCTCCCCTTTTGTTTTTGCTGAGGTAGCTTGAGGAAATGCACGTGTCATAGAGTGGGTCCAGCACAGCGGCTCCCTTCCTCCAGCCATGCCAGCCCACCATGGAGTAACACTGTCCTGACTTAGCTACACATAAGACTAGGCCCAGACTCTTGAGTCCTTTTCTTACATCTGACATCTTTCTTTGAAAATAGTTGAAAACTCACATTGTTGCCTGTAGAGTATGTGTCTCATTGCTGATTCACGCTGCATTGTAAGACACCAGATCCAGCCTCTTACCAGCGAGGAAGCCATCAGCCTTGTGACATCTAGTCCATTTGCCACTTCTCTGACTGGGCCTGGGGTAGAAGGCGAGAGGAGAGGTTAGAAACATAACTAAGATGAGGGCAAATTTGGGGTGCTGAGCTGGGACTAAAAGTGACTGAGCAACTAAAATTAAAGACAAATTTAGTGTGCTGACCTGGGAGTGAAAAGAAGGGTGCAATAGCCAGGGAAGGCTTAGAAGAGCCTGGCCATTGAACTAAATAAAACATATTTTAAAAAAAACAAAAACAAATATATATACCCAGATCCACTCATGTCTCATCCCTGGCAGGCATTCCCAGTATGTGCATCTCAACAGGCTTGCAACATTTTTGTCAAGAACAGCTTAGCAGGGTCCCCACCTTAATGAAAGCCTGGTATTTCCTGAAATCCCAGAAAATACTTGTTCATATCACTAAGCATGTTCATAAGCTTCATGTGGACAAATTATATGAAAAACAACAACAAAACAAGGGCAGAGTGTGTTCTCAAGAAACTGCAGACTAAAGTTTCAAACAGGATTGTTTATGCCTCTCTGTGGAGGCGTTAGTATGAAGCTGAGCTGCAGAGTTTTAGCTTGTAGAATTAGAGCTGGCATTGCCTCTCTCACTCACAGAAGCACAGATAGTAGGTTAGCACGGGCTGCACCCGTGTGATGAATGGGAAAGCACAAGAGAAAAGGGCAGACGGTTGTGTGTTAGAGCAGTTGTGAGAACACTGTGACTTGAACTGATTGATTGATAGATAGATTGATTGATTGATTTGTGATACTGAGAATTGCACTACAGTCTTGCTAAAGCTGGACAACACTCTGTCCCTGAATTGTATTTCACCCAATAGATGAGTCTCAGCTTTATCTTCCTCCAGGTCAAAGGCAAGAAGTAATGATTTCACTAGATCATGAGCAAGACTAGGATGAACTTGACAAGCCAAGCAGAACTATGTGGCATATAAACTTAGTATCACTAGTGTTTAAAATTACCAAATTTGAGGGCTGGAGAGATGGCTTAGCGGTTAAGAACTCTAGCTCCTCTTTCAGAAGACCCGGGTTCAGTTTCAGGACCTACATGGCGGCTCACAACTGTCTATAACGCCAGATCCAGGTGATCCAACATCCTCACACAGACATGTAAAGGCAAAATACCAATGCATGTAAGATAACGATCAATAAAATTACCAACTTTGAATAATAAGGATCTTTAACATTTTTCTCGGTATTCTAAATTTTATTTAATGAATACGCAATCCTTTTTTCATGTGACTGGATCTCACTGTGTAGCCTTGGCTGGCCTGGAGCTTGCTGTGTAGACCAAGTTGGCCTTGAGTTCACAGGGATATGCTGAGGTTAAGGGTGTGTGCTGCCATACTCAACCTTATAATTGTATAGTACTTTTATTCCAGTTGTTTGTATATCTTGTAGGGGAGGTACAGGTGTCACAGTGCACATGTTATATGGCATATGTGGCCCACATAGGACAACTTACCAAGGCCAGTTCTTTCCCTCCATCAGGAGGGTCCCAGGGGTTGAACTCAGGCATCAGGCTTGGTAGCAAGCACTTGTACCCACTGTGCCATCTTACCAACCCACATACTGCTTTTAATAAAAGATTGATTATATGTGCCTGTACGTGCAGGTGCCCATGGAGACCAGAAGAGGGTGTTGGCTCTCTCAGAGTGGAGTCACCTGAAGCAGGTGCTGAGAACTGGTCATTGGCCTTCTGCTAGAGCAGCAAATGCTCTTAACTGCTGAACCATCTCTCTAGCCACCCCCCTCCTCAACATACACTTTTAAGTCAGAAAATATCTTTAAAATAATTTTAAGAAAATGATTAAATAATTAATATTGCAAAGATTACTATCTTACTCTGTCTTTTTAAAATTTCAGTCTTGGCCTGACTATGAAGACATCTATAAAAACATGATTGAACTTGCCATATTTTTAGATTTGCCTCGTTTCCCAGACATAACGGAAGACTGCTACCTCCATCCCAACACCTTGTGTATGAAATACTTACTGGAGGTCAATCTCCCTGGTGAGCTGTGGGGTGCGTGGGGAGGAGGCTTGGCTGCAAAGTTATGCTAGCAGACCAGTGGGGCCTTTCTTTCAGCTGCAGACTGCCTAAGCCACCTGAAGGAGTTCATAGTAACAGGAACTTAGATCAAATGCTTTCTTAAAGTAATTCACACCATATAACACAGTTAAAAGGACACTGCTCAAAAACAAATTTCTATCTTTGTGTGATTTATGCTTGGGAGAACTTCCGTGGCTTCTGTGGCAACTTGACTAAGTGCAGGCAGACTGTCTCAGTATGGGCTTTTGATGACATGCATGGGAAAGCTGCTCTGTCCACCTGAGAACATTAGTACTGCATAATGGCTTCTAATTAAGAACAAAATTATCAGCCAAAGTTGATGTCAACCTTTGAGAGTGGAGGAGGAAGACCCAGAGTTCAAGACCAGACTAAGGTAGCAAGGAGACCTGATTCAGAACAACTACAGCAGTCCTGGAGGCTCCTCACATGGTACTTGAAGCCTGGTAACATTCCAGTTTCCCAAGCCACGGAGAACAGTGTAGATAACACAGTGAGCTTTTTAGGGCAGTGAGGACTGTGATGAGAGCCTTAGCCACTTCATGCAGAGCACACGTGTCAGGTAATCCTGGTACAGCCTGTGACACGAGCCAGTCCTGAATTTCATACTGAACTAGAAATACAAGAAGCCTAGGACTTTTATTGTCTGCCTGATAGTTTGGTTTGGTTTGTATTTTCTTTGTGGAGGGAGAATGTTGACTCAGGGTATGTCTGTGTAGCCTGCAAGCTCACTATATAGACCAGGCTGGCCTTGAACTCGTGGAGATCCTTGCCTCTGCCTCTGCCTCTGCCTCTGCCTCTGCCTCTGCCTCTGCCTCTGCCGAGTGCTGAGACTATAGGTGTCAGTCCCCATGCTCAGTCTTAGAGTGACTATTGCTGAGTTATCACAATGCATGTCATTTCCCCTTGCCTGACTCTGATGTAGATGGCCTCTGTTGAGTTTCTAGTATAGTATAGTTCCTAGGTGAGGAAAAGCAGTATAAACCAAGATAGTGACAATCCTTGCTTGTTGGGATTCACATTACAAACCAGCCATTCACTTAGGAGTTCTGGTGGAGCTTCCTTAGCATGGAGGCAGGTCTGACTGGGAAAGCCTGCTGGTGTTACACAGGTCTCCTTAGAAACTATTGGTACAGCTATGACCTGTGACCTAAGAACCAACCAAGAGAAGCTTGTGATGCGAAATGGGGAAAGAACTGTTGAGGTGAAGGGACCAAAGAGCTGTGTAAATAGAGGCAAGGAACACTGCAGGCTTTGGGAACATTTGAAACCTGTTGGAGATGGGAGCTAAAAGTTTTAATGGGTTCATGCCATCAGGAGCCTGAGGTGACTGATTACACCTTATGACCAGAGGGAGGGAGACAAGGATACTCGGGAGTGGAGAGGCCAGATTGGACGGGTGTCAGTCAACGCTGGCCTGAGTGCTTTAGGCAGGTTCGTTCATGTAATGTTCATAACCATCAAGAAGTCACTGTGCTAGCTCATACTTTAGTGTAACACCTCTGAGGTCACATGGAGCTGGTCCAAGTGACAGGACTCCACAATCTGCTTTTTCCTGCACAGTGCGCTCCCTGGAAGGAAAGAGATCTGTGGATGAGACCCGTGTGGTGTCTGTCCGTTCTGTTAGAGGAGGCTGTGCTGCACCTCTTCTATGTAGGCCACTGAGGAATTTGTTTAATAACTTAGAGTTTTCAAAGTATACTTCTGTATAACCTTATTTTATCTCACTCTGTTCTCTCATAACAAGAAAGGACAATATTGCTAGGTAAAGGAGCTCATGCCTATAATTATACCAAACCTCAAGAGGCTGAGGCAGGAGGATCATGAGTTTGAGGCAAGCCTAAGCTAGACAGAAAAAAATCCTGTCCTTAAAGGAAGAAAGGTGAAGAGGCTGAAGCTGTGTGGCTAATCATGTGGCTGCTGCTGAGAAGCCTGAATACAGGGCCTAGGGTTTCAGGTCCCCAAGCTCACGTTACTCAGCCTCTGAGCTGCAGGCGCAGCCTATGCTGAATGCAGAACTTCTTTGGGAAAGCAAAGCATCTAACCAAGAGCTCTCAGCCATCAGAGTTCTCCAAGTTCCTGGAGAAGGTTGACCTTGTAAGGAGGTGAGTGTGCCTTGTAGAGACACAGATGAGGAACATGTATGGGGCAGCACAAAGCTGGTGTGTGCCTGTCTGCATGAGACCCAACTGTGTATCGCACATACATGTTTTAGGGTGTCAAGTAGGCCTTGCCAAGATTTTGCCCATTGCTATTTCCACACTGGCCTCATTTTTTAAAGTATTGTTTTATTCAAAAATGCTCCCAAAGTTCATGCATGACATCATGTTTTAAATAAAAGGTTCCTGGGTAATGTGTTGCAACCCTGTAATCTCAGCCTCCACACCAGAGGCTGCGGCATGAGAGTCATGAGTTCAAGGCCAATATGGGCTATATCGAGACCCTGTCTTACAAACAAAGCAGATGTGTAAAGATAGCTTGTAAATATGTATATTACTGTGGCCTCGTTTGTGTTTAACTGTTTTGTTTTTCAACAGATGAAATGCACACTTTAACCTGTCAAGTAGTAAAGTTGACTGGAATTGGGGAAGTGGATTTTCTGACGTTTGATCCTATAGCTAAAACGAAAAGGACAGTTAAATATGATGTGCAGGCTATGGCTGTCATTGTGGTTGTGTTGAAGCTGCTGTTTTTGCTGGATGACAAGCTGGAATGGTAAGTCAGTGGCAGGTGACTTGTTATTGCACTGACTCCAGTTTGCTTTTGCCAGCTGTTGAGAGTGCAGGAGCCCTGTGCTTTCACAGCAGGATGTGGGGTCTGCTGTGCTATAGCCATAGGGCTTTCCAGAGAGCACTCTCCACCTCTTGATCATGCCTGCTTCTGATTTTTTGTTTTGTTTGTTTGTTTTTTGTTTTTTGAGACGGGGTTTCTCTGTGTTCCCCTGGCTGTCCTGTAACTCACTCTGTAGACCAGGCTGGCCTCGAACTCAGAAATCCGCCTGCCTCCGCCTCCCGAGTATTGGGATTAAAGGCGTGCGCCACCACTGCCCGGACACATGACATCTAATGAAGTTGCCTGTGTGTTGTCCCTCCAGGTCTTACTCAGATCTTGCTGAAGCGTACAACGAACAACACAGAGAAGGTACTTGGATTTTTTTATTAGTCAGATTCAAAGTGGTTGTAAATGATGGATTAAAAGGTAGTTGGTGTAGAGGGAAGATGAGCAGTCATGTATACATGTGTCTGTACATGCACAGGGCTGTGCATGTTTACTGTTCTGTCTGTAGATCTAAATGTAGTGTCTGTGGCTGCCAAGAAACTTGGGTGACGTCTGTGGTCAAGACCCATATGTTCTCTTGCTGTTGTTCCACGATCGCTACTCACGAGGCAGACTAGAGCAGGAACTTCCACAACAGCGTGGTTTCTGTGGCTGCCTGTGCTGGCCCCTCTACATGGAGTGCTCGTGTTTCGTATCCCACAACCCTTCAGACTTAGCAAGTGCCTCTTTATTCTCCTGTGCTCCACACCCACTCACTACACACCAGCTCCCCCTTCCACAGCCTGCCATCGTTGCTGCTGTCTAGACTCTACTGGATATTTAGCCCATGGGATTATAAGTAATGGCCTAAGCATATGTGTCCTTGCTGGACCGCCTGTGTTTGTAAACTCTGAGATGGTTATCTGGCAAACACTTTGTAAACAGACAGTTACTATGTATTGGATACAGGGCTTCATGCATGGCTTCACCAGCTCTCTTCCACTGAGCTATATCCTCAATTCTTTTTGCTTTTTTTTTTAAAAGACAAGAACAGTAAATTGTCCAGGTTGGTGTGTGTCACTTTGTACTTGACTTAAGGTCCTCCTGCTTCAGGCTCTCAAGTAGCTGGCTTAGAATCTGTTTGCTACAGTTTAGTTCATATTTGTTTTTTATCTGATACGGAAAAGCATTGCTGGCCCAAGAATAACTTAATGCAGTTTTGTGTCTATGTGAGTTCTTACATCCAGATGTAGCTCTGTTTGTAGAAGGATTTTTGTTCATTAGTTTTAGGAGTTTGAGTTTAATGTTCTCAGTTCATTTATGTTTTTCATAACATATATTTTCCCTAATATATGTGAAGTTGAGCACTTCTTACTATCCTATGCTTACAGGAACACTACATAGGATTGAACTAGATGCTTCTGATGTTCCTTGAATGCTAGAGGTGATGTCAAGAGAATGGGGGTCATAGAACCCAGAGTTGATTTAACTGTTAGCTGTCCACTGCCTTCACAGTTCTCTGGCTAGTTCCCCCACTCACTGGCTGTGTGGCCTACAGGGCTGTGACATTTGGTTATATGGGCCATTGGAAAAGATTTGTAATTAGACACTAAAGAGGCCATTCTTATGAGAGGATAATGGACAGTAATCCTGTTTATACTGCCATGCCTTGGTCTGTTGTCTCTCTAGCCTATGTCTCGAACACACTTCAGCTGTCCACTCAGTCCTCTTTTGTTCTCATGGGCAGAATCTCTGAATTAAGAGTAGGAAGAACAGAAATAGGTCCTGAGGAGAATGGGATTCATGCACCATAGCACCACTCCACACGCTTATCAACACAATGCCTAAGTGTGCTGGAGTACTACCAGGACTGGGCTGTGTATGCTGGGTGTGGGATGGGGAAGGACAGGACGGTTGTGCAGCAGCTAGCAAAGTGTGTGATCTCTTCTCCGGGAGGCAGTAAAGCCTTCAAAGCTGAGGAGAAATGTGTAAAAAGACAGTTTCAAGACAGTCTTGTGGGGCCACAACATTGTCGCGCCTTACAGCAGAGAGAGAGGGCGGTTCTGCTCCTCTTTTCAAGAGCCGTCATAGAAATGTTCTGTTTAGGAATAAACTCAGACGTGAATGATGGCTGTTGCTTTGATGTGATGGATTCCACTACTGAGCATGGATTTCATTTCTTTCAGACACGCCCCAGTTTGATTTCAGAAAATGGTACCAAGTTATGAAGAAAACTTTTGATGAGAAAAGACGAAAATGGGAAGAAGCGAGGGCCAGGTATGTCCTCTGTCCTCTGTGCCCTGCTGTGTCCTCAGCTCCACATCCGTCAGTGTGTGCTTGGCAGCATGTGACCTTTTTCTAGAAATGTTGGTCCTGTACATTCTAGTTAGTTTTTGCCCTGGGGCTGGGATTCCAGCTCAGGACCTCATATATCCTCCTCCAACCCCGCTCCTTACTGTCTTACATCACTCCTAATTAAACACATTTGCTTTTAGATTTCCCCGTTTTTTTCTTTTTCTGACCTCTCTCTGCTCTAGGATCTAGCCTAGGTACCATACTGTACTTGACATTAGGTCTGTACAATCTGTGTGAGCCTTGCCTGTGTGTGCACTATTGTGTGCACTATTCTCCCCCATGTTTTTTCTCAAACCCGGTCCTTTGCCATGTGTGTGTCCCAGTATTGCAGAGATTATAAGTGTTCTCCTGTGGCATGTGTGATTGGAAGGTTTTCCAAAACCAGTGACCTCTGAGAAAACCAGAGGAGGACAGACAGTGGGCATTTATCCCCATTACCCTCAGCACTTGTTCCTGGAGCACAGCTCAGGGCTAGGGCCATACTGTGCAGCAGGAAGAGTGTTGCTTTAGGGACAGAAGTATGAGGTCTCCGTCCTCACAGACCCACTCTGTGACATCACCTGCTTACCCCAGCTTAAATTCAGTTCATTGATAAATTTCTAAGCATTATCTATTTAATAGGGAGCCCCTCTCCACTGATCTCCAGCACAGATTCATTTCAATTAAAACTCTGAGTCCCACAAGACAGAAGGAAAACCAACATCCGTTTATATAAATTTACACTAATACTGATATAATCAAGTCATTTTATATCGTTTGAGAAAAGGAAGTTTCTAACGTTGTTTGAAATGGTAAGTCACTTTAGTTCCCTGCTGAGCAAATCAGAGATGGCTGGCCCTCATAGACTATTAAGAAACCATTTTCAAGTTTCAAGGTAAAGCATTTATTTTTCCCTTAAACGTCAGAGAAATGTGATCAAAGGCAGATAAAGCACCATGAAGAAAAAGTTCCTTGCAAAAGGAGGAATGACAGGTTTTTGCTAGGCAGGCTCTGAGCATGGAGCGGTGGGGAGAATGCATTCTGACAGGTAGGTGGGCTCAGGTCATGACAGGAGGACAGGGTGTGGAGTGTGCTCTGACAGCTCGCTGATTCCCAGGGCCGGCATGATTCCTCTTCTTTGTTGGGTCCTCCTGTTCTATAGATAGATGAGTAAGGCTTGTCCTGGGCACTTGGGGAGTCACCCTCTTTCTGTGGTGTCAGCTGGGCGACTTTGCTGATCCTGAGGGCCATGCTGTGCAGACTCCTTGACTTGCCCCAGCAGGTCACCACCTTACGTTTCAGACACTCCCAGTTCATTGCTGCAGCGTGAGAGAGAGTCAGTTGCATATCTAAAAGTACTGACATTAGCTACTTTAGGGGAATATTTAGCAGCAAAAGGGAATTAGTCTATTTATAAAAATTCATTTTCCAGAGAGACATTAGACCTAGGGAAGAGGTTATCTATAGGATCCTGTACCAAAGCCATCCTCTACACAGTGTTAATACACACAGGCAGTGGTGGCTGCCATATAACTGATGTCACTCACTGACACCTGATGTGTGGGCACAGCATTCCTAGGCATGCTGAACACCTGCTTCTTGGTGTAATCTATGCCAACCCATTTTCACATAAACTTTTATTTTCTGCCTTCCTTTTTAAAGGTTTTTTAATCTAACTAACTAACTATCTATCTATCTATCTTAGTTTATTTATTTTACTTGGAATAGAACCCAAGCCTCCCTATTACTCTAGGCATCATCTTTTGGGCTGTCAGATGATCATTAACACATTTTCTGCAGTTAAGCATACTACATTACATGAGAATTTGAAAAATACTAGTAAAAACAATAGTATAAAAAACAGCTTAGTAGGCTGCCTCGATGGCTGACAGTTTATCACTGGGGTTGGGAAGAACCTGGATAAAATTTAAAAGCACATGTAGAAAACCTCATTGCTGGGTTGTGGGAGATGGCACAGCTAGCAAGCATTAGGACATGAGTTCTAATCCCCAGCACCCATGTAAAAGCCAGATATGGTGATAGACATCTGGAATCCCAGCACTGGGGAGACAGAGACAGGAGGATCCCTAGGGCTTGCTGGCTGCCCAGTCTAACCTAATCAGCAAGCTCTGGGTCCCCATGAGAGACCCTGCCTCAAAAGCAAGGTGAAATGGCCCCTAAGATTGACTTTTGGCCTACACACGCACACACACACCACACACCACACACGAAGAGAGGGAGGAAAGATGAAAGATAAAAGAAAAGGCCTGCTGATCTTTTGGGTTAGCTAAAAAATTCTTTGATATAAAATTTAAAGCATGATCGATAAAAGAAAAATTGGTAAATTGGACTTTAGAAGTAAGGATTTCTCCAAAGGTACCTAAGAAAAAATGAAACGGGGCGGGGGGGAGAGAGAGAGATTGCAGATCTACTGAATATCTGATGAAAAATTTTTATGTATAAAATATAAAGAATAAAAATAGGAAAACAAGTCAAGTTTTCAAATGAAAAAAGCTAAAGATGTGCAGGATACACAAGAGACAGCTACCTTAATTAGAAGGGCTCTGCTTTCAGGCTGCAGTCGCTCCTGCTAAGTATAGGAGTATGAAATGGTACAGCTACTTTGAAAAGTTCAAGGAGGAACATCAATACGAACTCACCAGTACCCCAGAGCTCCTCAGAACTATACCACCAATCAAAGAAAACACATGGTGGAACTTGTGGCTCTAGCTATAATTGTATCAGAGGATGGCCTAGTCGGTCATCAATGGGAGGAGAGGCCCTTGGTCCTGTGAAGGTTATAGGGGAATGCCAGGGCCGGGAAGTGGGAGTGGGTGGGTTTGGGACCAGGGGGAAGGGAGAGGGGATAGGGGGTTTTCAGAGGGGAAACTAGGAAAGGGGATAACATTTGAAATATAAATAAAGGAAATGTCTAATAAAAAAATTTTAAAGAAAGAAAAGTTCAAGTGAAATAAAAATGTTTGCTCCTGTAGAAATCCATATAGGAATGTTTGTAGTGACTTTTGCTAGTGACGAGATAAATTGCTGGCATATCCATGCCATGCAGCCCACTGAGCAGCATAAAGCAAAGCCCTCTGATACAGCCAGCAGTGTGACTCCTTGCATCGTGTGTGTGTCTATTTATATAACATTCTCCAGTGGCCAAGCTTAGAGGATAAAGACCATGGTTGCCCAAGATCAAGGGTGTGGAGGAGACTGACTACAAAGGGCCTGGCTTTTGGAATGATGGGACTGTTCTGTGTATTAGTCACAATGCTGATTACACAGCTGTGTGTGAATGCTAATTGGAAGTGTCCAGAAAGAGGTTTCATTATATGTAAATTATACCTTGATTCTCTTTTCAGTCAGTGAAACAAACCATGTCAAAAAGAGGGGAGCATCTAGCTAGGGTCTAGCTAGAGCCCCAAGGCCTTTGTGGTGTGTCTGTTTGAGAACCTTTGTGTACTGTGAAAAGCAGGCAGAGGGAGACAAACATCTGGAGAAGACTGCGTTTCAGGAGACTGTCCAAACAGCTGGAACACTGCAAACCTCAATCCCCAAAGCACCTTCTTGGGGTGTGACCTGGGGATGCTCCTCGATTGTGGTGGCCATCAGTGCACAAGAAACACCTGTCCAGACCTGTCATTCCCAAGGAAAGCTTAACCGTGGGCATCTCTGAGGACGTGTCTAGACAGGACACTTTTAAGAAAATAAATGATAATTTTTAAAAGTTAATTTAAATAAAAAATAATAATTAAAATATAATTTTAAAAATTCACCACAGATCTAAATGACAACCTCATTGATGTTTTAAGTGTGGTATAATTTACCTAAATTTAGTTTACACATAATTTCAGGAAGACAGTCTTATGTAATATTGACTATATGTCTACTTCTGATGCCTAAAGAATTTTCTGTTCTTTTTTTTGTAGGATCTTAATTTTATTTTATCTTAATTTTATTGTTGTTTGAAATCAAATCTTACTCAGAAAGTCAGTTTCTTTCTCTTTTTTTATTTTCTTTATTTACATTTCAAGTGTTATCCCCTTTCCTGGTTTCCCCTCTGAGAACCCCCTGTCCCCTCCTCCTGCTTCTATGAGGGTGTTCCCTCACCCACCCACCTACTCCCACTCCCCCTGCCTAGCATCCCCCTACACTGGGGCATCTAGCCTTCAAAGAGAGAATTTTCTGTTCTTAACATTTTAAATCACTGTGAAATTCAAAGTAAAAAATATTAACATCTCCTATATAATCACAAGTGTACCAATTTGAATTTTTTAATGTTTGAGGAAAAATCTCTGTTCTTAAATTGGTTGAAGTGATCATTTGTTACTAAATCATGTTACTACCTGAGAGCCAGGCCCTTTGCCTGACACTAGATGTGTCATATCTCAGTGACTGCACAGTTTGTCTAATATTATGTGGTGGTTGCTTCTCTTGTTACGACAGAATCTTATGTAGGCCTTGCTGGCCTCAGTTCACTGTGTAGCTCAGGCTGTACCACCACTCTCTGCAGCACAGAGCAGCACAACTGTATTTTTTTTTTTTTTTTTTTTAGATGATGGCCTTTAATCCCAGGATTTGGGAGGCAGAGGCAGGCGGATTTCTGAGTTCGAGGCCAGCCTGGTCTACAAAGTGAGTTCTAGGACAGCCAGGGCTACACAGAAAAACCCTGTCTCGGAAAAAAAAAAAAGATATAGTCTCACCATGTAGCTCTGGCTGGCCTGGCACTTGTCTCTGCATTCCGAGTACTGGAATAAAAGGCATGTGTCACCACTATTGCAAGCCTCACAAATACGATGTAAATTAGTCCTCATAACTGCCCTGTAAGAGCAGGAAACAGGGCACAGATGCTAAATGTGTTTGTTGGCTCATGTATTCATCTAGTCCATTATTAATGAATACTTAAGTTGAATGCCTACTGTGTGCCATCCCATCTATTATTAACAAGGAACCTAGAGAGGACAGGGACTCTAAAAGAAGACCAACAGAGTCAATTAACCTGGATCCTTGGGGACCCCAGAGACTGAGCCACCAGCCAAAGAGCATACAAGGGCCAGTCCTAGGCCCTCGGCACATATGTAGCAGATGTTCACCTTGGTAGTCATGTGGGTCCCCCAACAACTGACTTGGCTTACCCTGACTCTATTGCCTGCCCGTGGATCTGTTCCCCTAACTGGACTGGCCACCTTGTCTGGCCTCAGTGGGAGAGGATGTACTTGAGGTGCCAAGATTGTTTGTACCGGGGGAGCAGGGGTCCCTCTTCTCAGAGATGAAGGAGAGAGAAGATGGGGGAGGGACGAGTGAGGGGGGCCTCGGAGGAGGGCTGTGATCAGGGTGCGAAGTAAATGAATAAGTAAACTAATGAGAAGAAAAAAGAATATATAGCCATAGTGGGTATTGAGGAATGTAAACATGAATGGGAAAACCTTGACCCCACATCTTATGAGAGGCATAGAGGCATTAAAATGATGTAATTCTACAAAGATAAACAAACAACAACAACAACAAAAACCCTTAAGTTGAATGCCTACTGTGTGCCCTAGAGAGGATAAAGGAGACAGAGACAGTTCCAGGACCTTCATAGTCACTCAGGCTGCTGAACACATGCAGAAGTTGAGCAGATCCTCTGACTCAGTGTCTTCTTCTGCACCATGCTGTCTTTATTACTCATTTTTTAGTAGCCTGGATCAAGAAGGTGGATTATTTTTTTTTTACTGTGGTTTCTGGAAGGCTCCTATTTAAGGAAGTGCAGGAGAATAGAAATGAGCTTTGAAAACATCGAATTATGTTGTTCCACAGTGGCATCCTCTGCTGGGCAGTACTGATGGCTGCCTGGACCAGAAATGGTCACCAGTCAATCGCAGGAAGCCAGATAGCACTTAACCTTTGGTGGGGAGTGGGAGGGGGGTACCCTGTGGACCAGATCATCCCAGCACCCCCTCTGCAGTGAACATGCCTAACTGGCCCTCTCTCAAAAGATCAGATTCTTAGGTCTGTCTTGCTAGAATCTGGATCTTTCCTTCTTATTTTCAGCAGGAAGAGGGTGGTTTCCAGGCATTGGGTACCAGAGAGACAGGTACTCACCTTCTATTTTGTATGGGTTTCTAGAATCAGAGGGCACAGCCCTCAGTTATCAGCGTTTGCGGCAAAGAGAAACAGCAATGAGAGTAAAGAGCAAAGGAGTGCCACACGGTGATGGCAGCCTTCTCTGCTGTGTTCTGGATAATGGCTCCTAAAGGGTCCTTGACTCCTAGGAGGGGCACACTGATGCTCTGCTCTCTCTGGGTGTTTCCTTCTGGAGCAGAAGTACTGAGAGAGTGTAGACAAGCACCCAGAGCTGCTGAGTGTCAGGTCCTGCCTGTCTCAGAGCTCTGAGCACCTGCTTCTCACTCTGCTTCACCTCTGTTCTGCCTTGTACAGGTATGCTTGGAAAACCAAAAGGCCACTCTACCGTTCACACATCGATAAGTCCGTCGCATATAAGAGAAGAAGTGAGTCTGATGGTTTCATTTCTGTGCCATGTAGCAGCACTGTTGGGAGTGCCAACCATGTCCACAGGAAAAGCAAGGGCATGCACATACTTTCCACTCCCTGGGGATGCTCTCGAGTATATCTCCTGCCAAAGGGGAAGTCACATAAAAGTCCTGGAAACTTGCCTGCTCCTTCATAGAGAGCTCAGTTTCCCTGCAAGACCAAGGTCCTGTTTCCGTGACTGTGAGAGCTCTGTCAGGAAGCCCTCGTTAAGTAACTGTCTGAGCCCCTCCTGCAGCTCCAGCCTCACCTAATGCTCTGACGTATGTTCCTGCAGTTAGGAAACCAGCTGTGTGTGTGTGCACTCAGGAGGCTAAGGGAGGGAGGAGGCCCCGGAGTGTCCCCCCTAAAGCAATCCATTCCCGTGACTGCTGGCTTTCCTTGTGCAGTAACATTTTTCTCTTCCCTCCATCTCCAGAAATGGTGGAGAATCTTCAAAAACAATTTAGTGCCCTGGTTGGTTCATCACCCGTGGTTGAAAAGCAGGCCCCTTCAAGTTTTCAGTTCAACTGGACTGAAGAAGGCACTGATAGCCCTTGTTTCCATGGACACAGCCTCCAGGGACTCCTGATAATGAAAGGCCAGTCCATGATAACCAAGAACTCCCTGTATTGGCTCAGTACCCAGAAGTTCTGCAAAAGGTACGCATGTTTTTAAAACTCCAAAAGCCTGAGGTGTGATAAAATCTCCAACTCAGGCTGAAGAGGTCCTTTCTCTTCCTTTTTGAGGTTATAATATAATTACACCATTTCCCATCTTCCTTTCTTCCCTCCAAACCCTTCCATATACCTCTTGGTCTCTTTCAAATGCACTATCTTGTTTCTTTTTCCATTAATTGTTGCTTACATGCATGTGTATACATACATTTGTCATAATACTTAAATAAATAGACCCTGCTCAGTCTGTATAATATTATTTGTTGTGTGTTTTCAGAGCTGACCATTTGCTGTTGAATAAGCAGTGCTCAGGCTTTTCCTTGGGGAAGTCTACTCTCCCCTTCCTCAGCTGCCTGAGGCCTCATGGGTTCCCTGTCCGCTTAGGCATCTCTGTTGTCATTGTCCTTGTTCAGTTCTGGTTTAGGCAGCCATGTGTGTGAGGCATTATGTGTGTCACTTCTGACATTAGGAGATACAGTGTCACAGCAAAATCCTGGTCCTCTGCTTCCTCCAATCCCTGTCCTCCTCTGCTATGTGCCCTGAGCCTCAGGCGTCAGAGTGCCTTGTGGATATGTCCATTAGGACTGGGCTCCACACCTCTGCAGTTTGATTGGTTGTGACTTTCTGTAATAGTCTCCATCTGTTGCAAAGAGAAATTTCCTTAATGATGATGAGGAGGAGGAGGAGGAGGAAGAGGAGGAGGAGGAGAAGGTGGAAGAGGAGGAGGAGGAGTACACTCACCTGTGGGCATAAGGACATACGTTTAAGTGTAATTAGGAATTATGCTTGTTTAGTGTAAGTGGTGACTGTGGGATTTTTCATTCCTAAAAAACAACAAACAAACAAACAAAACCACCAGGGTTGGAGAGATGGCTCAATGGTTAAGGGCACCTGTTGCTCTTGCAGAGGACCCAGATTCTGTCTATAGCACCCACTTGATAGCTCATAACCACCTATAACTCCAGCCCCAGGGGATCCAATGTTCTCTTCTGACTTCCATGGGCATCAGGTATGCATGTGATACACATACATAAATGAAGGCAAAACAGTTATGAAATAAATCTAAAATAATAAACGCCAGAATTTAGGACCACACATATAACATGGATCACAGTGCTCCAAGTGTTTGGTGTTTACCTGTCTTTAGAGTCGGCATGGGCTAGTTCAAGCATTTCAGAAATGGAGATGGATACAGTGGGCCCTCTGCTCAGTGATCGTGGACAATGTGAACAATTTTCTCTTTGTACAATAAGGAGATTCAGCAGAGTCTCCACATTCCCTCTAACTCATAATTCTGTTTAAAGCTGCTGCATCTACTGGTGAGGGGATCCGGGGTGCAGTGAGAGCTGCCAGTGCTTCTAAATTACCATTTAAAGATAATGTGCCTTTTTCTCTTTCCATTCTAGCTATTGTAAACATGTGACAACTTACGAAGAATCAAATTTTTCTTTGAGTTACCAGTTTATACTAAACATCTTCTCCTTCTTACTGAGAATAAAGACCTCTGCTCTCCATGAAGAAGTGAGCTTACTTGAAAAGAAACTTTTTGAAAAAAAATACAACGAATCAAAAAAGAGCTCAGGATCCAAGAAAGGAAGAAGACACTGAGAACCAGAGAGGGGCTTTGACAGGCGTTCTCAGGACAAGGTGTCAACTGTGTGAAGTCTACTGTTGAACAGGCATACACTTTGGCATGTGTCTTTATATGCATTGTAAGAAATGCTTTGAATTATTTTCATAAATAATTTTTTCAGAAAATTAAAATAAGTAATACACAAGTAAATGACACCTGGAAACTTGCATTCATTGTATTTTAAAGTTAAACTTTGTTTTTACACTTTCTCTTTCCAAGATAAAAACTAGCTGTCTAGTTCAGGCTAGAACTGGGAATGCGCTCAGGTTAGCCTGGAACTCACTATTGTAGCCCAGGCTGGCCTCAATGCCTCTCCATCTTGAATCTGGGAGTATAAGCATGCACCAGTGATTGGCTTTGAATTTACTTTCTTAGATTATTCCTTACTCTTTATAAACTTAGTCCCAGATTGACCAAAGGTCTAAACAACATAATCATGTGTAAGTATGCTGAGGAAACAGTATGGATGCCTCAATGACCCAGGGGTTGGGGAAAACCTTCTAAGTATATCTCAAACTAGAAGGCAGGAAGAAGGTGAGCAGCATTCCCACGCACACAGCAACTGGGTGACACGCTGAGCGTGCTATGGGCAAAGGAACAGTTTATTTAACCTAGCAAAGGTGCTTGCAGAGCAATAGGCAAAGACTAAGGAAATTCCAGAGGCCAAGCCGAAAGAACATGAAGTGCTGTCCCTCATAGGGGACTGGCGGGGGTTTTAGAGAAGTGTAGCACCTGGGGAGGGTATTGAGAAGCCGCCCTTCCTGCTCAGAGTCCATTTTCTCAATGCACACTGAGAGCTGTCATGTTCTGGTCGAGATCTAGGCATCAGAGGTACCAAGCAACCTGCACCAAGCAACCTGCCTGCTTTAAGGGTCATGTGATCTAGTTGGGAGCTGATAGAAAGTCAGTATGTTTTATGGGGAATTAAATCAAGCAGGAAACGGGGCAGGGGGTGGGGGGGTGACCATGATAAGAAGACATACTCTACAAAGCATGACAGAAGAGGACCTTCCAGGGAGGTAACGTCTGAACAGATACCAACTAGCATGAAGGGAACAGGTTGAGTTCGCAGGAAAGGTCATTCTGGAGTAACAGGAGGGAAGAGAGTACAACCGACAGGACAGAAGAGGGGGGTATGCCATCCAACCCATGGTAAGAACTGGGGTTTCATCCTGTGTTTGTCACAAGAAGCTTTGGAGAAAATATCAACAAATGCCTGAGTAAATTTGTTTTGCATTTGCTGAGTTTCAGGTTTGGATTTGGCAATCAGTAATGAGTCGTGTCTTTTGTAAACAAATGCTTTTTGGCATCTCTGAGGGGAATCCCATGGTCTCATTATAGTTAGTTAATGTAGAAGTTTACACTGACTGAATTTCAAATGTTGAATCAACCTTTCATTCCTAGGGTACCCCTCACTTGGCCCTAATCAAGCATCTGTTTTATACATTGTCTAATTTTTGGAAAATGTGTTTTTAGATTTGTTTAAGACAACATTTTGATATGTAGCCCAGGGGAGCCACAACGCAATCCTCCTGGGCTTCCTAAGCAAGCTGGACATTAGAAGCATAGCTAATACGCTAACAGTTTGTTAGTGAGTCTTTGTTCCCTGTTCATGAAGGACATTCTGGAGTTTTCTTTTGTTTGGTCTTAGATTTCTTAAGATCTCGTCATGTTTTCATCACTCAGAGAAGTGAGTTCAGCTTCCATCGATTGGGCTGTGACAGTCCTCAGCTCTGACCTAGTAAATAGGAGTGAGACCCAAAATGGCCACTGGGCCTCCTCACCTCACAATCAAGTGCACTGACCCTTGGGCACAGGGGCTTGGGGTCCGGAGCGGCATGTGTTGTCCCAACACCTAAGGAACCAATTCACTCAGCCTCAGAGATGTAAAGATTTCAAAGCCGATGATGTGAGCAAGCTACCATGCAGCAAAGACCCTAACTCTCCTGCGTTTCAATCTCACCAATGGATTCTGACCATTTTAGTTCCCATGTGCACTGGGACAACTCAGACACTTCCTCTGCAGAATCCGGCATTCCGCTATCTACTAATAACCTCCCCACTCTGAAATACATGTGTTCCTCTGTAGTTGGAGGCTTGGTATTGCCCTTAAAAAAAAGAATGCCTTCCTACAGTGCTGGCTTTCATGCACAGAACAGTGGGCATTCTCTGGGACTGCAGTGCTGGCTCAGGTGGGTGAGGAGCCTCATCCTCGAAGGGCAGCTTTTGAGGGCAGTCAACGAGCCTGCTTGCCATTGACACATAGTAGAGGAACCACTCCAAAAGCTGAAATGGAGGAGGAGAGGCCAGGACCTAGCCCCTGCCTCCTGGCAGCCAACAGATGGTGAGTTCCCCTGTAGAATGTCTATAGTTCTTAGCCCTACACTGCAGCCCCATACACTGGCACGTATTCAACTGTGTAGACACAGAAAGACACTAGGAAGGGGCTCTGCACCCAGATCTCCCAGAAGACTCTGAGCAGAGTTCCTAAGCATGGCTGCTGTAAAAGTTACACGAGGTACTTGAATGTTGTAGTAGTTAATAGTGGAGATGCTAATTCCAAGTAGCTGATGAGGTTGTTTAGTTTTGGGGTTGTTTGCTTGTTTGTTTAACTTAAAATGCCTCTGCGTTCTTGAAAGCTGAGTAAACTCACACAGTTCAGTCTCTCACAAAACACACTCATGGAGTTCTTACTGTGTGTTTGATTGTTTGCTGCCCTTGTTGAGTGCCAGGTTGACCTGCTAACACCAGTGGCCAAGAAGACTCAGGAAATGAACAGCCTGTGTTTGGCTCACTGGCCATTTGCTCTTCTAGGGCATTTCCTTCTGGATCAATCAGTGCATGCCTTAGGAATCTTTGCAGGGAACTGGGTGGCTTGGGAGTACTCCCCAGGGACTTTAAAAACCAAACGGTCACTCATGTTACCACCACACAGTTGCTCACATTAACTGCATTATGCAACTAAGCATCATATAAAGTGGAAAAGATAGCCTCTTAATGCAGAAGCTCCCGGGATTGGGCTGGGGATACGGCTGGGTAGTGGGAGTGCCTGCTGCATAAAGTCCAGAACCTGAGTTTGGATCCCCAGCCTCCAGGGGAAAGCCTAGCCTGCTGTGACCCTAATGCTAGGCAGGTGGTTCCCGGGGCTCACCGACTTGCCTGGCTACATACACCAGAGAGGGGGTTGGGTGGGGGCAGGGAAGAGAGATTCCGAAATCCTAGGAAGAAAACTAACCCCAATGCTAGAAGCAGGAGGAGAGTGGAAGATGTTTGTAGTTTTCTCTTCTTAGAAATTCACACCAGTGGGCTGGAGAGATGGCTTAGCAGTTAAGAGTACTAACTGACCTTCTAAAGGTCCTGAGTTCAATCCCCAGCAACCACATGACAGCTCACAACCATCTGTAATGGGATCTGATGCCCTCTTCTGGTGTGGGTTAAGGCAGTGACAGTGTATTTATATACATAAAGTAAATCTTAATAAATAAATAAATAAATAAATAAGAACTCCTGCCTGTTAGTAAACTGCTTGACCCTGTGACCTTCAGTATTGGTTGCCTCTTGGATTTCTGAGAACAAAATAGGATATATAGAAAGAAAGAAAGAAAGAAAGAAAGAAAGAAAGAAAGAAAGAAAGAAAGAGAGAGAGAGAGAGAGAGAGAGAGAGAGAGAGAGAGAGAGAGAGAGAGAGAGAGAGAGAGAGAGAAAGGAAGGAAGGAAGGAAGGAAGGAAGGAAGGAAGGAAGGAAGGAAGGAAGGAAGGAAGGAAGGAAGGAAGGAAGGAAGAAAAAGAAAGAAAGAAAGAGAGAGAAAGAAAGAAAGAAAAGAAAGAAAGAAAGAGAAAGAAAGAAAGGAAGGAAAGAAAGAAAGAGAGAAATTCATATCAGAAGAAAAGTCTTTCTGGAAAGGCCTCTGTCTGTTGGAGCAGACTGTCCTCTCCCTCCATGCCCAGTGTGGCTTAGTTCTAATGGCCCCTATCCTCTAGCTGATATGCTTCCCACAGTGCAGCCCTGAATTCGTGAAAGGGGACACAGAGAACTCTCCCCAGAGTCCCAGTCCTGCTGCTCACCTAGCAGGTAGGATAGAGTGTGGCCCCTGCAATGCCCTGTATGTCTCTGCCTTCTCAGGACCTGTAGGTGGCCACCTCCCCTGGGGCCTCACATTGTCCCCTCATCCCTGACTTTGCTCCTGGGCCTTTTCTCTTGGCACCTGAACACTCCTGTCTTTGATTTACTCAGTACTTACAGTACATCCTGCTTGGCGCGTTTAGCGTTGTCTGCTTGCCTGTGTCCTCCTGGACAAGGTCATTCCCCCCTAGAGAGCCCTGTAGCTGGTAGATGCTCCAACTATGTAATGATGAAAGGGGGCTAACCGCTCCTCACCCCCCCCAGTCACTGCAGGGCACTTGGCTTGTTTAATGAACAGACTCATCTGTGTCCTTCCAAGTATTGGTTTGGAATCACTCAGCTCTTTAAGATTAGATGGGGGAAACCGGTATTGCTTTCATGGCCATCAAATAGCTGTCTCCCACTTAGCGTTCCAAGGCCCGGCTTGTGAGACTGCTCGGCCTTGTACCTATTCTGACATGGCACCACATTATTTTATGCTCAGCCTCTTAACTATGGTGACGTGGCTCCCTGTATTTTACGAGTGGGGCTATTGAGACACTGAGTTCATTGACTGCTTAGGATCAAACAGGAAGCCAAAGAACCAAGATCTGATCACAGGCAGCCTGGCTCCAGAGTCCTTGGGCTGCATTTACTCACAGAGCTGCCTTTCTCATCTGGGGGTGGTGTGGATGAGAACACTGGCCTCTATCTACAGAAATACTCAGGACCTCACCCACCTTCACCCCAAACCTGGTCTCCCTCAGAGGTGTCCCCTGCCTCCTACATGTAGCTCAAACTCTAGCCTTCCCTGCTCCATCTTCCTGCTGGGAGACAGCTATTTGATGGCCATGAAAGCAATACCAGTTTCCCCCATCTAATCTTAAAGAGCTGAGTGACTCCAAACCAATACTTGGAAGGACACAGATGAGTCTGTTCATTAAACAAGCCAAGTACCCTGCAGTGACTGGGGGTGAGGAGCAGTTAGCCCCCTTTCATCATTACATAGTTGGAGCATCTACCAGCTACAGGGCTCTCTAGGGGGAAATGACCTTGTCCAGTCTCCATCCTGTCTTAACACAGCCCCACAGTGTCACTGCCCAGCGCAGATAGACACTCTACCACTCTTCAAGGGGGATTGCAAAACCTCCTGTCTCTTCAGGCACTTATCATACCTCAGCCAGCAATTTTCCAAAAATAGATTTACTAGCACTCTGGGGCTCCAGATCTTCTGATGGCTCCTTGCTGTCTAGAGACCCAGTGGCTTGTCACTGGACCATGGCTCCTGTACCGCTTTCCTCTCCTGCCTCACGTGCTTGCTCAGCTCAGGCAAGCCGTGACATCTCATCGCCCTAGGCTCTTGCCGGGGCTAGAGTTTCTGTCAGGATTGTCCTCTCCCAGAAGAATACGTTTCCTCCCTGAAAACCCTGCCTAGATGTCATCTCTAGCCAGCCTTCCCCACCTCAGCTCCCCGGGGAGAGCTCCTTGTTCTCAGAACACACAAGCGGTCAATGAATAAATGACATTTGTGCAGTATATGGCGCTCTATACAGAGCAACTGGAGAGTGAGGGTCAGGTCAGCTGCGCACACATAAGTCCAGTGCCACAAACCAGACAGGCCAGCTCAGCATGTTATCCCCACGGCTGGCTCTGAGGGCCCAGGAGACTCTGGGCTGAGAAACTTAGAACTCCTAAGAATGCAGGTAGCTTCAAAGGTAGACACCAAGGACCCACCACACATTTAAGTCAAAATGGACTCTACTGATTAAGAGTGTGGCTGCTCTTCCAGAGGACCTGGGTTCGATTCCTAGCACCCACATGGCTGCTCACAACTATATGTAACTCCAGCTCTAGAGGACCAGACAGCCTCTTCTAGCCCCTGTGGGTACCAGGCATACAAGTGGTGCACAGACATACCTGCAAAACATCAGTACTGATAAAATGATTGAATATTGTTAAAGAGGATTAAAGCATATCTAAGCTGAGCATTGCCGGGCGAGCTCCCTGATCCAAAGCAGTAGAACAACATGTGCTCACACTTCAGTCCGACCAAGCACTGTCTGCTCCCAGTCAGCCTTCACAAAGTTCCTCAAACAGGCTTCTCCTCGCTGATGTCTATTGCCAAATGTCCTACATCTCCCTCCCTCTCCAGTCTGTAGTTCTCTACTCCAATTAGCATCAACAGATGTCACTCAGTATCCCAGACACTGGGCTGAGAGTCATGATCCAGAGAGGACATATAAAACTGAAAGCAAATACTTGTGATTTTCAAGCAATGGAAATGGTCAGTGCAGGGCAGTCACTGTAAGAACTGAGTCACTGACGCATGAACTTTGAGCCATTTGAGCCATCTGACTCATTTGGCCCTTGCTTGTTCTCCACCTACAAAGCAAGGTTGTCCCCCTGCCCCTCGTACAAAGATGTATGTGATGCTCTGTAAGTACACTGTAGCTGTCTTCAGACACTCCAGAAGAGGGAGTCAGATCTCGTTACGGATGGTTGTGAGCCACCATGTGGTTGCTGGGATTTGAACTCTGGACCTTCGGAAGAGCAGTTGGGTGCTCTTACCCACTGAGCCATCTCACCAGCCCGCTCCAACGATTTTAAATAGCTATGTAGGTTTTGTTTTCATTAATCTATTCTCTCATATATTGCTGCAGTTTCCCCTCCTCTCCTCCTCTCCACCCAGTCCCTCTCCCTCCCACCCCCTTCCCTCCCCATCTACCCCTCCTCTGTTCCCCTTAGAAAAGGGCAGGCCTCCCAGGGACGTCAATCAAACATGACACGGTTAGGTATTTTGTATCTCTGACCACTAGTTATTACTAGGGCTACTACTTCAAGAAGTAAATGTGGCTGTGTGAACCAGCAAGCATGGTTTGGCCTCTCAGACCCCATCTGGGAGCTTTCTTCAAGTGCCACCGCATCTGATGGCTACACCCATTCACTGTTAGTCACAGGTCAGAGGGCTTTCTGGAGGTTCAGGCCTGTGCTTCTGAGCCTAGGGCTTTCTGGTAGTTATGTTGCAACTGCTGAGCCCTTGCTGGGATGATCAATTGACAGCGAAGCCACAACAAAAGAATGTGAGGTATCCTCGTTCTTGTAGTTGCCAGTAAGCGGGTGACACCCTATCCCACGGAGCCACTTCTCCATTCACAAACAGGAGCACAGCTGACTGCTTGGGTGACTGGAGTCTGGATGAAGTCCCAGGTACCTGACGAGACTCACCCAAGATTAGTAGACCTGGCAATGGCAGGCGAGTTGGGGGAAGGGAGCAAGCCTCCAGCAAGCATGCTCACGACAACTGTCACATTTGAAAGTAGAGCAGACGGATGACAAAACTGAATACAAGCCTTGAGTGAGTGGTCTCAAGGTTTGAGACTGCTTGGACAACCACAGAGCCAGATACTGTCACCAGAAAGTACCAGCTGCAGCTCTTCCATGTTGAACATGTCCAGACAGCTCTACGATGGGGGACATGGGTTAATCTTGGAATCTCAGGCAGAAACATCAAAACCTTAGAACATGTGTTGTTGGGAACAAGATGCTGAAGTACACACCTCGCACTTTCCAGCTTTGAGACTCTGAAACTAATTATCTCTCTACATCGAATTCTCCATCTATGAGAGATGGCCTCAAACTACCTCCAACAGCTTTAAGGCTCTGAGGTTCTTGGGTGTGTCTGATTGGGGACACTTGATACTCCCCAAGGAGGACCAATGTCATTACCATCCTGAATAACAATGACCACTGATGTTAATATGCTTAACAGTTTAAAAAAAATGAGATAAAGTTTTTGTCCTCTAAATAGCTTGTGCTATAAGGAAAATTCCAGAAGGCTGTAAGTTTGATATTCATTAAGTGCCTGAAACTGTACAGGACATCTAACTTTTCTTTCGTTTTCTTTGTGAGGGTCTTACTGTACTGCTCATACTAGCACTGACCTGCTAAACCTCCTGCCCCAGCCTTTGACGTGGTAGGACTACAGGCATACCCCACAATGTGCAATTTGTGATATTTTTCTTTTGAAACTTTAATAATAATAGTGATTGTGGCCTGGTTGCTCACAGGGGACTCAAAGGTTAAGCAGCTTCCTACATCTCAAGCTAGAGAAGGTGGGGAAAGTCAAACTCCGTTGCCTCCCACACCCTGCTCCCCGGAGTGGAAAGTCCTTCATCTCTGGCTGGCAGAGGTCTGAGACGGTGAGCTGGGTGGGGCAGGTAGAGATCTGGCACAGAGGCTCTGCCATTCTTATTGGGCCGCTTGAGCTGTCCCTTCCTTACCTGCCTTTCCATCTGGCCTAAAATCACTGAAGGCAGTGAACCCCGCAAATGGCCTTCAGAGGCAAAGGGTGGCATTCCCAAGGACTAAGTCCATAGGTTCCTGCTCTTACAATGTTTGTGTTGTTGGAGTGCAGAGAGAGTACTCGGGAGACTGAATGCCAGCCCTGGCACTTTCTGGGCAAGCTCTACTATTGTGCTACACTCCAGCCGGCTCAGGATCTTTAGAGGAGATAGAAACCATCTTTAAATGCCCATGTGTCAGGCAATGTGAGATTTTTAAGATTAACTGTATCTTTATTGATGTTTAAAGCAAGTGCGGGCTTCATTGTAACCTTCTCATACATTGTGTCACTCGGCTTTCCTTCAATGCCAGCTCCCCCCTACTGTCCCCTCTCTGGATCACTTCCTTCTCCCAAATAGCCTCACTTCTGCACTGATGTCACACTCTCTCACACACAGCCTCCACTGTGGGGAATTCTCGAAATCCATCATTCCAGTTAACCCACAACACTCAAAACTACTTCCCTCACGTTCCAAATGGAGACTGAGGACCATGAGGGTGCAGCCTGCTCAAGACAGAAGGAGATGCTGACCTAGGATTTGAATCCTGGTCTCTCATAGTCGTGTGGAACTGAACTTATGAGAGTGCAGAGCAGCCTGAGCTGTGATCTCTAATGAGGGACAGTGAGCAGAACCCTGGGAGTAATTCTAGTGGCATAGCAAGTTGGCCTTTAAAGCCAGGAAAAGATGCTAAAACTCAACACATGCCCAGAGGACACAGTAATAAGAATACAGTGTGCTGGAAGCTTTCAACTGGGGTATCAATTAAGAAGCATGTTGGGGGCAGATGGGAAAGGAACTGCAATAGCCAGGGTGCTTCTGGTCGCAGCAGCCAATCTTATAGCCCTGGGACACAGGGATGGGACACATGACCTGTCCAAGAGTTTTCTTTTACTGAGGCCCAGAGAAAAGAAACTGTGTTGTGAGCAAACCACTAGCCAGGAGGAACATGTGTGCCAAGACCCTCTCAATGTGCAGCCAACCGTGACGCAGTGTTTTCAGACTTTGTTGTTACCATACAATCTGCACTGAGTTGGGAGAGGTCCAGTGGAGTCCCCTACTCTGACACCCATGCTTAGGACACAATCTTCTTTTCAAAACAGTGCCATTGACTGGGTGTGCTGTGACATTTCCATAACCCCAGCTCCTGAGGAGCCTATGACAGGAGAAACATGAGTTTAAGGGGTATACAATGAGACCCTGCCTAAAAAAAAAAATCAAGCCACATTAGGGTAGTGGTGGCACACGCCTTTGATCTCAGCACTGGGGAGGCAGAGGCAGGCAGATCTCTGTGAGTTCGAGGTCAGCCTGATCTACAAAGTGAGTCCCAAAAAACAAAAACAAAAAGCCAAAAAGAGCAAAAAGCAACAAGCACATTCCCACAAAATAAATAACTAGAAGGAGGCAGCTGGGTGTACTGCTACATGCCTGGACTCAGCTACTCAGAAGCCTGAGGCGGGAAAGACTGAGACCAGTCAGGGCCATACAACCACCAGATTCTATCTCAGAAAAACAAAGCAGAAACCAACAGCGCTATCCCATTCTTAAGTTTAAGAAGGCCCTCCTAAAAGATAAGCTCTACTCGTAACTAAGAAACAGTAAAGTCTGTAAAGATCTAAAACAGTCCACCTGTGGGCTGCTGTCAGCTAGATCAATGGCGGGAGGAGCTTGCTGCACAGGCCTGCAAACCTGAGTTTCATCCCTGGAACCCAAATAAAGGCAGAAGGAGAGAACTAACTTCATAATGTCGGCTGATCGCCATGCATGTACCTTAGCATCTGTGCTCGTGTACACAAACACACACACACACACACACACACACACACACACGCAGACATAAAAGAGTAAGAACGTTAATTTTAAAATTGCAACTCCAATTCTAGGAATCCATCCTATGACCATACTTGGCCTAGCATACAAAAATGTGCTCGGGAGGATGTTTATTGTGAATGTTTGTGATTGTGAAAAGCTCAGAGAAAACTCACTACTCACCACTAGCCTCTGACACACACCAAATCAAAGAAATACAGATTTCACCACAACGACATGAAAATTGGAAACCGTAAGAAGTGATAAGTTGTCTTAGCAAAATGCTAAGACATATGCTTGCAATCACATAGAGAAATCTGGAACTATACACACAATAGTTACCATTCTCTCAGGACATTGGGGATGGTGGGTGAAACAGCCTGTTTGAACCCTAGCTCTTCTCTATTGCTTAAATGTCTTTCTTCCCTTCCTTACTTGTTTCTTTAGTTTATTTATCTTGAACTGTATGTATTACTTTCTATGATTAGAAATAATGTTAATGTATAAATAAGGGCCTTCAGGATGGCACAGTGGGTATGGGAGCTTGTCACCAAACCTGAGGACCTGAATTCGATCCCTGGAGCCCCTATGATGGGAGGAGAGAACTGACTCCCACGAGTTGTCCTTTCATCGACACACACATGCTGCAGTTCGTGCTCCCACATGAACCCCCAATACCTACGAGTAAATAATTTATAATAAAAATAAAGACATAATGCTAACAGCTCACAGATGTGGACTTGAATTTCAGAGTACATTAGAAATAAACAAAATAAAACTATCTTGAAGTTTACTTACAAGACCTATTTTTTTTCAGTGTTTGTTTTGTTACAGGGTTTCCTGTAGTCCAGGTTGGCCTGAGACTCTATCTAGATAAGAACAACTGCTTCCACCCCCCAAGTGCTGGAACTACATCTGTATACCACCATACCTAAGGCCTATATTTTAAATTACTATAGCTATGATCTAATACCAGTGGACCTTCCTGTTCTGTTTCTGATTTTATGGCTTAGCCTGTCTTCATTAGACCTGTATATTTGTCACCTACCATATGTCAGACACTTGCTCCTGGATGTCCTCAATACTAGAGGGTCATTTAACTTAGCCCTACAGATAGGCCAATGAGACAAATCCAGGGTCTTGGGGGCCTACAGAAAACTGTGCCATTTGATAACTGTCTCCAGGAAATTTTTCATATACACACCAGTGCTGGGGACCCAGCACTGACAAAACAATGCCTTCTCTGGGAAAGCTCACATAAGATCTCAGACATGGCAAACAGGGCATGGTAAACGTGCTGGAACTATGCTGTCAGCATTGTGGATGGCTCACTGGGCCAAGGCTCGGGAAGGCCAGATAGGGGTGTGGAAGTGCTCCCAAGTCTGTGGTGTCTGAGCAAAGTGGTGTCTGCCAACCTCCAGGATATCAGCTGACTTGGGAAGGGAAGGCTTTATTGGGGATGACATAGGATGGTGTTTTAGGAAGGGCCACCCTGGCAAGAGTATGGAGACATGTCTGTGTTGGTGTGCATTTGTGCTTATGTGTGTATGCATACATATATAATTTTCTTAAATTTGAAACTATCAAGTAAAGAAAGAACAGGCCCCAGGCCCCAGAGTTGCCCCAGGGCTGAGCACAGAGGCTGGAAACCGCTCTGAGCATCATGTCTGTGGTTACTGACTAGAGCGCTAGCACCTCAGAGAACTGAGAACACAGGGTTGGGAGGTGAGAGGCAGCTAGCACAGGACAAAGGCATGGTCAGCCCTTAGCAAGAACACACCTGTCTCCCTGGTCCATCATCTCTCAGTGGCCTCCCAGCTCACCTGACTGCCCTCTCTGCTCTCCTGGCTCTTCTCCCTCTGAGCCTTTGATGTTGGAGGCTCCAGGACCCAGGGGCTCCTCCCTGCCTTAGGGCTTCAGCCATTTCAAGGCTTTGAATTCTTCCCTCAGGATGATCTTGCCCAGAGGTCAATTTTTGGTCCAGATCTCCCACTGGAACTCCAGTCTAGTATCCATCTGCGTGACTCATGTACTCAGAAGGAAAATGAATTTTAAACTTAGCACATCCTAAACAGGACCCTTGCCCACTTATAAACTGCTATGTCTGCTGTCCCTCGCCATCTCAGAGGCAGCAGTCACTCTATCCAGCTGCTCAGCTGAAACCTCTGGTCGTTCTGAACAAGAATGACTTTGGTTGCTGTTGTCAAAGTTTCACTTTGGGCCTGGCCTGGAACTGGAGAGCCTCCTGCCTCAACTCCTGAGTCCTGGGATTGTCTGCACACCATCTGTCAGAGGTGCTCTCTAACCTGCCCTTTGGGTCTCAGAGAATCCTGTTCGTTTGAACACAGAGGCATCTAGAATTCAAACCCTTCTCAGTGTCCCATCACCCCGGGTCATGCTTCTGGCTACTATTTATCTTTTGCTTGTCTCTTTTGAAATTGCCTCCTGCTGATTCCCTACCATTCAGTGACCAGATTATTTGAAAACACGAGTGAAGTCTGTCTATGCCCTACCGCAAGTCCTTCAAAGCTTCCTCACTTAAGGCCTTACAGAAACCCGCGGGGCTCTACAGTTTGCACCAGTGCCCAGTTACTCTCTGGCCACACTGCTTTCCTAGCTCCTCAGTGGACACACTCGTGTCTCCTCTATCACGGTCTATAGCTGTGCCTTCACCCTTATGCCCACCCCCTCGCCATCTACATCTTTAAACCCAGAGAGCTCCACTCTACTTTCCCCATCCACCTGCAAAGAGTGCCATCTCTCTCCGCACACCAAAGGAGTCACCGTGACTCTCAAAGTAGGACGCTCTAGGAGGCAGGAAAATTTGCCTGCTCTGTCTCTGCCTTGTCCTCTCTGTCTAGGTCCCTGTCTCTACTGTTGTAGGCCTGAGGCTGAGGTTAAAGAAACCGACCCATAGGAAAATGGTTTAAAAAGGGGTTAGGATATGGGAGGAAAAAGTGGAAGCCAATCTGGAGCTGGCCAAACAGAAAGACCACACAGGTAGTAGGTAGGGGTTGAGGATGCTAAAGTCCAAATATAGCGCTGGGCAGATGAAGAGCCAAGCAAGTTCAGATGCCCTCAGGAGGCTGGTGGGGACCTCTGGGGCTTGGGAAGGTGTCTTAGAGTGATGCTTTTGACACTTGATAGGTGCCCAATAAACAGGGACCGCTGGCCGGGGAAACGTGGGTTATTAAGAGGCTGTGCAGATTGGCGACTGTCACATGGTGGGCACTGAGAGATGAACCAGAAGGAAACCTCCAAACCTGCACAGCTGCAAAGAAATTCCCTAGGTATTTCCCAGGCAGAGGCCTTGGGGCCGGAGAACTGACCGCGAGAGAGAACTGGAAGGTGAAACGCGCCCACGCGGGTGTGCGCCGAAGCCTCTCGGCGCCGGCGGCACTACCGGCCGGCGCCACCGGGGCCAGCCGCGCGCAAGCTCCCCAGCGCCGCTGAGCACCGCCGAGCACCGCGTGGCCCCCGCCCTCCGGTCCGCCCCCAGGCTCCTCCCCAGAGCTCCATCTCACCAATCAGGAGGAGCTCCCTCCTCCCAGTTCCAGAAGCTCCGCCTTGGGCCGGAGCTCCGCCAGCCAATGGGAGGCCGAGCCCAGCGCCCAGTGCGCGCAGCCCGCGCCGAGCCGGCTCAGAGCGAGAAAAGCGAACCCAACCCGTCGGGGCCGCCGCTCCGGACCCACCGCCTGCCGCCGCGCGCCGCCCGCCGCCGCCTCCTCCCCCCGGATCGGGTGTACTGTCCCAACCCGAAAGTCCAGTTCTGCGGCCCGGCAGCGGCGAGCGAGCGCGATGACACAGGAGTACGACAAGTGAGTGAGGCGCGGGCGCGAGTCCGGCCAGGGCCCGGGGGCCACCGCACCTGCCGCGGCGACGGCGCGGGTTCCGGGAGCTGGGAGGACAGGCTGGGTGGGGCGAGGCTAGGGGGTGGGGGGGGACACTCGGCCTGTCGTCTAAGGGCTCCCGGGCTCCCGGGCCCCGCGCTCATGGACCGGTGGGGACGGGTGGACCCTGGGCAGCCTCCTGTCACCTGCGGAGCTGCCGGAGCGAGAGATCTAGGGGAAGGTTGAAGTGTCCGCTGCCCGCGCGTTTTCTTCACTCCGGCTGCTGTGTGAGAAATCTGCTGTGGGTGTTCTTGGGCCCTTGCATCACCGATGGTAATTACAGAAGACTATTTTTGCCGTTTGGGAATATCAAGAGGAAGAAACTGCACGCAGGGTGATAAAGTTAGAGACCACTGTCGAATCGGGATTGCTTTTTAGAGTTTGGGACATAAGAAAGCAGCGAGAAATGTTCAGTGATGATGTAAGATGTGATCAGACGTTGGCAGGACTTGTGTGGGGGCAGTTCTCGATTTTACTCGCAACTTTTCTATAAATATGAAGATGTTCTGAAAGATCAAGTCTGTCTTATCTCGGCTCAGTAAATCTGGAGTGAAGAATTGGTTTCATAGTTAACTTGTTAAGGGTGGATTTTTCTCATGCTTGTTTTCTGATGAAGGTTAGCTGAGTGTGGAATCAGTAAGAGATTAATCTTGTCTTGTAGAAAATGAAGTTCAGGTAGTGCTCGGCTTTCCTTTTAGAATCCTGACCTATAACTCTTGAAGGTCTGAGGCTCATTTGAAAACACCCATGAACCTTCAGGGCCGGAGCAACAACTTGCTCTTCTTGAAGAAGTGGGCTGCAATTGTTCATGTGTTTATTTCTCTACTTACTGACTAGGCAAAAGTCCCAGTGCCAGCCTCTTGGCCTTAGGCATACTTTGGAAATATAAAATGCCTTCAGGGTAATTGCAGACATAAAGCCACTTGGAAAATATTTATTTTCTGATGCTTGTACCAATGTTGGATGGGATGGGAGAAGGGAAGCTTGAAAAACTAGCATTACGACTGTTGAGCGAGCCAACTGCTGTCAGAGTCTTCTGGAAGTGGCTATTAGACTATTAATAATAGCTCAGCAGTACACCAGAGACTCTCACCACGGAACCGGAACCGCCATCTCTATCGGCCTCAGGACCCAAAGGCTTGCTTGCGGGGAATGCTAGGTTGTGTATTGCTTTCTTCGGATAAAACTTGAGATTTATAAAGATAAGCCTTCTTGATTCTTTTTATGTTTCAAAATAATAAGCTGCTTCCAGATGTAAGCCCTCAGACTCGTCTTTTTTCCTCCCCTTTTCAAAGATGTCCTTTTTTTTCTTCTTCTAAACCTATATCTGTTTTTGAAGGATTTGGGTGACTGCCAAGCCCTAACCTTTGTTGATTACTTGAGAAGATAATCAGACTTTCTCCACTCACTTTTAGAAAAGGTAGGTCACCTCCAGGCCATTTACATATTTCATTCGTGTGTTGCAACGAGACCTGGGCCAGGACAGCCATAATTCAGATAAGTTCCAGACACCTCCGTTCTTGTTCCCTCACACACACAAAAGTACTGCCTCGTCTTGCTGAAGTCAATGTTCCGTTTTTTCTTTCTATTGACTTATTAAACAGTACCGGCTGGACAGTTGTTGAGACTGTTGACATTTCCAGGTTCTGGAATCAGTAGACTTTGCTTGGATTATTTAAATTAAACCTTCTGTAAAGCGCCACTAAATTCACCATTCGTTTTCTGGATTTTTCCCACAAACTGCGCTGTTAATGTGAAATGGTCCTTGCCTGGTGTGAAAAACTAATAAAGATTGTATTTATTTTGGGGGGAAGGGAGCACTGGAGATTAAGCCCAGGAAGCCCCCTCACCCAGAGCAGAGAAGTCACGTGCACAACACCTTAGCCAGGCCCTCTAATCCTAAAGCCTAGTAAAGGTTTTTTACATTTTATTTATTTTATTTTATGAGTTGGTGTTGGCACTCCCTTCACCCTCCCAACATATTCTCCCTCCCTCCCTCTCCCTCCCTCTCCCTCTCTCCCTCTCTCTCTCTCTCTCTCTCTCTCTCTCTCTCTCTCTCTCTCTCTCACACACACACACACACACACACACACACACACACACACACACACATCAGAGGACAACTTGTAGCAAGGCCTTTCTATCAACCATGTGGGTTTTAAAAATTTAACTCAGATACCTTTATCAGCTGAACTATCTTACCAGCCAATGAAGACTTTTAAGTGATTAATTTGCTCTCTCTGTGTGTGTGTGTGTGTGTCTTTAAGAATCAGAGAACAACTTGAAGGGATCTGTTCTCTTCTTCCACTATGTAGGTCCCAGGGATGGACCCTCAGGCCATCAGACTCATGAGCAAGTGCCTTTACCTCTGAGCCATCTTCCCTGGGCCCATGTAAAGATTTTAAAATCCTAACTGTCCACTGTTTTTCTTAAAGGCCGATTTTCATCCTGTGCCTTCGTCTGTTGTAGGCTGAGTGTTTATCTCTAAGATGAGCAGTTCACTCCCATGCCAGAAGATTAGGCGGCTTTACTGATTTATAGGCCCCGTTGGCTACATTCCAGTCTCCTTCTGCTGGTAACAGAAGTCTTCTAACTTTCTCATATACCCTGAAGGATTAAGTGAAATCTCCCTTTTGCTTTCCGTCCCTTCCTCCTGCCCCTGTTTCTCGGAAGGAGCTGTTTAAAGACATGGCCCTGGCTGGGGAAGGGGGAAGTCACATGTCGCAGCCTGCTTGAGTGTGATTAAACTGTATCCATGCCTCGCTGTATCCCGTATGTGCTGTTATAAATATGTAAATAGCCCCGTGTCTTCTTGGGACTAGTTTTGGATTTTGACAGGTAGTATTATCTCAGTGTTTCTGACGGGGGGGGGGGGGGGGGGGGGCTTCCTTCTGCCTTGCCTTCTGAGCCTGTCTTCATCTGACTTACTAAAGCTAAGGCTACTGATGTAGCTATCGTGACACAGGGTGATTTAAAATACGCCTTTAGAAAAAGTGTTTTGTAAACCAAATCTGAATTTTCTGAATGTTTTTGTATTTATTCCAAAATTATCTTTAAGAGGAGTGTGGACGCCATTTCACTAACTTTATTGCGTTTCCTTCAGACAGACCTTCAGAAGCTGTTGGTATTTAATTGACTCTGATACAGGAGATGGAGCCCAGTGCTTTGCTCATGCTAAGCAGTTGCTCTGGCACAGGGCCGTGTGTCCTATTTTAGAGGAATGTCAAAGAACTGTTTATTTAGCTTGGTTTTGGGTGTTGGTTTTTGTTGTTTTGGTTTTTTTTTTTTTTTTTTTTGGTTTTATGGGTTTTGTTTTTATACAGCTTCTAAGCTGTCTGGCTGTAGGAAGTATGGATTTAACTTTTTAATTTCTTCCTCTGAAGCAAAAGGCCCGTGCTGGTACTTCAGAATGAAGCCCTCTACCCACAGCGGCGCTCCTATACCAGTGAGGATGAAGCCTGGAAGTCGTTCCTGGAAAACCCTCTCACTGCGGCAACCAAAGCGATGATGAGCATCAACGGAGACGAAGACAGCGCGGCTGCGCTGGGCCTGCTCTATGACTACTACAAGGTAGGCTGCGGGCTCTTTACAGCTGCGAACGCCATGCTCAGACGCACCTGATTCAGCAGCCTATAAAACAGTCATTTGCTGGTGGAATGTCAGGATGCTTGCTTCTCTAGTGACTATAAATAGTTTAACGAGTCCCCCGGCTTTTGGTGGTTCAAAGCTGAGCATCTACGATCATAGAATCAAAGGGTGGTTTTTAAACAGCTGCTCTGGCCCTCGCTGAAGGAGACGCTGCTAATAAAAGGAGGTAGTAGCCTGTCTCCCCCAGTTTGAGTATTTTAACAGACTTGGTTTCGGGTGTCATGGGAAGGGTTGTTGCTGACTGACCTGTGCTCTCCCCTTCTGAGTGATCAGTGTGACCGCCTTTTCTGTAGCTGCTTTTACAAAGCCTTGGGAGCCGCTGGGGGAAACACACACTTTTGCAATTCTGGGACCTGGTTCTAAGATCAGAATACATTTTCTTTTTTCTAAAGATTTATTTTATTTATATGAGTACACTGTTGCTGTCTTCAGACACACACCTGAAGAGGGCATCAGATCCCGTTACAGATGGTTGTGAGTCACCATGTGGCTGCTGGGAATTGAACTCAGGACCTTTGGAAGAGCAGTCAGTGCTCTTAACCACTGAGCCATCTCTCCAGCCCGCAGAATACATTTTCTTGCCTGTTGCTAGACAGCTGAATTAGCCTTCACTCTCAAGTGCACCATGTGTGGGTTTTTTATACCGTTCTGCCTGATGGTTCTTAATGGAATTCTAGTAATTCAGTTGCCACTCACTGGTGACCTGTATCATACTGGGCATAGGATGTAAGGCCAGCCTGTGTGTCACTTTTGACTCTCAAGCCCAGCGGCTCGGATGCATTCAGTTAGGGTTTCAGCCACAGACCAGTGCTGGGGTGTGGCCTGCGTTCACCTTCTCTTTGGCGTTGTCCAGCAGCAGACGCCCAGGGATGGCCATTTGAACTGGTTGGTCCTAGGCATCAGTTGTTATTACTTGATAACTAGCAGTGCTTTAAACAGATTGCTAGTCAATCCAAGAGTACTTGGTGTTATCTTTTTTAACAAAGGTCTATGTAATTTTAGTTATGTGTATGCATATGAGGATGTATAGGCACGTTTCTGTACATGAGTACAGAAACTGGAAGAAGTTGGATTCCCTGGAGCTAGAGTTGTGAGCTGCCTACTGTGAGTGTCAGGTCCCAAACTCCTGTGCAAGGGCATTGTGCACTCTTAACCAATGAGCCATCTTTATTTTGTTGTTAATGGTGAAATATGAAAGAATTCTTGCATGGCAAAACACTGTACACATCTCAGCAATACGTGTGTGCCTGTTTGGACCATGTCTCAGCTGGGTTAATGTCACGGTGTACCAGTGTCATTTTTCCAGCTTTTCAGCTCTGGGGCAAAGAAAAGGGGAGTCAGACAAGGAGTGGAATGGAGCCAGAGAGATGGCCCAGCATTTAGGAGCATTGGCTGCTCTTTCAGAGGACCCTGGTTCAGTTCCCAGCACCCACATGGTGACTCAAAGCCATCTCTAACTGCAGTTCCAGGGTATCCGATGCATTCTTCTGACCCTGGGCACCATTCACACATGTGGTATACAGACATAGGTACAGGCCAAACATTCATACATGAAAAAACCAAAATACATACCTTAAATTTTAAAGAAGAAAGAAATCTTTACTCCCACTATAAAGTAAGTTTGTGATCCCACAAGTCTATTTGGCAGTTGCTCTTTACCGGTTGCTGTGGTGATCAGACTGTTGGCTCCTTGAGGGCAGATGTTGCCCAGGGCTCAGCAGGTAGTCAGGAGATGAGTGAACCAAAGAGCATCCTGAGAAATGAAAGGTTTCTTCTTCAGGTGAAGAAGGCTTCTCCCCTGAATAAGGACTGAGTCCCTCTCATTGATGTTGACACTTTAGGTCCCCAGAGAGCGCCGGTCATCAGCCGTAAAGCCCGAGGGAGAGCACCCAGAGCCAGAGCACAGCAAAAGGTGAGTGCTCCCTACAGCAGCACAGCAGCAGACAGGTGATGACAAGTGAAGAGGCAGGGCTTTGCCAAGCAGACCCGGGAAGCTCCTGGTGGGTGAGACCGTAGAGGGACCTCTGTCACCTCAGGGTCAGATTCTGTTGCTGATTTGCCTCTGAGAAGTTATGTTTATTTAGTCTGTGTTCCCCTTCCCAGAAAACATGAGCACCAACCTCTACTGGTCCGGAGGGAGGTTTTAATAAAAGCCTGGAGTGTTTGCTCATCTGCATTGAGACCCTCTAACAGGAGATGAGACCAGGGATGTATCTTCAAAACAAAACAAAACAAAACAAAACCACCTGGGTGTGGTGGCACATGCCTGTAACCGCAGCACCTGGGAGGTAGAAGCAGGAGGCTCAGGAGTTCTAGCCTGGACTCTTGGGGGAGCCTGTTGGAGACAAAGCAAGGCTTGGCGTGCAGCTTGATGACGGAGCAGTTGCCCGTGCGAAGCAGGGTGCTAGGTTCAATCCCAGATCTGCAAAAAACAAGAGAAGTGAAGTGCCAGGGGCTCTGGAATAGTTGTCTTAGTTAAAAACTCAAGGAATTAATGTCTGAACTCCTCTTGAAGGCGCCTTTTAAATATTTAGGTCACAGCTTTCATACATTAATTAAGACTCAACCGTATGGCTGTGAAATGTTTTTAAAAGGCACATTTTACACTCATTTTATTTGTGAGCATAAATCTGTTTGTGCATACCAAGGTGCACATGCAATAGTCAGAGAATCGCTTACAGGAAGGTCCCCCTTGCCACTAAGTGGCTTCCAGGCATGGAACACAAGTCGTCAGTCTTGGGGGCAAGCACCTTTACCCACTGAACCATCTCGCCAGCCCCAAATTGACCCATGTCCTATTAGTAATGAAGACTAAAACAGCCAGGCATGGTAGCCTGTACCTGTAATCCGAGGGAGTCTGAAGCAGGAGTTCAAGGCCAGCCTGAGCTATGTAGCTAGACTCCGTCTTGGGTTGGGGAGAATGACAGAAACTGACGTAAGGAGTGAGTGACGATTCATATTCCACATTCCGGACAATCATCTCTTTACTGTGGTTGTAGTCAATTGCAGATAGTTTTTGGAAGTATGCATCTATTCCACTTAATTTGTTTCATAAATATTTTCCATATTGTTATTTAAATCTTAATAATTATTTTTGGCCCGTGGCTTATAGATTTTATCTATTTCTTTACTTTTTATTATGAATCTTCTCAAGCACAAAAAATAGGAGAAATGGTAGACACCAGCATATATGCATTGCCAGGCTCAACAGCTGTACCGTTGAAATTTTTCTCTCTTTCTTTTTTTTTTCTTTTTGGTTTTCGAGACAGGGTTTCTCTGTGTAGCCCTGACTGTCCTGGAACTCACTCTGTAGACCAGGCTGGCCTCGAACTCAGAAATCCACCTGCCTCTGCCTCCCAAGTGCTGGGATTAAAGGCATGCGCCACCATGCCCGGCTTTTTCTCTCTTTCTTAACAGTCAAATTATTTCATATTTTATTTTATGTCCTTTTGCTGGAGTGTCCTGAAACAGACTCAAAATGTACTTATTTTTGCAGCCATGTCTAGTCTTTTACAATGACAGAGCCTCAGTGAAACCTTTGGTTCTTTGTCCCAAGTTGTCCTGGTTGTCCTGGGGCTTCGAGTCCTCCTGACTCAGCTTCCTGACATTTTCATTAGGATCAATCAGAAGGAGTGGATTTACAGTTCAGGGTTTGAATAAGTTTTGCTGATCTTGAGATGGGTAAAACCACCATTGTTTTGTTCCTTTATGTTCCTTCGGTTTGTAATATTTCAGGGGCCTTTAGAAACACAGTCGAGGACCACAGAAGTTTGGTGATAGAACACTTCTAAGCATGGATAAGGCTCTGGATTCCATCCCAGTATCAGGGAAAAGAGACAAAGCAAACAAATGTTTAAAGAGCCTCCACATTTGGGGCTGGGGAGACAGCAGAGCAGGTAAAGGCCATGCTAGCCTGGGTTCTTTCTGTGAGACCCAGCTAAAGGGAAAAGGATAGCACTCTCCACAGACTTGCCTTCTGACCTCAGTGGGCTGCCACATACATCACACTTGTGCATGTGCATGTACACACACACATATGCAAGTACACACATGTGTACGCAAAGGTATACACAAACACACGCAAAATAATAATGAATATTTTTAAAACTAATCATGCATATTACCCAAATATTAAACCACAATTCGTTTTCTATAAAACATCTATTGATAAAGTATGATAATGAGTTTTCCTTAGGAACGACAGTATCTCTATTAGAAAGTGATGCTTACTTGTGTGGTGCGTGTTGTTCCCCAAATTCCATCCTCAGCACCCATCTGAGAGGACAGACACCTACTGCACTGGTTAGTTTTTGTCAGCTTGATGCAAACCTAGACAAACCTTCCTAGGCAGAGGGAAACTCAGCTGAGGAATTGCCTCCAGCAGAGTGGCCTACTGGCATGTTTCTAGGGCAGGCATTTAGCTGGTAGTTGATTGATGTAGGAGGGCTCAGCCCACTGTGGGTGGTGCCATCCTTAGGCAGGCAGACCTGGGCTATATAAGAAAGGTAGCTGGGTGAGTGGAAGCAGGCCAGTAAGCAGTGTTCCTCCATGGGTTCCTTGAGTTCCTGACATGGTTCTCCTTGATGATGAACTGTGTGACCTGTGGGCCTCTCCTCCTCCACGCTACTTTTGGTTGTCATGTTTTATCAGAGCAACAGAAATGCAAGCAGGGACCAATTGTTTTTCCTTTTCATAGATTAGAATGGAGTCCTGAGAGACAAAATAGCTTGCTCAAGCTGACGCAAAATTTGAACTCAGATGATCTTGCTCCAGGATCTGTGGTTCTAATCCAACTGATGAGTTGCACTTAAAATTTCAGGTTTATAATAAAATACGAGGATCTGTGTCAGGGGCTGGGAGGAGTCCTGGAGGAGAGCTCTGGGTCCCCGCATTTCAGAGCATGAAAAGCTTTTGCTTTTGGGTTTGCTTGACTGATGTCTTGACCAGGAATGAGCCCATACTCCATTTTCTACCTAGTTGACTTCTGTCAAGTGTATTGCTATTGTGGGGAGCCCAGATCATCAGGGTGTGGGTTTATCTATCCTAGAGCATATGCTGAGTATGTATAAAGCCCTGGGTTTGAGCCCCAAGATCTGCTCAACCGTATCATCAAGGTTGAAACTACAATGTCCTTTCTTCTTTCCTGAAGAAACAGCATACCAAATGTGACGGAGCAGCCCCTCATTTCTGCTGGAGAAAACAGGGTGCAAGTGCTGAAAAACGTGCCCTTCAACATCGTCCTCCCCCATAGCAACCAGCTGGGCATTGATAAGAGAGGCCATCTGACAGCTCCCGATACAACAGTCACTGTCTCCATAGCAACCATGCCTACCCACTCCATCAAGACAGAAATCCAGCCGCACGGCTTTGCTGTGGGAATCCCACCAGCCGTGTACCACTCTGAGCCCACCGAACGTGTGGTGGTTTTTGACCGGAGCCTCAGCACTGATCAGTTCAGCTCTGGCACTCAGCCCCCCAATGCTCAGCGGAGGACTCCAGACTCCACCTTCTCCGAGACCTTCAAGGAGGGCGTTCAGGAGGTACAAAAGACAAAAACATCTTCCTAAGACAGCGGCATGTTTGTCTAAGTATTGAGTTCCACCTTTTCCTGGTTATGTAAGCTTGAAACTTAGCCCAGAATGAGTGGACCAGGAATAAAAGATTTTTTTTTTAAGAGAAAGGCCTGTAGGTATAATTTGTAAGCTAAACCTACAAATCCAAAAATTATCATCAAGGGCACATGGGTAATCTTACCAACAGCTGAGTTAACAATTATGGTTTCTGCTAAGAGATTTGCAGGGGAGAGAGAGAAAAACGGAGCCCGTGCGTAATCTTCCACTGACTCCAGTGCATCCTCATAGTTTTTCTTCAGCTTTCATCTTAGACCCAGGCAAGCTCCTGGAGCTAGCTAACGTGGCAGCTCTGTCATGTGCCTGCTGGGTGCTGCCCGATTAGTGGCGTGATCCAGAATCGGATCGAGAGGTGGTCCTTGGCACATCTACCCTGTAGACTTTACAGATGAGTTCTGCAGAGCTCTAAGGGTCTGGTCATGCACGTAGGGTGTTGGAAGCCGTACTTAATGCATTGCAGAGTCCTTTAGGTGTAGAAACCGACACTCCCCAGGAAGGGTAGCAGGCTTGTCCAGTCCTCGTGCAGACTTGACTCATGGCCCTTGTATTTTGGCTGCAGATTCTAGACTCCCAACATGTGATATGGGAAAGATAAGGAAAGAGAAAGAGTGCATCTCCGGAGTGTGTGTGTGTGTGTGTGTGTGTGTGTGTGTGTGTGTGTGTGTGTGTGTGTGTGTAGATACAGATGAATAGTATGTAAAATTAGACATTTACTTTTTATTTTATCTATTTTTTTCATTTATTTGTTTGTTTGTTTATTTATTTATTTATTTATTTATTTATGGGTTTTGTTTTGTTTTGTTCTTTAAGACAGAGTTTTGTCTACATAGGCCCTGGCTGTTCTAGAACTCACTATATGGACCAGGCTGGTGTCAAACTCACAGAGATCTTCCTGCCTCTGCCTCCTGAGTGCTGAGATTAAAGGCATGTGCCACCACTGCCTGGCTGATAATTACTTTGTTTTTAATTTAATTTTTTAAAATAGATTTAGGATTTTTGTTTAGAAATGAGCCCCCCGGACATTAGTAACCATGGCGATAGTTAAATGCTCCAGGCTCACTTGGTTGATATTTCAGGTTTTCTTCCCCTCGGAACTCAGCCTTCGGATGCCGGGCATGAATTCAGAGGACTATGTCTTTGACAATGTTTCTGGGTAATAGTTGTCTTTTTGTTTGACTTTTGGATTTTCGGCATCTCTGGTCATTTCTCTCTTTGGTGTATCGGTCTTGACAAATCTGAGGTGGCTTTGGTGCGCTTTCGCCCTCCTGTGACTCCGCCAGCTGTAGCCTTGTCTTGGGCAGGGGACACTGGATGTGGTGATTCAGCTTGGGCTTCTGGTTTTCGCTCTCCTCAGCTCCTGGTGTTGGTTGATACTTCTTCCTTCCTTGGTTCCCTTCTGTGGCGTTGAGGGACGGAATCTGAAGGGAGGGGTGGAGACTAAGTTAGATCGCTGTGGACCCTTCTGCTCCCAAAAACGTGCACATAGCTGACAGGGGTAAATGTAGTGGACAGAGAACTTTATTGTCCTTGTTAATGATCAAATAAACAAATGTAAATTTTTCCCTTGACCTGGCAACTTGGTTTTAGCTTTGTAAAATTGCACCATACTCTGGAAATAGGAGCACTTTCTAGGTTCATGAGAAATAAAAAAAACAACTCAAGTTTTTTTTTAAAGTCCAGGATTCCATTTTTTCATTTGATGTGTTTAGACTTCCTTTATAAGCATGTCCCAAAGTACACGATTCACAGACTCACAAGCATTAGGGTTTGTGATAAAGCTGGCAGGCTTCTCAATGACATGTCAGATAGTAATTATTTTAGATTCTGTGGCCTCTCCATAGGTTTTTGACTATCCAGCTTTGATGTCATAATGAAAAGGGGTCCACAGATAAGGCATAAGCAAGTGGGTATAATTGGCCAGTCTCCAGGGTAGGCAGGCTCTGAGTGGCTGTGTAAAGTAACAGGGAACATAGGCAGTTGGGGAGGGCCTGCGTAGAGACAGAGTGCATGCAGGCCGACACAACAAGAGTGTGTTGGCAGCTAAATGGCTGGATCAGGACTCTCAGTCCCTGTTTGCAGCCTTGGCTCCACAGATTCCAGATTGGCAACAAGCCCCATGAGGTCCCTTCCACCGCCTGCCCAGTTCCTGATATCATTCTTATAGCCCAAGTGTCCAGATGTCTAATTGATAATATTATATCAGAACTTGTAATCAGTATTTTGTAGCCCACTGAGGTTCCAGTCACTAGGCCCTTGGGTTTAGGATCCTGCTTATCAAGTGATTGTGTGTGGGGGGGGGGGATGGACCCGGGGCAGGAGACGGGGCAAGTGCTACTTCTGATGTGGCACAAGCAGGTGGATGTTTTGCTGGTGGTCTCCTGTCTCAGGACACCCCCCCCCAACCCACACACACACCATAGCACTTTAGGACTGCCCTAAAGTGTCCAGGAAGTTTCCAAAAGACTAGGCCAGACCTGTTGCTTCTTGGTCCTCTAGGAACAACTTTGAGTATACCCTGGAAGCCTCCAAGTCACTGCGGCAGAAGCAAGGGGACAGCACTATGACATACCTGAATAAAGGCCAGTTCTATCCTGTCACCTTAAAGGAAGGAAGCAGCAATGAAGGGATTCACCACCCTATCAGCAAAGTTCGAGTAAGTTCCACGCCTGACTCTGTCCTCCAGACAGCCTTGTCACGTGACTCCCGGCCCTGCTCGGTCCAGGTGTTTGTAACTGAATAAAGGCGGGAAAGTGCCAGGCTGTGCTGCGTGCTTTGTTTTTAAGGATTATTCTTACTTTTCTTCCTGTGTCTCTGAGTGTTTGAGCATGAGTACTGATGTCCTTGGAGGCCACTGGGTTCCTCGGGTCCTTTGGGAGAGCAGCAAGGGTCCTTACCCACTGTGCAATCTCCCGAGTCCCCCACAGCCTTGCTTTAAGCCTTAACTCTGTGATCTAACAACAAGGGTCTTTCCCTGAAGCTGCTCGCCCGCTGGGGTCCTTATGCTGTACCTCCTTCTCATTCCCAGAGTGTGATCATGGTGGTTTTTGCTGAAGACAAAAGCAGAGAAGACCAGCTGAGACACTGGAAGTACTGGCACTCCCGTCAGCACACGGCCAAACAGAGGTGCATTGACATTGGTGAGTGGCCCAGAAGCCCACCAGGCGCCAGTGCCCAGCTTGCCAAAACCAATTACTTTTGGCAATAATGAACTTCCTGCCGAAAGCATTTGAGTTTTGATGCCAGCCTCAGATGTGTTCCAGGCAGTGTCCTGTGGCTCTTGGAATCAGGGCTCTGTCCTTACTTCCTCCACGGGGCCCGTGCCCAGGCAGAGGTTTGCCATGTGACTCTGTAGCCAGGAACATTAGCCAGCTAGCATAAGAGTGTCCCACTTTCAGCCTACGTTTCGGCCTTCTCTGCTGTTCCAGGGGTGGAACCCAGGACTTCCCACATGGCAGGCAAGCACACAGAGCTCCATTCCCCACCCAGTCTGCACATTTTGAGAGGCATAATGTCTTCTTTAGCTCATTACCTGGCTTTTATGTAGAGATAATGACAAAGAGATTTCCAAATGGACCAAAAGAAATCCCTTCTCAGCTATACCCTGAGCTAGCTTGCTCATCCTGTTGATCTGCAATAGCCCAGTGATGGATGCCCAGGGTACAACTCTACAGCACCTCTGTTCCCTTCTGGTCGGTTTCCAGTCTTACCCACCACCATCACCTTCATCCCAGGTGGCTTTTTAAACTTTCGGGCTCTCTTTTTTGTAAGAATAAGAAGAGCTGAATTTGTTGTGACAAAATCTTTCCGTCTAGCACAGGCTGGGCTCAAACTTACTCCATAGCCATGCTATCATTTAATTCACAGCAAATTCTAACTGCTTCGGCCTCCAAATTTCTGGATTATAAAGTTGTGCCTCCCCACCCAGCTTAGAAGAACCGAGTTCTTGTCTTGGTTCCATAGACACGTTTTGAGATATTGGGACCATTGATTAAACTTTTTAGACTAAAACTTCCTAATGTTGACCCAGCGATACGGAATTAACTCTATCTAAGCTTGCCTCAACTTAAGATTTTTGTGATTATTTATTTTTTTTCCTCCTTTATTTTTCAACTTCCTTCATTCCAGCAAAATCCTCACTTAAGTCATCCGTAGGATGATGTAGAGAACTGAGTATTTGTAGACCTGCCACGAGCTCACCCTGAAACTAACCATCATGACTTTCTTTTTCTTGTTGGTTGTTCACATAGCTGACTACAAAGAAAGCTTCAACACTATCAGCAACATTGAGGAGATAGCTTATAACGCCATTTCCTTCACGTGGGACATCAATGATGAGGCAAAGGTATGTCATAACGTCCAGGGTGTGTCTCGCCCCTTCCAGCTGTCTAAAAACTGGGAGGAGCTTCAAGATTTCACAGCCGATCTGCTTCGCAGTTCTACCTTTCTTTCCCTCCTAGATGTTATGCAACTCTCCTCTCAGGTCCCACCCTCCTCCAAAGCTGCTTCTTGTCATCCCTCAACACACATGTGAACCCTCCAGGCTGAGCTGTCACCTGCCAGTGCCTCCTGTCTGATCCCCAGTCCCACCCAGGCCCTCATTCATCTATCTGCCTTTACTTCCTCATCTGCACAGTAGCATCTGCACCTTCCCCTCCCTCCTGCACGGATGACGGACGGATTAGTGCCACAGCATCCCTCCAGCCAGGCAGGTTCCTGCACAGAGGCTAAATCCACGTTGCAAGCAGTTACCAAACAGCAATAGAAGTTGCTTTTCCCTCGTGCAGTGCACGAGGTGTCAGATTCAGAGGGTCACTTGCATGATTCTCTGGGACTTTCCGACCCCTGTAGGGACAAGCAAGGGTATTCTTAAGTTGCAACTCCCTTCCCACAGTGGTCTCTCCATTCTCTTCATTAAAATTTTTAGAGTTTTGCCAGTCAGCGGTGGTACACACCTTTAATCCTAGTTCTCATGGGGCAGAGGCAGGGGGATCACTATGAGTCCCAAGTCAGTCTCCTCTACATAGAGAGTTTCAGGCCAGCCAGAACTACATAGTAGGAACCTATCTCAAAAAAAGAAAGAGGGGGAGAGGGAGGGGGAGGGGAGGGAAGGGGGAGGTGGGAGAGAGGGGGAGGAAGAGAGAGAGATATCAAATACTGAGAGGTTCTTGAGAGTCAGGTGAATGAAGTTTGTTCTGTCTCCTGTCCATGATGGTTGTATCTTAGGCACAATCACACGCTTCCACTACAGGAGACAGTCTATAGGAAGCGCCAATGCTGTGACAGTTCTCCTGCCAGCCCACACCACTCCATGCAATCGTCAGCTAGCTGCTCCATCCAGAGCTGGGTACCAGGTGAAGTTTTAGAGGGGCTGCTGCCACTTCCTGAATGTTTGTCTCAGTTGTGTGGAAATTTAAAACTGCAATAGGACTTAGCACATGGCTTCTAAGAAGCCCTGTTAGAGGAGATGGCCATGCTCTCTGGGTGCTTCTGGTCTCAGGCCCCTGAGAGTTGCTTCCTGCTTCACACTGGAAAGCCGGGGAGTGACGCGGTTAGCTACTGGTAAAGCGCTAAGCACTCTGTTCTGACTCGTGTGAGACCTATGGAAGGCCCTAGCTCAGTTTTGGCTTTTGTGCTTTTGGTTTGGTTGGTTGTAGGTTTTTTTGTTGTTGTTTTTTTGTTTTTGTTTTTGTTGTTGTTTTTGTTTTGCACCTTTGCTACCACTGAAAAAGCAAAAGGCGGACGGGGCCAGTTCTGCTGTCTGTTGGGTGTGGCCAGGATTAATAAGCACTTGTCGGAGTCTGGGAGCTCTTGGCTGGAAGGACCTGCATATGGGCAGGGTGCTTTGTTTGTATGATGTGTCACTCTCGAGGGTAGGAGTAACAGGGCTGAGAAAACAGGGACAGCGGGCTGTGTGCTGCAGGCTGACAGGTACTTACACCAGAGACAAATACTCTCCGAGGAGAGTCTTCAGTCTACTTAAAACAGGGAGGCAGGCAGAGTGGCGCCCTCCTGCACACAATTCAGAACCCACACTCAGCCCTCTCCTACTCCCTGGACATGGTGGTGTGCCATTTCTTAATGAAGCTACTCCCTTTTGAAGCTGACACCAGACCTCAGTTCTAAGCCTGGGTTGGGATTCAGCAAGCAGATTCTTAGCTTTCCCCAGCCAAGTCCCTTCCTCTGTTTTCAAGCTTAAAGTAATTAATGCCTCGAGGTAACTAGAGTGAGTAGGTGTTCGTGCAGAATCCTGTACAGTCGGGTGTTTTGTTTACTTACTTATTTTATGCAAGTATCTACCGTCCTAAGTGGCTCCCTTTCTTGTTCTCACTTGGTTTTTTAATTAATTCATTGTTTTCTTAGTAGTGCTAAGGATTAAACCCAGGGTTTCATGCTAGGCAAGCTATACCCTAACCCAGCAATATGTTAATTTCTGATTCTCTCCCACAGACATCCATTTTGCTGGACAATGTGTGGAACTCTTTTGCTCTGATTTCTAATGGTAACACTTATACTCTGTGGCATACCAGTATGAGTAAATCCAGAAGTGTCACCCAGTACCCTCTTGGGTCCTATACCTATGTACGCTCCTATATATAGGCTTCTGCCTCTCACTTTGATGTCACTGTTTTGAGAACAAACAAAGGCAAATCACGAATGTCTTGGCTCATGGCTCATGCAGTGCTTGGGAAAACACTGCTCCAGCCTGGACTCAACTCACACTGGCGCCTCTGCACATGCAGGTCATGGGTGCAAGCAGGGACTGCTGGAGCCACGGAAGGAAGCATCGAGGGGAGAGCTGTCCATGTTTAAAGGAGCAGCAGAAAGAGAAGTTACTTTGAAAACTAGGAACGTCCGGGTGTGGTAGTACATACCTTCCTTTTATCCCAGCATTCAGGAGGCTGAGACAGGTAAACCTTTTGAGTTGGAAGCCAGACTGGTTTACATAGCAAGTCCCAGGCCAGCTGTGTAGTGCAGACATTCATTGGCAGCTGGGCATCTTTTAGAGGCTCAGAAGTCTACAGACAGGTTACAATTCAGCCATTGATTTTCCAGGAGGTAGGAGCCCCAATTTCTTCCTGAACACCATGTAACCAAGCTGGGCTGCTGAGTATAAGTTCGACAGGAAGAGGCAGCACCTGCATTTGGACCTGAAAAGATAGGCAAGACGCTAACGTAGGATTTATAGGGTAAGATACGAGGGGGCTCTCACCCAGAGAAGAGAGGACAGGCGGTAAAGTTCAAGTGTAGAACAAGGTGGGTACATGGCATGCTCGCCTGCATGGACAGTCCCCTTGTGCAGGCAGGTTCCTTCCACCCTGCAGGAGCCAGACTTCATCCAGCTAGTGACTGAGGCTACTAACATGGCTAGCTGCAGACTTCTAACTCCAGTTCTGGGGTTCCAGGTTACATCACTAGGACTGCAGCTCACATAGGTCACGTGGTAAATGGACATCTGTGGAGTAGCCTAAGATCTTAAGGATAGCATCGCCCTGTCGAGGGAGACTGTGCACCTTACTTTACACGTGGAATGTGGAGGCTGACATTTCCAATCAGGGTCTCTCTTCTGCAGTAGTCCTAACTGGAGGGAAGAATTGTGGTTCTGCTGGAGCTCCTGGCTTAGCATCTACTCTTATCTGTTTTGGCTCATAAGCCTTAATTACGGGTTTACATTTACAGCAGCATTGAGATTTGATTAGGAAGCAGGAGAAACCTAGAGATCTAAAAAGGAATAGTGGGAAGAGAAGTTAGCGGGAGAACCAAACTGTTTGGGTGACTGTCCCGGGCAGTGCTGTGCTGGTGTGCCTTGCCCTGCTCACGCCCCACCCAGAACCGTACACCATACACCATACAGGTGCTTAACCTGCTTCGGAGCCTGTGTGCAGCTTGGTGAAACCAGGCACCTGCGAGACCAGTGCTCGACCCTGAGCTGGATAGCAAACACTCTGGGCCGGGTATTGTTTGAAGCTCTTATTGCCGATAGGACAGCATTGCAGAGAAATTACTCTAGAAAAACACTTTAGCTGCTAAACAAAGAGTTTATATTAGATGATAATCTGCTGCAGAGGAGTGGAAATTATAAACCAAAGAGCTATTGCCCGGGAGTTTAGAGATTCTGGACAGCACCAAGGAAGGTTATCTAGCAGCAGCTGGGGAGTGGCTCTGATGACAACCAGAATGGCACAGGAAGAAGTCAGTCAAGCATGGGCCATGCTCCTGGAGTGGGCCATACCAGGGAAATGCTTGCAGAGAGCCTGGTGTGCTTTGTGTGTTGTGTCTCCCATGGCTTAAGGCTGCAAAGCCCCTGGTGCTTTGCTGTCAGACCTCTAGCAGGAGGCTGTGTAGTCTCGGTATGTGACCAGGCTGCTCGCTCACCAATGGAATTGCATCTTTCCATGCTGTGATCCTTCTCTGTGTGTGACACACCAGTGGCAACACACTTTTTATCTCTTTCTAGTTCACTTCCTCCCATTTCTTGCCTTCCATGCAGGGCCTTAGGCTGAGGAGCTAGGGCAGGGGCAAGGACAGACAGAGGCACGGCATCCTATCCATGTAAGAGCTGTAGGGTTGGACTGTATGCTGTGATAGTCCAGCCGCTCTGGGAAGGGATCTGGACGGTTGTTATGGAACACAGGTTTCTGTCATGGAAAGGCTCACGTTACAAAAGAAAAAGGATTAGAACGTTGACGCCTACTTTTAGGTCCCAGAAACTTCACCATGAGGGTTCTTGTATTTAGGTGGAGTGGCATCTTTCCTTTTGTCTCCTTGGCTTAGCAAGAGCAAGTGGAGTTCCTGGGGCGGGGCCATCAAGGCTGGAGGCTGTAAAAGGGGTGTAGCCACTCTGGTAACTTGAACTTGGGATGTTTTGCGTGTGCTTGTGGGATGCAGGGCTTATGAGTTTAATGGCCATTTGGTTTTCTTTTCTTTCTTTCTTTCTTTCTTTCTTTCTTTCTTTCATTCTTTTTTTTTTTTTTTTTTGTCTAAGCATAGTGTTTGGGATTCATTGTAAGCGTGGTTGTTTGGTTGTTTGTTAATGTCTTTAAAGGGACTGAACACATTGCTTGCATTTAAAAGGATTCCTTTCTAGTGAAACATCCATGGGGTGCCATTAAAATCAGGCGGTGCCATGTTTGTTTGTATTAAGCTGGGACAGGTTTGGTTTGTTTCACAACTTATTTCCAGCGTGAATGGGAGGGCGGGAGGGAAGAGAGAAATGAGTCAAATGTTGTGCTTGTAATTGCAATTAGATGATGGGCAAGGGACTTAAAACTTAAGTCTTTAAAACTTAAGTCCCTCGCTCATCATCTAATTGCAATTACAAGTGAACCAACTGGGCTGCCTAGGCCTGGTCAGGAAACACTGTTACTGTGAAACTGAAAGGCCATGGGCCAACATGGTGGCTCAGCAGGCAAATTGCTTGTTGCAGAGCCTGACAGTTTGGATCAGTTACCTGGATCCACGAGGTGGAGGGAGAGAACAGGCCCCCACACTCTCTCCTTTGACCTCCCCCAACCCCACATACATACACTAAATAATAAATATTCCTAATATTACATCACAGAGGCGACTTTGAGTCTAGGCCAAGTCTGTAGCTAACTAGATTGTACTGGGTTATCTATACATGCCTAGCCTTCTGCTCCCAGCAGCACTCAGGGTAGCCATCTGCTTGATGTTCATGGACAAGGGTTTTCACATATGCAGTTTAAAGGTACATATTTTGGGGTGAGGAAATGGCTGAGTGGGTAAAGGGCCTGAGGATCTGAGTTCACACCCCAGGTACCACAGTAAAAGCCTTGTGTGGCTGTGCACACCTGTAACACTAGGTCTGAGCAACAGGCAGGAGGACTGCTGGGCTTGCCCATTGCTGGGCTTGCCTGTTGCTGGGCTAGCTCCAGATTTGGGAGAGCTCCCTATCTCAAAGGAATAAGACAGGGTGTTGACAGAGCAGGACACAATTCATCCTTCCCTCCCTGGCACACACCAACAGCCTCACACAGTAAATAAATAAAAATAAAACCCGGCAGCCAGGTGTGGTCATACCTTTAGAGGCAGAGGCAGGCAGATCTGTGTGTTCAAGGCCAACCTAGTCTATAGGATGAGTTCCAGGACAGCCAGAGTAACACAGAGAAACCCTGTCTTGAAAAAAACAAAAATAAATAAATACATACATATAAACGTATGTACATATAACAAAACACTAAAGTAAAAAATTTAAAAGTATGTCCAACAAACAAAGAGCCACATGCCTCTATGGAGTGAGGCGTCTGAGAGCAGAGCGGTGTTAGAAACACAGCCCATTCCCTTGAGGCGGCTGCTGCTCTGGTTACTAGCGCAAGGGTGACTCCTCTGTGAGGCATCTTTAAACACTAGGTCTTTGCGGCTTTGTTGCACCAATGTTCCAAGGTGTGTACACTCTGCAGAGTCTTAAGCAGTAAACTGAAACACACCAAATCGTGGCAGGTCTTTAGAGCCCACAGGTAACAATAGCGAGCATTTATTCAGCATGTGCCTCAGGGTGAGGGCCAGCTGAAGGTGTCTCTGACTGCCAGGGAGACACTTGGCAGCTGAAGAAAGCCTCGCTTTAGTAGTGAAACCTGCGTCCTGTGGAAGGAGTTTCAGGCACCCATGCCTGTTTAGCCACTGTTGGTGTTGTTGCTTGAGTTAGGTGTTTTCTTTGGGGGGGTGGGGAGTGGAGCAAATTTTTACCCTTCCTCCATTCTGCCACTCCCAGGAAACAATGAGCTCCTCTGTGGAGACTTCTCATTTGACAGCTTGTCACCCTAACCCTCCTTCTCGTGTTCCTTCCTGAAAATCCCATCTGTGGCTTGCTCTGTCTTTCAGTTGGCTTTGCCATGCCTGTTTAGTTTTGTTTTTTAGGTTTGTTTTGTTTTGTTTTGTTTTTTTGTTTTGTTTTTTGTATCTTTGCTACTTTTAAAACAGAGCAGAACAGCTGTGGCTCTGGCCTGCTGTGGAGTAGATATTTGGAGGCGGTGTGAGGCCTTAGAGTCAGGGGTTCTTATAAATGGAAGCCACAGGTCTCCCCAGCCTTTTGTTAAGCAGATGAGGACTTGACCCCTCTGTTAGTCCACAGACTTCGCCTTCAGCCCTTCTCGTGCTTCCAGAACTTTTGGTTGGCAGTCAACTTGCTGCTGAGTCTCCTTTGTGACCCATGTGCTCTCTCACCTGTCCTGTTCTGTACCGTGGGATGGAATGTGGTCTGTGTTTGTCTTTAGTCACGCCCCCATCCAATTCTGCATAGTTCTGAGCACACATTCTGCTTCTTTGGGACAGCAAGTGCCAAATCACTGCATCTGCCAAGTGTCCTTAGGTTCACCAAGTCTGGGCCGTGGAGCACAACAGAGGGAAGGGGAGCAGGTAGGTCCCTCCAAGGGTTTTCTCCTCCGTGCCTCCCTTTTATCTCGGTGACTTTTCCCCTGGCTCTCTGCATGGCACAGAAACCGAGACGCTGTGTGGGCGGTGTGGGAAGCGGCTGTGGCAACAGCGTGCTGACTCGAGCTTGTTTCCCCTTCAGGGAACGCCCCTCCTGGCCGTGGGAAGCCTGCGAGTCAGTACTTTTTCTCCTCCCACGTCCCTGCCCGCCCCACCCCTTCCTGCCGGGTCGGCTCTTTTCTTTTGATGGTCATTTGATAGTCTGAGAAGTTACCAAAATGCTCAGCTGCGCCCTTCAAGCCCTTGGAGCAGTTGGCAGTTCCTGGTGACAGTGTTCTTGTAGTTGTAGTGTCTTTAGGACAGCATAGTCACCTCCCACCAGAGCAGGGAGCAAGTGTGACGCACCTAGATTATCTGGAGCATCAGAAATGGAACTAAATGCTGCCGAGTGGGTGACTCAGTCTCGATACTGTCTCGGCTCCATACACTCATTAACTGCACGTGAAGTGGGGTGCCAGGGAGAGGAGGTGCACGGGGTGGGGGTGGGGGGACAGGGCAGGTTTATTTGTTTGTTCTGGTGGAGGTTGGGGGAGGGCTGTGTAAAGCCCAATAAATGATCCCTACTAATTAGACATTTGGCCAAGAACTGGATCTTGATTTACAGTTTAAAATCTTACACTATCAGCTTCAATTCAGGTACTTAGCCTCTTTGACATATACTAGGAAAAAAAAAATGGTGATTTTACTCTGTCTAGTTAGTGCTATTGGAAATGAGGGGGAAATATTACCAACGTTTTCATTTCATCTGTTGGACAATTTCTCCCCATGAAGAGCTACTTAGAAAGACCTTTGTACTGATTTGGGTGATTAAACTTGAATTTATCCTATAGTTTCTACTTTCCTTTTAGAAGATAGATTACATTCTAGAAAGTAGCTTATAGATATTATCTGTATTTGACTAAGTTGAATTTTGATACATAAAAATAAAAACAAAGGAGAGTCCCAGAGGCCACTGGGATTGTATCCAAGATGGCTGTCTCTGTGTCTCCTGGAGCCATGTGGCCATCAGCTAAGTCCTGCAGCTCGTTTGCAACAAGTAGGAATTTGGCACAGACAATCTGCTTGGTTTGAAACTGGGAGACCTTTAATTCATGCCTCATGATCAAGGTGACCTTCGGCTCCATCTTCTGTGTAGGTGTCTGTTTCCCCTTACCCTCCCACGTCTCCAGGTTTACACAGGTGGCTCTCCATGAGGGGCTAGGAATGGTCTGGCTCTGGAGTCCTGGGAGCTGGGCCCTAATAGGGCTTTGCCATCTCTGTCTCTAGTGAGATTATGAGAGCCAGGCACCATGGGTAGTGTGTGGCATCCATGGGAAGGGAGACATTGAGGATCAGTGCATATGGAGAATGTCAGGCTGCTTCAGTTACCATGGTAACCTTACCTAAGCATCTTCCCCAGTTGTACCCCTTACTTATCTCTGTCCTTTCCCCTCCATTGGAGTCTTTCTTGTGATGTGTATCAGGCAGTCAGAGCTTTTTAAGTGCATCTTTATGCATAGGTAACAAGTAAGCCAGGGGCTCTCAGCTCTGAAACCAAGCCTTTCCCCCAAGTCAGGCAGAGTGTAAGGGCAGAGCGCCATTGGTTTACCCCTGAACTTCCCTAGACAGGTATGACTCGTTTCTAATGTCCTTCCAGGGAATTCTACACACATTGTCAATGCTTTGCTACTAAGGCAGAAGAACTGGCTTGAGAGGCCCTATCGCAAAAAGCTCACTTCCCTAACTGTATGGTCAGTTGGCCAGTCACTCAGCTGTGCAGCTCCGGGAGGGGACAGACATACCGGATCAGGCAGCCTGGCTTGAAGCAATGGCATTCTCCAGACTATGGATCATCAGCAAAGCCAAAACCGTGTTCTTGGGTCTGGCATCAGCAAGGCCAAGCACCATGTTCTTAGGAGTTCCAAGGAAGATGCGTTTTCAGCCAGTGATTCATTGGCTGCTGAATATTCCAGCAAAGCGTATTTGAATTGGACTTTACCTTTCTGAGTACCTGTTGTGAGTTTAGGTGGGAAGGAGACAACTGAGCCTAGTCTGAAGAGGGAGCTAACATGGGGGCCCAGCAGGCATAGGGGATGGAGAAACAATGGTGGACTTGTCTTCTGCAACTTCAAGATCACATTGGAGATGGGGAGAGCTGTATTCCTTAGCCTGTCTGTAATTGCACTGTGGTGGGGTATGGGGTAACCTGTCCTAAATTAGTCTTAGGGTTTCTATCGTGGGGCTGAAACACCATGGCCAAAAGCAAGCTGAGGAGGAAAGGGTTTATCTGACTCATACTTCCACACTGTAGTCCATCACTGAAGGAAGTCAGGACAGGAACTCAAGCAGGGCGAGAACCTGGAGGCAGAAGCTGATGCAGAGGCCATGGAAGGGTGCTGCTTACTGTCTTGTATCCAGTGGCTTGCTCAGCCTACTTTCTTATAGGATCCAGGACCACAAGCCTAGGAAGATTCCCTACCCATAATGAGCCGGGCCCTCCCCCGTCAATCACTAATTTAAAAAATGCCTTTCAGCCTTATGTGGAGGCATTTTCTCAGTTGAGGTTCCCTTCTTTCAGGTAACTCTGGCTTATACCAGGTTGACATAAAACTAGCCAGCACAATTATTAAGAAAAGTCCAGAGCTGAAAAGATGGTATACTTGGTGACCTAGTTCAAGTTCTGTTGCTGTTGAGAAACATTATGACCAAAAGCAAAGTGGGGAAGAAAGGGTTTATTTCATCTATAGGTTACAGTCTACCATCGAGAGAAACCATGGTAGGAACCGAAGCAGAGCCCATAGAGGAACAGTGGTTACTGGCTTATTCCTCTGGTTTGTTCAGCTACCTGCCTAGGGATGATGCCACCCACTGTGGGCTGGGCCCTCCTGCATCAGCTAGTCGTTAAGAAAATGGCCTCCAACTTGCTCACAAGCCTTGCTGGAGGCCATTCCTCAGGTGAGGTTCACCCTCCCCACGTAGTTTAGGTTGGTATCAAATTGACAAAAACTGACCAGCACAGTGGGTATAGCATTTGCTCTGCAAGTGTGAGGGCCTGTGTTCCATCCTCAGAGCCCAGGTAAGAGATGTATGCCATCAGACCTTGCAGAGAGACAAGCTCTTCCCAGGATGAGGTTCAAGTGGCCTGGGAGAGTCACTGTGCTGCCTCTGGCCCCACATCACTGGCGGCCTCTGTCCTCCCCTTCCACATAACACACCTGGTGTCTTCTGACACGTACCAGGTCTGGACACCAGGCTTGCTCTCACAGTCCTTCTGACCTGGACTAGTCAGACACTTACAAACTTAATTCTTCATCTCTTCTACTTTGTTCCTGGGCAGTCATTTCTGACTGAGTGTTCTGCCTCCTTGTGTCTCTTCTGTTCCCCTTCCTTTGAGGATAGACATGGGAGGAGCAGCCAGCCCTGCGAACAGTGTCATGAGGCTCACAAGATGCTTCTGGGAGAATCCTTATACAGCAGTTCAGGATATAAAGAGGACACACATGAAACCCTCAGCTAACATACATCCCTTGCTTTCAAGCTGCATTTTACAACCAATTGAAATCTTTCTGAAATATTCTGAGTGCATGAATTCTCGGCCAGGAATGAGGAACTGTCCTAGAAAAAAATGGCCTGGATGTTTAAAAAGAATCTTGCAGAACATCTTTGGCCTGTTTGGTAGTTGATTTTTGTGGTTAGGTTTCTTTTTTCTCTTATAACTATTTTGGGTGGGAACTTTAGTTGCAATCTTTTGTGATTAATGTTTTGATTAGTTGAATAACATCATACTTTTTCCTCAGGAGAAGTCGCAAGGAAGTGTAGAAACAGAAAAGTTAGCATCGCAGGTTCCTTCCATAGCAGAGACATCCCCACCTCAGTACGCAGAGACATCCCCCACCCCAACACTCTGCTGAAGGGAACGTGTTAGTCAGTCTGTTTGAAGAACTTAGCAGTAGCAGAACTGGAAGTGGTACGTGCGTGCATGAGTGTGTGTGTGTGCTTGCTCGCGCTCAGGTGCATCCACTCTTGTTTTGTGGAGGAGACACTGGGTGTGTAGCTATCCATCTCACTCTTTATCCCTCTGATGGCTTCTGTAAGAGACTTTGGTGATCATATCAACAGAGGGAATTTGTCTGCCTCAGAAGAACTCTTGGATGCAGCTTATTTTATACAGATTTGGTTGCCTTGGTCTCACTCAGCATGTGGACTCGATCGCTTTCTAAATTCCTTTATGTGTATGGCTGTCTTGCCACTTCCTTAAGCGTAGAGACAGCTAGGGTTGATCTTTTCCTTCAGTTCTCCCTCAGCCCTTTGAGTATAGCTAGACTGACAGAGAGTTGGCGTGGCTCCACGACTCTGCGATACCTCTCAAGCCCAGACTGGATAGCTTATTGAAAGTGGAAATGTTGACCTATGAAAGCACACACTCTATGTCTTCTCTTTTATTAAAAACATATGCAAGGGCTGGGACTGTAGCTCAATGGTAAAACCCTTCACTCTTGTGCAGAAGGCTCTGGGTTGAATCCCCAAATAAGTGAAAAAACAAAAACCCCAAACCAACATATTTTGCCTGGGCAGTGGTGTTGCACACCTCTAATGCCAGCACTTGGGAGGCAGATGCATCTCTGAGATGGAAACCAACCTGATCTACAGAGTGAGTTCCGGGACAGCCAAGGCTACACAGAAAGTCCCTATCTAAACAAACAACAGATCAAAACAAAAACAAACTACTTACGTCTCCCAGAGGTGACTGAGGTGTGATCTCAAAAGGTCACGTACCATACAGCAGAGTCGCAACTAGAGCACGTGGGGTTCACACCGAGCTGTTAATCCTGAGAAAATTTCTTAACAACTTTGAGTACCTGAGGACGGATATGACCTCATGGAATAGCAGGATCTGTGGATAGTGGATATTCCTACTTCATAGGTCAGTGCCTGTGCAAAATGCTTTTTCAATTAAAAATTCATGCAAGAGGGGCTGAACTCTTCACGGGAGAAACCCCGTGTTAAGACAGGTTTTATAATCTTCAAGCTTTGAAGCTGAAGGAGACCTTTGGTGCACTGAAGCGTGCTGGCATGTAGGAGACCAGTCCCTTTACAGGGTAGCATCATCCTGGTTGGGCATGTGAGCACCAACTGGAACACCTGAAGATGGTTTTGGTGTCTGAACCACCCAAGCTGAGGTGTCCCAAATCCCCAGCCACATGGCCTGTCACTGTGGGTTTGGGGACATGAGCGGTCCGACATGGCTGTGGCGTAAAGCAGTGTTGGAGAGAGAGGCTCCCAGGGCTTTTGTGGACAGTGGGGAGGAGGAAGGAGGCAAGAGTGCTCTGTCTAGCAAGTCCCCAGGCCACGTTGAATGAGGTTACATCCTTTAAAGGAACAGTATTTATAGGAAGTAGACTGGTAAATGTATGTATGTTTATGTATTTCTGTGTGTGTGTGTGTGTGTGTGTGTGTGTGTGTGTGTTTATGTGTACATGTGTGCTCATGTGTGTGGAAGCCAGAGGTTGATACTGGGCTTCGCCCTCTATCACTTTCCACCATAAATCTTGACACAGTCTCTCCCTGAATCTGGAGCTCACCAACTCTCATCTCGGTTGGTAAGGATGGGCAAACTCCAAGTATCCCCTTGGCTCTGCGTCCTCAGCACTGGGCTTACAGTCCACGATGTCACGCCCAGGTTTTAGTTGTGAACCAAATTCAGGTTTTCCTGAGTGCTGCTAGGCTGGTACCTGAATTACTCAAATCATTTTATCTGCAGTAATGGCAGTAAGGTTTGGGGCTCACCCTCCTCATCCACTGTGGACAGAGACTATCACAGGGGGCAAGAGCTCTTCTGCCTTGGCTGGTCATGTGACAGCAGGGTCCCAGGTTACAGTGCTAGTTACTGGGCAGAGCTGTGGAACACTTGGTTGCTTTGATTTTCGGATCAAATCTGCCTCTGTCGAGCACCTTACCCTGCCCAGAAGAAAGGAGAGGGTAGGGGAGAAGCTGCCCTTCTTGCTAGCCTTTGGTGAATGCCTAAACTAGCATGGGTACCACTTGGCTTAGCCCAGGATGCCCATGACGGTCCAGTGTATTCTTCCACGATGCTACTGCGTGAGCTGTCGTAAGAGCCATGCTGCTTTCTTGGAGGTCTTTGCTGTCCTTCACACCGTGTGCATCTGTTCCCTTGGCCCCACTCACTGGTGTGTCTGTGTCCATCTGATGGAGGAGGCCCAGTTAGGAGGAGTCAGCCTTCCTGATAACTTCTGAAGCCTTCTAAGTTGGGAAGCCCTTTCATAATGAGAAAGCAGATGCTTCCGAATGAGGCATGGAGCGAGGGTGTGAGGCAGCACTCCCCTCAGGCGCTGCACTCAGGCTGATCCTGGCATCTGCTCCTGCTTTGAGCCCGACTTGAAGCGGGGGATCAAGGGGAGGGCAGATTTGGGTTGGATTACTGTGAAATCCTCTTGCCAGGGGAATGGCTCTTTGGGTCAGAGACTTCCTGGAATTGGTGAGCTAGAGTGTACTTTCCCAGGCAGCCATTTTTGAGTTGGGAATTGTGCCACGTGGCCCAGAATGACAGAGGCTTAGATTTTCCATCTGACCGGAAGGTAAAATGTACAGTGGTTTAGTAAATGACTTCTAATGCTTACAAAGTTCTTTTAAAACTTGTTTTCTTATTAGTTTTATTTTTCCCCTTTCAGAGTTCTCTGTCTCTCGTGTGTGTGTGTGTGTGTGTGTGTGTGTGTGTGTATGTCACAGCATGTTTGTGGAGGTCAGAGGTCTCACCTTTCACTGTGTGACCCAGGTCACCAAGCCTAGTGAGGCCCTCTCTTCACCTGACGAACCATCTCAATGGCCCCTGTTCTATAGACTGTCTGCTGTCTCTCACGTGCATATTTTCAGATTAATATAAAACATTCTTTTAAATATGTACAAGAAGGCATCAAGTCAAAGCACAGATCTTTCTGCAAAGCAGTTCAGAAATCCCGTGAGCCACTTCCTGCTTGCGTATCTAGACTTAAGTCTTTTTTTAAAAAAAAATGAAAGCAGGGGCCGGGAAAGTGACTCAGTCAGTAAATGCTTGCCTTGCAAGAACGAGTACCTGAGTTTGGCCTCCTGCACCCATGGAAAAAGCTGGGTGTGGTTGTGTGCCTTTGTCATCCCAGTGCTGGGGAAGCAGAAACGAGAGGTGCCTGGCCTTCCCTGGCCATCCTGTCTAGCCTAATTGCTGAGCTTCAGGCCGATGGAAGTCCTGTCTGAAAGGTACTCGATGGTATTTCAAAGGATAACACCTGAGATGTACACACACACACACACACACACACACACACACACAGGCGCGCGCGCGCGTTAAAAAATAATTATTTATTTATGTTATGTATATGAGTACACTGTCTTCAGACATACCAGAAGAGGTCATTGGATCCCGTTGTGAGCCACCATGTGGTTGCTGGGAATTGAACTCAGGACCTCTGGAAGAGCAGTGAGTGTTCTTAACCACTGAGCCATCTCTCCAGCCCTCTTTTTTTTTTTTTAAAGTCAAGTAATTTTGTTTATTTACTGGAAATGATTAGGAAAGTATTTAGAAGCAAGATACCACAGTGCCTGGGTGTGAACAGTCTAGAGAAAGGGGCACACCTGGGCACCCTCCATCCAGATCTCCAATCAGAGGATACAGTCTGTGGGATAGGGTGGTTATGGAAGTGAGCGATTGCTTCACCGTGGTTGGAAAGCCCTGAATGAGCTCCTCCTGCCTGGGGCAGCCCTAGCAGTTCTGGAGCTTCAAATGTGGAAATAGTGCCCTCTTCTGGAAGACATAGGGATAGCTCGGTAGCGCGTACCAACCGAGCCCAGCCTGGTCCCATTCCGGAGCACGTGTGTGGCATCTGCCTGAGCCTGTCTGAAGAGACAAGCTTTACATGGAGGACAGGATCCGATGGGACCCTTGCAGACCTGGGGAGGACCTGAGCAGATCAGTAAAGAAGCTGGCAGGGTCAGATCAGCAGAGAGGGGACCCACAGTGCCTAGGGATGGTGAGAAAGATCTGGGGAGAGTTGGTGAGAGAATAAGATAGGGGTGATCTTCAGATCTGTAATTGGACATTTCCCTGTCTATTTAGGATGTCCGGTCTTTCTCCGCTTACACGAGTATGTACCCATATAGCCTAGAACTGGCTCTTTGTTACAGTCGGGCTAATTCTCTCTCTGTCCAGCTTCTCTTCCATTCGATCCCCCCGTAGAGCCACACAGGCCCCACCACATACCCATTTACAACCAAGGGCTGATGCTCTTGACTGGTGGGGCCTGGTCATTGGAAGGAGTCCTGGTCATTGGATACAAGGGTCTTGAATCTCTGAAACTCCCCATTTAAAAAACAAAAACCTGATTCACATACTATTTACTGTATGGTGTCCATACATAAATTCCAGGCCCACAGTGGCCTGGGAAATCAAAAGCACTGAGCATGCTAGACATCTTCAAGCACAGAACCATGAAAGTGGGGCGTGGAGCGTGTTCACCAACCACACAAGCTGCACCGTCTGCACTGAGTAACAGTTTGCTGTGTCGCACCTACTGGGTGTCTCCATTTGCTTAACCCTTAGAGGAAGCCCACTAGACAGTGAACATGGGGTGACTGAACATATGGGAGACAGGACAGGGGGTGGGGCTAGGTGGGCCACCCTCCAGCCTCCTCTTCAAAAAAGAGAATCTCGTCTGTGGCTCAAGGGCCACCGACCCCGCTGGGCTTAGTGACATAGTCTATAAAAATTGTCTGTGTGGGTCAGTGGTCCTTCAGATGTTGGTGAAAGGAAACAAACAGGTACCTCAGTACCTGTCCGCTGCTCTCTGGGGTGCCCTGTGACTGCCTGGTGGAAGTGTGGCCACTGATGGCCTACTCAGTTACTGTCTTCTCCCTTCTATAAAGGCTTCCCAACCCAGCACATTGTCTTCATGGCTTCTATATGTTTCAACCACATCTCTGTGGCGTCTCCTTCAGTGAGGAATGTGGTAGTGTTTTGTGACTGTTCAGTAGGTCAGCATAATAATTAAAGCCTGTGAAAAACTTTGCCAAGTGCAGTGGCTACCCAAACATGTGGTGAATCCAGATTACAGTTAAATTATGAAAGGCTACCCAGAAAAAAATGTCTTAGACATCACTGGAATTAAATTATTCTCTGAGGACTTGGCCCAATGTGATTCTATAACCAGATACCTCCAAGAGAGAGAAATGAAGGCATTTTAGTATAAGTGGGCTGTACTGCAAGGGAACTCTGCTGGAATTTTATAGTCAAGCTATAGATTAGGAGACACCAGCTTTTGTTTTAAAAGTACACAGGCTGCTACAGACTATCCTAAAAGGTGACACCAGAGGTACAGGTAGTTCCAGAGTTGTCCCCAGCAGCCAAGAGACATTTTACGGTGTCCCAGGAAAATGACACCAGCCATGACAGCCACATTGTCCACTGTCCTGGCTGATACCCAAGAGCCACCCTGAGAGTAAACAGAGCTTGCATGCTCCTTCTCCTGCTGCACACCTGTACTCACTGCTCTCTAGAAGAGTCCTTCGCTGCCTCTAAATGGCGGCTTTCAGGAGAGTCTCAAGTGTCTGTCATGTCAGCATTTGCAAGGCCGGGCCTGGCCAGCTGCTGGAGTTGCCCCTCACGGAGCCTTCTCTTCTTCACAGGTCTTCATCTCTGTGAACTGCTTGAGCACAGATTTCTCTTCTCAGAAGGGTGTGAAGGGCTTGCCACTCAACATTCAAATCGACACATACAGCTATAACAACCGCAGCAACAAGCCGGTTCACCGGGCCTACTGCCAGATAAAGGTCTTCTGCGACAAGGTGAGAGAGCAGCGGGCTCAGGGAAGAGCACGTGAGGTGGGCTCATCCTTGCACAGAGAGCAGCTAACCTCTCGTGGGTGCTTACTGTCTTACCCTTGTGGGAAGAGCAGCACTGTAGAAGGAACGGGAAACACTGAACTAAAAACAACTGAGAAGGTTCTTTTTGGTGGTTGTGTCTGGTAAAGTAAAGGATGTGGCCCCGGTCCTGGGCCCAGATCAAGAACTACTGTATTGATCACCCTCCACCTGACTCTCTGCCCTGAAGGCTCTTTGGCAGGCCATCTCCCAAATTTCTATGTTGCAGCTCCTTCTTCCTGGGAAACACACTTTTGCCAGGTGCAGAGCCAAGGTTTCCCTGTCAAGTCCTGGAGACTCTGGTAGGGCTGTTGTATCTGACCACTGGAGGGCGCCTGGAACCTTCCAGGTCAGAGAGCTTTCTCAACAGCCTGTCAGATTGAATACATCTGCAGGCCAGGGTCTCCACCTGTTACAGATTTTCACAATTTTTTAAATGAGTTTTTTTAAAAGATGTATTTACTTATTTTTATGTATATGAGTACACTGTAGCTGTACAGATGGTTGTGAGCCTTCATGTGGTTGCGGGAATTGAATTTAGGACCTCTGCTCATCCTGGTCGGCCCTGTTCTCTCCGGTCAACCCCACTTGCTCCGGCCCAAAGATGTATTTATTATTATTAATAAGTACACTGTAGCTGCTTCAGACACACCAAAAGAGGGAGTCAGATCTCATTACGGATGGTTGTGAGCCACCATGTGGTTGCTGGGACTTGAACTCAGGACCTTCGGAAGAGCAGTCAGTGCTCTTAACCACTGAGCTATCTCCCAGCCCAAATTTTCACAAATTCAGTGGTTTAAAGCTCAGAGTCACTGGGCCAACATTGAAGTTGTGTGCAGCATTCCTTTCAAGACTGTCTTCTCTGCATCTTTAGACCGCCTCTGATTGTTCCACCTCCTGGTCCCTTGTAATCACCTCCAGCCTTCCCTCCCCCTTGCCATGTAACCTGCCCCTTCTCCAGCCCCAGGATCAGGTGTGGGGATTACTGGAACCCAGGTGCTTCCTGTGGCCCGCACTTGGAAACCGTGAGTCACAACTTGTGGGCACCGGTACCTCTGACCTAGGCCAGTCTCTTCCCATCTGACCACATTCCTCTGGAGCCCAAGAAACCCTGACGATCCAGGCATGTGGCACCAGCTCCTGAAAGGCCAAGAGAATCAGGAGATGGAGGCCTGCCTGGGCTATACACAGAGACCTGTCTCAAAGCCAAAGCAGAAACACCATAGAAGGAGCTATCAGAACGTCTGTGCTCTTTTTATAACACTAGAGAAATTGCAGCTTTATTCAAACATTTTCCCCACATGTGATGTTTCGGTTACATCTTTCCTGACTAATAATGTCCCTGCGCACCCTTGAGAATCCGGGCCCTCATTTTCTGAGTACCCTGAAGGCTTTTCATAAGCCCTGGGCTCTTTGCTGCCCACCTGCATCCCTGACTCTGGTTGGCCGGCTTGCCACGCTCTGCCTTTCGGGCACCTTCTCCTGGCTCTCACGACTCACTTTGTGAGGCTGGTCTCAACTTGTAGTCAGAAACCTGAGGTAAGGCACTTTGGAGTCTCCTTTGGTGTACCTACAGTATTCTTCTTTCCAAAGGAAGTTGCTCTTTGTTGTCTCTTTGTCATGAGCTGCTTAACTGCTAATGCCATTTGATAAATGACAGCGTTTCCTCTTTCAGGAGCGGTAGCCCCTCAGCACATTCTTAGAGAAAATGAGGGCAGCGTTTGAATTTCTAAAGTTGGAGCTTGGGTGGCTGCTTTTCCAGAAGCTTGTATGTCTCCCTGGCCCATTCCTTGCCACTTGTCGTTCATGCCCATTATACAGGCAAGACTGACCTTGAACTCCAGGGCCTCCTGTCTGTTTCCCTGAGCTTAATTAAGACCTCTGCTGCCATCTCATTCACTCCCCACAGAAGTCAGTCTCCCTGAGGGTCACAGTCCTCTTAGCCCTGACAGGCTGCGGGGCCTTTAGGCTAATGTTTGGGGACAAGCCCCGCTGTGACTGAGCACATTCCCAGTAGGTGATGGTGAGAGAGAGAGATCCGAAGAGCTTATGGTCAGATGTCCCCCGCACTGTTCCAGCACTTTCTTTAACATCGTGCAGTATCTGTGAACTAGGACTGAATCCTTCAGCTTTTCTGCATGCGAGGTGTCTCACCTTAGGCTCCTGTGCTGGTGTAAGGTCCGGCGGTCCGTTCACGGATGCTGCACGGACTTGGAGCTGGTACTGCTGACGAGGCTGCAGCCACCCAGGTCTCTTCTGTGCGTAAGATCTCCCTGTCTGTAACTCTTTCCAAGGTTTTTCTCTTCCACTGCTGCTAAGAGTTGAATCTGAGGAGGCTCCACGTTCTTGAGTTCTCTGAGCGTTTATGTGTTTATGGCTGTCATTGGGTTTGGAACATGTCTGCCTGTTGTTTCTTCAGACATGCCTACTCCTTCCCCTTGGGTTCTCCAGTTGTACCCGTGATGCTTTGAGTTTCACCCATGGCCTATCGTTATTGTTGTGGTTTGATTTTTTCTTACCTCATTTCAGGTAGTTTCTTCCATTGTCCTGGGTTTACTGACCTGTGGCCGTCCACTGGTGAGCTGAGCTCCGTCCATTGGTGCTTGCATCTCTGACATGGCAGTTTCCATCCCTAAAAGTTGAGGCTGGACCCTTTTTAGGTCATGTCTCTACTTAGCAAGCAAAGGGTTTGTTTTTGCTGTTGGTAGTGATGCTGCTGTCGTCAGTTGATTTGCGTGGTTCCTGTTGTGGTCCTGGGACGCAAACACAGAGCCTTAAGCACACTCGGCAGTGGCTGTCCCACTGAGCCCCACTCTGAGCCCAGGGGTCGTTTCTCCATAGCCTTTGAACGTATGGGATAAAGTCACATCACTGGCTCAATGTCTGTGCCTGGGTCCCCTCTGTGGTTTGATTCCCTCCCTGTTTGGAGACTGCTTGACTGTCTTGCTGGGTACTGAACCATTTGTATTTTGCCTTGCTGGGAGGTAGGTAATTTTTTTTTATTATTATTCCTGGAACTCTTCTTCAGATTAGCCCTGAGATCCCATTAAGTTTCTTGGAAACGGTTTGCTTCGTTCAGATGTCATCTTCTGATCTGATAGGCTTCTCTGCAGCCACACTGTGTTAGGCTAATTATTCTGCACCCGTGAGCAGGGTTTTCCTGAGAGGAAAGTTTTTCCAGTCCAGTTGGTGAGAACAGACGGTATGTTTATCCTGCACTTTGGGCGGTGTTTCTCTTGCTAGGGTGTATTCTCCTTGGTTCGTAGCAACCCCTGCACCCGAGAACCTGGAAGCTGCTGAGCTCCCGGGGTTGTCTCTCCTTAGTACTTTGTTCTTCTTCCTCCTCTTCAGCTGGGACCCTGGAGGCACCAGGGCCTGCACGGAAAGGGCCTGCCCTGCTCCCTCCCGTTCTGCAGCAGCCATCGGAATGCTTGTTTCCTGAATCTAGCAAGGTTCCATCATTCCAGAGTAGAGCGTGAGTCTCATCTTGGCAGGAGCTGAGTTCCTTGTTACTCTTTCTGGATACGGCTGATAGTCCATTTGGTGTAGCTGCCTTTGGGGTGGAGGTGTGGTTTCTCTTCTAACTGAAGTTACAGCTAGGTTGTTGTTGTTTATCTGTGTGTGGGTGCTCATGTGAGTGGCGCCGTGTGTGCAGACATATGGGGAGGCCAGAGTTTGATGTCAGATATCTCCTTTGTTCATTTTCCACCATATATTTTGAGGCAGGGGCTCAAACCAGATCACCAATTTGGCAGCTCTAGTGAGCCACCCTTACTCCAGGGATGCACTGTCTCTGGCCTCAGGTCACTGGGGTTGTAGGCAGGGCTGCAATGCTCACCCACAGTTACATGGGGTTGGGGGATTTGAACTCTACTCCTTACCCTTATCCTGCAAGCACTTTACCTGCTGAGCCATCTCTCCAGCCCCATATACAGCAATTATAAGCAGGCTATGCGTCCACCATGCTGTGCTTTAGCACCTTCTAGGGCAGGCAGGAGGTCTGTGTTCTGCTTTCAAACCTGATCCTTCTCATGTAGTGATGCCAAAGATCAGTGAGAGGCCCTCCACTTCCTCCTTCCTATCAAGAGTGTATTTAACAGAAACCTAAGCCAACAGTTCCAACCCGGCTGGGCCACTGCGAAGGCATCCTCATCATGCAGAGACTTCATCACTCAACAAAGCCGAATGGATCGGTGCTACACTTAATGTGTTGAATGCTATCCCACTTCAGGTCGTGGTGTTACCAGGGAGGTTTTGTGAATACTTTTGTGGGTTCAGTTGCATGCCACTGCTACTCACCAGTTGATACACCTGGCACAAATAAGTCCTTTTATAGGACACAGAGCACCAAGACGACTCGTGTCAGCTTTGCATTTGTGAATGACACCTGATTGTTACTGTCACAGGCACCAAGACTTTGCATAGATCCACCCTCTCTGTGATAACATTTGCTACATGTGAAATATTCACAGTGCCAACTTTCATTTTTTCTTTCCTGGTTCTTTGCTGTGAGGTAGGGGGAAAGCACCCGTACCTTGGTGGGCATCATGGTGTGCTACCATGTTCTCTAAGCTTTCCCTTTAACCTGGCCTCATCTGTTATGAAGAGGAATTTCAGTTTATTTGTGTTTAAAATAGATGTTTGCTGGTATTGATTTCATGTAGTTAGAAATGATTTTAAGACATTTTTAAAATGTAAATGGACATGTTAATTGTCAAAGGAGTTTCCCATATGACATTTCCGTACAAGCTAATGATGTACTTCAATGAGAGGGATGGACTTCTAAGAGACGGATGTGGCAAGCCCATGCTGGTACTCACTGCCATAGAGAAGAGAGCAGAGTAGTCCCAGAGGATCTGACTAGACTCTTGTCTACTTTGTCTGCAGGGAGCTGAAAGGAAAATTCGGGATGAAGAACGAAAACAGAGCAAGAGAAAAGGCAAGAGCGCTGACCCCAGTTCCCAGGGAATGCCTAATGGTGGCCTACTGTGCCCTGAAGAGTGCAGGCTAAACCAGGGGTGGTGCTGACATGGCGAGAACCCTGAGTTTCTGCTGCTGTGCAGATGCGAGCAGAGCCCGCTCACAGAACTGCAGGCCTGTGGGGTGGGCTATCCCCTGCTCAGGCTTTTTGGATGCTGGTTCTAGCTCACTTTATAGACCAGGCTGGCCTCCAAGTCAGTGAGACAGACCCGCTTCTGACACCTACATGTTGGAATTAAAGACATGCACCACCACACCTGACCAACCCATAACTATAATCTCTTGCTGGCTTCCGTTTTTTTTCTCCCCAGTGTCTGACGTTAAAGTGCAGCTGCTTCCCTCGCACAAACGGACAGACATCACAGTGTTCAAGCCCTTCCTGGACCTCGACACTCAGCCTGTCCTCTTCATTCCGGACGTGCATTTTACCAACCTGCAGCGGGGCAGTCATGTAGGTAGCCAGCCTCCCGGGAGAGGCTGCTGGGCTTGGCAAAAAAGCAGCTCTGTGCCATTTTTTTCATAACGTCAGACCGCAGTGGCACTTAACCAGTTACTGAGCTCTCTGGGACCGTCAGTCATGGTGGCGTGTTGCGCAATGCCGCATCTGTCACCTGGGTTCCCCTTGTATTATTTCATGTTGTAGCTCATATAAAAGTGTTGAGAATAGCATCACAATTGGGGTTTGAATCTGTAGTCTATAAGTTCTGCTTGGGTGACACCTGTGTCCGAAGGCCCTCTTCTTGTAGTCCCCATCGCTAGATGTCATCAACATGTGCCCTACAGCCGAGTTAGCAACTCGGACTAAATTTTACTATTATCATTATTATTGCTCTTGTTTTGATTTTTCAAGACAGGGTTTCTCTATGTAACCCTGGCTGTCTTAGACTAGGTTGGACTTGAATTCAGGGATCTGCCCGCTTTGCCTTCCAAGTGCTGGGATTAAAGGCATTTGCCACCCCTCCACCACCACCACCCCCAGCTAACTCATGCTAAATTTAAAAACTAGCTGCACCCTGCTTTGTGGTACAGGAGTTTTAAGAGAATGGCTTTTCTTTTTATACTAAGATCAGGTGAATATCACAAAGGAGACCCTGCCATGCGCTCACTGGACAGAATTGTAAGAACTAAATTGTAAGAACTAGAGTTTTCAGAGGTGTTGCCAGCCTGTGATTCTAGCGAGCAGCCTCAGAGAAATGAGGCAAGCTGGAGTCTGTGAAGGGGAAGGGGCCCAGTGGATGCTGGGGACTTGTCAGTCTATGCCTCCTGTGGGCTCTTTCACATGCTGTTGCAGAACTAGCCACACACAGTGGGTGCATGAATGAGTGGGGCATCATCTCGCTAGATGCTGAGATCAGCCAGCCTCCCTCAGGTTTGGTCCACATTCACAGAGACCAGCCTGGGCCAGCAAAGTGGAAGAAAGCTGTAGAAGTCTAGGCATTGAAAGATACTGGATTGTGTCTTTCAGAAGGGTTTGTTGTTAGGCTGGTCACATTTAAAGTGATCTGTTTTAGGACTAATTTACTTAAGTTCTGAGATATTCAAATGTGTTTGGATAACAACCTGTGTGTGTGTTTGTTTCTAGGTTCTTTCCCTCCCCTCTGAAGAACTGGAAGGTGAAGGGTAAGGTCCCTCTTTGTCTCACTCTGATAAATTCATTTGGTTTTGAAGTAATCTCAAACATACAGAACCATAGAGATGCAATAAGAACCTGCTTTCCTCCAACTGTTTAAGCATACGTTTCTCAGCCAAGTGTAGGAGTACCTGCCATCCTGGCGCTTTTGAAACGGAGGCGGAAGGATGTGCGTTTGAGGCCATCCAGGGCTGCACAGTGAGTTCCAGGCCAGTATGTTATAGTGAGACCCTCTTTCCAATAGAAGAATAAAGAGTCAAACCCAGAGCCCACCATTGCTGAGTTCCTGGTACCTGTCTCCTATAAACAAGGACCTGGCCTGTATCCCGCAGTGTGGAAGGGAGATCAGTCTACTCGTTTGCAGACTCTGTTCGGGTCTCACTGGCTGTACAGTAACACCATTAAGCAAGACCAGATCCAGTTCAGAGCCTCCCATGGCGGTGTCTCTTTAACCACCCCAGTCTGAAACAACGTGGTTTAACTTAACCTTCAGGGCATCTTCGTTGAGGCCTTGCCATGCACTGCAGTTGTGTGCATCAGCACCACTGTCCTCAGACATCACCTCCCCTTGGCACCCAGCTCAGTTCATCCCATTCCTGTGCCATGGTGACCACGTGACTGAGCCTCTCTGCTTAGATTTCTTCCCTTTTGTTTTGGGTGCTATGGAGACTGCGCTGTACCCTGTGAATGTCTCACTTACCTCCAGACTTCCAGTTTTCTCAGTGTTTATATCAGACAGGACTCCATTTCTCATTTCAAGTTGTGCCCAGTCACAGGAAGTCACTGATGGGGCCCCTGTTACTTTGAGCTATTGTTCCTTGGAGCAGCCCCTGGTCCTTGTCTCTGGTTCCCCATAGGAGAGGTAGTGTGTAACATCCAGGACAGGACCCTAGATGTCTCTCTGAGGTCTTAGTGCTCTTCTCTGTAAGTAGCCTGCCTACCCCTCTGGGCTGTGTACACAGCAGACCCCTGCTGTTAGAATATCCACAGAGACCCCATGTAGCTCAACCTTCAGGGTGGCTTCGGGCTGAATTTCAAAGAACAGTAGAGTCTGCCTTGGCAATTATATTTTTACCTCACACAAAAGTACATGGAGTTAGATCGTCCCGCTGTCAGCCCATCCTTTGCCCTCTCTCCCTTCATCTCGGTGTTTTGGTTTTGGTTTTTGAGACAGGGCCATACCCTGGCCCAGGCTGCCTAGGACTCACTGTGTAGCGGAGCCTGGACTCCAGCTCATGAGCTCTCTGCCTTGGGCTTCTGAGCACTGGGGTTGCAGGCCCCATGCCTGGCTTTTTTGGTTCTGTTTTTGCTCCCTCCCTCTGACTCTTCCAGTGCACACTGGCTGCCAGCTGTAGTTTATCCCACTACTAGACCTGAGCCACTGGTTCCATTTTTGGTGTTTCAGACATGGCTCCTACAGACACCTTCACCAAATGCCTGCTGGGAGCGTGGAGCTGAAATACACTGGCGCTTTCCGGCCTGTTCTGAATAAGCCCTTGCTGCCCTTACTTCTGGTCATCTGTTCCTTCGCTCTCGCCTCACAGGCCGGCCCTCCCCAGCAGTGGCTCCGACCTGTGCGCTTTCCTGTCAAGCTCCCCTAATCTTTCCGTGGACACCACAGTATGTTAAGGCTTTAGAAGCCACACTGTGGTCTTCCGTCACTCAAGCCTTCCAATACAATGTCCTACCTGTGGCCTTGGGATTCCCTGCAGCATAGATCACACATTTTGATCACAGCTGTCCACCTGGCAAAACTTGCAGAAATTTCCTCTGAGGTGACATAAAACCCATGATTCCTTAGAGCCGAACAAAGGAGGCTGCCTCCCTGCCTCAGCTTCCTTCATGGAAGCCTTCATGTTCTCCTACTGGGTGCTGAGTTAGTGGGAGGAGGTCCAGCAGAGGGGGCCTAGGCTGCCACTCCTGAGCCCCACCCTGGCTGTCATCTGGCTTGGACCACATAAAGAATGAACGGAGTCTGAGTCTAAAGTGCAGTGGGTGCTCTGAAGAACTCGCGCTTGTGCAGTTAATTGGAATCGAAACGCCTGACCTAACTGCTTTGCCTCACCCACAGCTCTGTCTTGAAAAGAGGGCCATTCGGAACCGAAGATGACTTTGGAGTTCCTCCTCCTGCTAAGCTGACTCGGACAGAAGAACCCAAGAGAGGTGTGTTGGCTGCCGGAGATGAACGTGGGAATGCTAAGCCAGCCGTGAGCTCATGGACATGGCTGATCTGGCTTCACCACCCCGAGGACGCGGGGAGGCGGCGTGCAGGGGAAGCTGCAGTTAGATCCTAAGGCTCACATTGTGGTGCTCTATGTTGCTGTCCTTATGGTACCAGTACCTGGGGTCTGTTTTCATGCTCATGTGAACTAACTGTCCTCTCCATCTCCCAAATCACCATAGTGCTGCTCTATGTCCGAAAGGAATCAGAAGAAGTCTTCGACGCCCTGATGCTCAAGACGCCGTCTTTGAAGGGCCTGATGGAGGCAGTAAGTAGGAGGTCCTCCACAGAGCCTCACAGCATCCTGCTGGAGCAGTTATTACACAGCCCTAGTTCTCTGTCCCACTGGAGCCTTGGCCTCTTTGCCCAGCCGTGCTCTGCATATGCTTGTAGCACTGCCTGCATCTGACCTGCCTTGGGCATCCTTGCTTGACTGCAGGTCTGTCTTGTCCCTTGTGACTGGCCTGGGGTTGATAGGTGAATCACTCTGTCATATAACACTCTGCCACATTCAGTGAATTTGTGACAGCCCTGGGAGTGGGGTGGGGGAGTTTAACTTTGATCTTCTTGATTAAAAAGAAAATTCAAGTAGCAAACCACTTAGAAGTTGACAATAGTAAAACCTTAGAAATGTCATCCATAAACAGTTAGCCGTGGCAGCACGATCTGTAATTTCTAAAACTCGGGAAGCCAGGGCAGAAACAGAATTAGAGACAAGGCTGTCTCAAAACAAACTCCAGCTCCCAGCCTGCCTCTGCTCCCTCCGTGTCTCTGCCAACCATGCCAGAGCATAGCTGAGCAGATGGAGAGGTGTGACCTCCAACCCCAGGCGCTGGCAGAGGCTGCACTCAGCCGAGCCCATGTCCCTGTTGGGGTGTCAGTAGGAGAAGCATGGGAAGGGGTTGCCTCTGACTTATCTTGGCCAGAATTCTAGCATCAGTGATGTGCCCTGACATTTTCCAACCATAAACCTTTATAAATCATGGACATTTTAATGTCAAAGTGATGCACAGTTGAAATTGAACTAGAAGTGTCCCTCTGCTCCCTTTGACAACTGTGGGGTGCTGAAGCCTCTTGACAAACCTTTTAAGAACAAACCAATAAAAGCCAAGGCCTCACTGTGTAGTCCAGGCTAATCTAGAACTTTCTATATAGCCCATTCTGGCCTCAGACTCCCTGTTGCTGGGATTTCAGACAACCACACTCAGCTTTGTCCAGGTGCCACTGTAGGCACTGGAGCCACCAAGTAATGGCACAGTACCATGGAGTAGATTGCCCAGCCAGGAAAACATCAGGAAATAGAATAAACAGGAAACTCATCGATAAGATTTCAGATACAGAAAGTACAGCATAAATCATTTGAGGTGACAGTGGGTCCTGGCATCCCTCAAGGGGACCCTTCCTGGATAGAGCAGCCTCAACTCAGTGGTCTTCCAGCATTAGCCTCCTGAGTGCTGAGATGACAGGCATGCCCACCAAGTTGGCTTCTGCATTCCTTAAAGATGACACAAACTTTGGGTTCATACCTGTGTGCCATCTCCATGACTCTCAAGGATGAATGCGTTTCTCAGACCAGCACCACAAACTGCACAGAGTAGGCCTGATGCGCACTGGCTTGAGTGGCAAAGCTGAAGCTGTACTGGCTCCTGGGTGGAACAGATTCAGCAGAAGAAATCAAGGAATTTTCACAGGAAGCCAGATCCACTCTGTGAACACAGGCCCCTGAGTCACAAAGCCAAGCCTTGCCATACCCTCCTCTCATGGGGTCCTATGATGTTTCTTCCAATCAGGTGACTTGTTGACATCTGAATTAATTAGGGAGGAAATAGAAGTTCCCTTCCCCTAGGATATGATCTGGGTCTTAACCTTCTCAACACACACACACACACACACACACACACACATACACATAGAGCATGAGGACTGGAGAGATGGCTCAGTGCTTAAGAACACTGGCCATTCATCCAGAGGACCTAAGTTCTGTTCCCAGCACCCATATGATGGCACACGGGCCCAGGGAATCCAGTGCCGTCCTCTGGCTCCCACAGGTACCAGGCATCATGTGGTTCCCCAATACACATATGGACAAAACACATACACATAAATGTAAAGCCGGACGGTGGTGCATGCCTTTAATCCCAGCACTTGGGAGGTTGGGAGGCAGAGGCAGGTAGATTTCTGAGTTCAAGGCCAGCCTGGTCTACATAGTGAGTTCCAGGACAGCCAGGGCTATACAGAGAAACCCTGTCTCGAAAAAAAAAAAAAAAACCAAAAACCAAACAAACAAGCAAACAAACAAAATTTTAAAAATGTAAAATTAGCGCATACACATAAGTAAAGACGTCTTAAAAAGAAAACAAGGTGAAATGAAAGATGAGTATAACTGCGGCAACAGCATTCTTTCTATTCTCTGTTCTTTTAGATTTCAGACAAGTATGATGTCCCCCATGACAAGATTGGGAAAATATTTAAGAAGTGCAAAAAAGGGTGAGTACTGACAGTGTCCCGTGCACCCTGAAGGCAGCCGTCTGCAGCGCGGCTGAGACGTGCTTTCAGTGCCATTCATCCAGAAGCCTCCAGGGAGGGGCAAGCAGTAAGACAGGGAGAAAGCGGAAGAGCCACTTACGGTCCCGCTGTAGCCCAGGCTAACCCTGAACCCATGGCAGCCCTTCTATTTCAGCCTCCCCAGTGCAGAGGGTGTGGGTGTGGAACACCATGCCTCCCATTCTTGCCTTTACTAAATCATTTACTCAATATTGATCTTCCTTTTGAGATTATGCTTTGTTTGTTTTTTCAAAGAAAAGACAAATCTGTGTTTGCCCTTCCCATGCCTGGCCGCACGAGGTGAGGTGGCTGCACATTCCAGGGAGTGGGACGGACCCGACTAAGGATGTCAGGCCCCTTCATCCCCTCACCAGCCAGGTGCTAGGCTAGCACAGTCCGTGCCCGTCACGTAGTTTTTGAGTTGGGTTTGAGTGTTTAGAAGTGAGTGTCTGAGGGCTCACCTGTGATCACGTGGTTTGCTGATGTGGAGCTGTGACTTGACTCACTTTTGTCTGATCCACAGCCTTTCCTTTCTTCTTGAGCGCCCTACCCTGGGCTGTGTTTTCAGAATACATATATAGAAAATTGCTTCTTGTCTAGAGATTAAATCTTAGTTTGTTTGTTTATGTGTGTGTGTGTGTGTGTGTGTGTGTGTGTGTGTGTGTGTGTGTGTGTGTGTGCTACAGGGCCCTTGTGGAGGTCAGAGGACAACTTTTGGGAGCCAGTTCTCTCCTTTTACTGTGTAGGTAGCAAGGATAGAACACAGGTCAGTCACCATGCTAGGCTGCAAGCACCTTCACCTGCTGAGCCATCGTTCTGGCCCCAGAAAAAAGGCTATTTTTAGATCTGTTGGAATGTTCTAGATGAGTCTGATGGGAAGGGTTAAGCTTTAACTACTTTGTTTAAACTTCGAGGGTAGCTTGTCAGAAAGCTAACCATGGAGAGGAGGAGGTCAACTGAATCTCCACAGTGTAGAACTACAGATATTCTGCAGGTTTATAGTTCCATATCGGGTTCCACTTAGTGAGTGAACACTCTAGGCCAGGAGTGAGCAAGCGGGCAGCGTTTCCTGTCACCTGCTTCCACCACTGGGGTCCCTTACTCAGTCCCCTCCCTAGCCAGTTCTCTCTGGTCCTGGCCACAGGCACCATGGGGGCTCTCGGTCTTTTGGATGAGGCAGCTGCAGCATGGGAGGGCGTCCCCACAAGTCAGAGCCGGACAGTAGTCAGCTGATGAGCAAATCCAAGCCTAGCTCCACAGCCAGGGAGGGTGACGGGGACTCACGCCGTCTCTTTCTCCAGGATCCTCGTGAACATGGACGACAACATTGTGAAGCACTACTCCAATGAGGACACCTTCCAGCTGCAGATAGAGGAAGCCGGCGGCTCGTACAAGCTCACCCTGACAGAGATTTAAAGGGGCAGGGGTGGGGGGCGCTCGGCTCCCAGGCGTGGGAATTCAGTGAAAGTGTTCCAGCTGAGAAGCCCAGGCACCTACCCTGCAGAACCTTAAATATCAGGGAAGGAACCTTTCACGTAGGAAATGGCGCTGTGTATACCGTGCTGTGTTGATGTTTTCTTTTGGATAGAAATCCATGTGTTGTTTTGTTGTTGTTGTTTGAATTTCTGATGTGCTTAGAAAGCGAAGCATGAGAACTTTGTACCGGATCTAAGAGACCATGGGACCGTTTGGGTTACCTGCTCCACTACCTGTCAAAGTCTGCCTGTGTCCATAAGAGTGGTGGGCTACTGGCTGGCGAGAGAGGGGAAGGCAGTAGCTTGTCTTTGAGGCTTTTGTGTTCTCGCCTGACCTCAGTCTAACTCTGACTGCCTTGAGGAGTGGGCCCAGCCCTCAGCAATAAAGGGCTAAGCCTTCTCCCTCCACCTCTCCTCCAGTGTTTACTAAATAGGGTGCATTACTGGAACCTTCCCGTGCAACTTCCTTGGACATGTGGACTGCCTTTCTGATGAAGAACTTGCGTGAGTGACAGTGTGAAGTTAGCTCTGTTAAAGCTGCGTTGTATATAAGTGCAATATCTTTTTGAAGGTCTGCCTGTAAATGTGTACATATATGTCTGATATAAATATATAATATATAAATGCGGTATCTGTGTACAGATAGTGAAGGTGAGCAGGAAGATCTACCTTGAAATCCCTCTTAGAGAAGAGGTTAAGTTATTATTGATAATGTGGACCAAGCAGGTAGAACGCTGTTTTCCCAAAAACAAGCAAGTGTTCCCTAGCATAGCAAAAAGCCATCTCGTGTGGCAGAGCCATCTGCTCTTGCGAATGTTGTCACCGTGTGGGTTTCTGCACCCTGAGTGGAGCTAATGGAAGACTGGACTGCAGCTACTATATGAGGTGTGTGTGCAGGTGTCAGCCAGCTGTGCCCATGCAGAGACTCAGCCGTTGTCATGAGCCAGCGATACAAACCAAAATGGGCCGATTCTACAAGGCCATGTTTCAGAGCTTCCAAGCATCAGCTACCGTGTGTTTGAACTGGAAGGCATTCATGAATTTACATAACTGTGGCAGGGGAATGTTTTGTGCACACTTAAATATTTAAGAACAAAACGAAACTTTACAATGTAATTTTATAATGAATCCTGTAACAGAAATACAATTGCGGGTTTCTTTAGGTTCAGGGAACTAGAATAGGTCATTTGTATGAGTAGGATTGTTAGCGGTATACGTAGGTTAAAAAGTACTCTAATGAAGTATGTGAACAAAATAGCTGGTTTTCTAAGATACGGGATACGGGTCATATAACAATATTTTCTATTTTGTTTTATGAAATCAGCTTTACTTGTTTTAATTGTATCATTGAACATGTGTTTTAAACCAAAGGGATTGAATTTTATATGTCTATTTCACAAGGTGTCGGCTCCTGTTATTCAGTGTAACTCCTTTACTCATCCCTTGCCTTTGCCTTGACTAACCCAGAACTTGCAGTGTAGACCAGACGGCTTCAAACTCCCCACGTGAAGGGATTGAAGGCATGCCCGCCACTCCCAGCATTGTTTGGAAAGCTCAGGTTGACTTTGAATTTATGAACCACCTGCCTCAGTTCCCCCAGCACTGGAATTACATGCATGCATGTAAAATGTGCTTTTAGTGAACATGATGCAATTAATGAGGTCAGCTGGCCTGGAAGAGTTCCTGCGACTTCTGAGCATTTTCCCCGTCTACGTGCTTAGGCCCACAGAGCAGCCTATGCCCACAGCCTGGGCTCCTGGTGGCTCAGTGGCTTAGGTCCAGCTTGGGGTCCACAGAGCTTCCTCCCAGCCCCCAGTGCAGGTACTGGCTCGGCTCCTCACTCTGACCTATGTCTTGGAACCTGGCATTGCCCAAGAGGTGGCCTCCCTCCCCAGCACCAGTTACTTGTTAGGCATTCAAGAAACATATGATGGTTACTTTTCCTACCTTTAGACAACCCAGGCAGTTTTGAGGCTAAAGCAGAGGGTTTTGTGAAGTTTCTAAGTTCAGAAATAAGCCTGGATAGGACTTGGACCACGTGGCTCGGTAGGTAAGAACTGTCTAGTGAACAGCAACGGCTAAAGCAGAGATACCTAAGAGAATCGCTCAGGGAAAAGTGGTTTCAAGGAGCAAAAAACCCCAGTTGGGAGAACATCGAAGAGGAGGGCTGAGTGGGTCTCTGCACAGGAACAACTGGCTGGGTCTTGGAAGTGTTGAAAGGGTATACGGTGTTCTTCATTTCTCCGGTTCCATGTGCTCCAGGAAAGAACTGTGTGACTATCATCCCATGTTGGTGGCATTTGCATCCCACCTGAGGTCACCAGCAGTGCAGACAGGCTTTGATCACTGACATCAAAGGGTTAAACCTGATGCTCAGAGGGGATCTCAGGCCGTGCTCAGGTCTCCTCTGTCTTAAGCACATGACTCCCTGGTCCCAAACTCTTGTATCTACTACATGCTTCAAATCTCTGAATCAAATACAAATATAACATAAAAAAACAAAACAAAACAGTTAGCTACCAGAATGAGCATCACAGCTCTATGAGAAGGTGACTGGAGTTTAGACACCCACCTCCAAGTCCTCCAAGAAGACCACTGAGAAGACCCTATGGGATCAGAGCTCCTGGAGTGAGCTCTTCAGTGAGATTAGAGCTAAAGATGAGGCTGACTGCACCACCATAGTCATAGCAGTGAACACTGGAGGCACGAACTGAGTGGGGACACTCAGGTGACAGAGCAGAGTGGCTGTGCACAAGCCAAGAAATAGAATGATGTTCATCTGGTCTTAAGAGACAAAATGATGAAGGAGAAGATGTGTTCTGGGATGCAGAGCTCTTAGGTCTGGGCTGGCAGGAGCCAAGGCTTCTGTTGCAACAGAACCACTGGCTGGACACCAGATGCAGAGCCTCATCCCGTGATTGATTGACAGCCATCCTGGATGACTGTTGTTAATGTAAGGAGATTGCTTGGGGGACACAGGACTCTACCTTGGAATGAGGACATGTGAGAAGGTTGACTAAGCTAGAGAGATGTGGCTTCCCCATCCCCAGTGGCCGTGGCCTCCCGGCCCATAGTGGTATCTCCCTACCTTCAACAAAATATTCAGTGGTGGGAATGGAGGTTATGCACTGGCTCAGCAGCAGCAGCCTTCTGCTCCCCAATGCTCATGTAGCTATGGCTACTGCTGAATGTCCAGTCAACCACAAGCAGAGGCCAGCATTGAATCGTGCTATAACACCATCTTCCATCATAGAAGGGACAGCATTTGGTTCTTACTGGAATTCACACGGGATTTCCTTCACCCTCCTTGCATGATTAATGTTCCTGCTAAAACTGCCACCCATGTGCTTGCAGAGTGCCCTGTCTACTCTCACGATATTCCACACAGCAGTGCCTCTGACCAAACCACCCACTTCACAGCCAAAGACATCACCCAGTGAGCCCATGCTCAGAGAATCCTCATGTCTCGCCATGTTCCTCACAGTCCCACGGGCTATCTTAGTAGAATTGCATACTGTCCCTTTGATGCCTCCATTACAAGGCCACCTTGTCCTTACAGGGCTAAACAAGGTTCTCCAGAAAGCTGCATTTGCTCTGGGTCAACATAGGGACAGGTGCTAAGGTTCCTGCTATCGAGACTCCTCCCATCCAGGAGTCAAAGGATGAAAATGCCAATGGCAGTGGGGCGTGCCTGTTAATCACAGCACTTGGAGGTGAGAGGGTCAGGACTTGGTCAGACTCAGCTACATAGATAGTCAAGCCAATGCTACAAGATCCTGTATCCAAAAGAGAACAAGGAGCAAATAAAGTACTTTAAAATCTTTTGAAAAGAAATGAAAACCAAACTTTTGTTCCTATTTGTTATTCTGTGCCCTCCTGACGCCATAGGTCTCAGACGCAAAGCCAAGTGTGCTGCTTTCTACCAAGACACACAGGAGTCCATTGAGCTGGACCGGACAGCTACCACCTAGCATTTTACTCAGACACACCCACATTGAGGGCAGTGCTCCCCTCTCCACTAATACTCTTAGGAAATGACTTCACAGACACACCTAGATGTGATTCACCTCATCAAAGCCTTAGGTGGTCCTTCACCCAGTCAGGTTGACAAAGTTAATCAATACTCTTCAGGACGAAAAGTGTTTTCTGAACATTGTGGGTTAGAGCGGTGTTCCAGCGGAGGCGGAATGTGGGAGTTTTGACTGCTCATGCTGCCCAGCAGGCATCGGCTGTGAGAAGCCGCCAGACCCCACTCTGGGTGTGGGAAAGCGGGCCCCAATCTGAGGCCCCTGGGGAACTGCTGGAGTTTGGCACGTGGGTCCCCGGGCCACACAGCGACCAGGCACGATAGGTTCTAGTTCATGGGCATCACTGGTGCACGAAGAACTGACGCGGAAGAACTGAGAACAGAGTGTGGGGCCCATGGGCTGGGTTGTAGCCCGGACCGAAGGGAAAAGGGCAGGAGGAGAACTCTGGTTCGGGGGGGGGGGGGGGGGGGAGGAGACGGAGCATCCTTGGTTTGCTCTGGCAGGGCAGGCAGCCTGGCTTGGTGGAATCTGTGGTTGAGAAAGCTGAGAGGTCTCCTGTGGGAGATTAGACATTCGAGGCTCTTTAGAGGAAGACCTGCTGCATTGTTCCCCACAGCAGTCCCAATAAGAAGAGGCAGTCCATGGTTTTAAAACACTGTCATGGTGGAGGGTTGTGATGAGTGAAACTATACCCCCTTTCTCAGGGCGGGCCTGAGGTTAAATACCTTTTGCAGGGAGGAGAGCTTAATTGGCTAAGCCCTTCAGGCCTTTAGGTATCTCATTAAAGTGGAGATCTGTCTTGAGGCTATGTGATCTGTAGTCACATCCTCTACCTGTGGAGGGGTTTGGGGCGTTGCCCTTATGTGACTGATGGCCACAGAATTATGGAGAGCTGAGGCCTCGTGTCAGGAGCCTGGTGTCTAAGAGTGTGGCAAACGCCTTCTGTCCCTTGCCGAGTTATCTGCTGGGTCTCCAGGGTTTAAACCTAGCTCAACCAGAAAATAGGCTGCCTTTCACAGTCCCACAGTATATAGCTCAGTCCAAGCAAATACAGAACACATAGAAGGTAGTTTATATATAAATGGCAGCTACTACCTATAACCAGTCACAAACTGAGGACTGTGATAGACATAATTCCTCATCGTTATAAATAAAACTATGCATAGATCCACATCTGATGAAAATCTCTGGTTTTTTCTCCTTGCTTACTCCCATACTATGTGGCATGTAAGATGTAGTGACTTGTATTGGTATTTGAGAATCGCACGTTGACAGCATAGTATTTTAAGGTATGAATTATTAAGAGAGTACACATAGCTCAAAGATGTCACCTTCTCCTGGGAGAGGGGATTAGGCTGTCTTTGGCTGTGAGAGAAGAGGCGTGTCTTGTTTGGAGATGAAGTGTGGCCTAAGGTGATGAGTGTGGTTACTAAACTGGCAAAGGGTGGGCAGAGGCTAAGATTTCCCAGGGATCTGGCAAAACATCACGTCCAGCAGCCTCTGACATTTCTAGAAGAGATGAGCATTGGGGATATGGAGGCAGACTCGTGTCCCAGGACTTGGGAGGGGAAGACAAGAGGGTCAACAGTTCAAGGTCGCCCTTGGTATGTGGTGAGTTCAAGGCCAGTCTAGGCTACGAGTGGCCTTAACTAAAATACAATGAGAGAGTCACATCCCACATAGTAGTGTTTGAATCAGTGGACCAATATGGGCTTGCACTATCCAGCCCTCTGGAATCAGAGGTAGATTAGTAAAGGAAGGATAGATCCACTCTCTCTTCTTGGGCTGGTGTATCTGCCTCTCTTCCTGCCCTCGGTTATCCCTGCTCTGGGTTCTCAGGCCTTCAAACCCAGACCAACACTGACACCATTGCTCTGCCTTTTCCACCTCCCCAAACCCAGACTGAGACCAAATTAGCCGCGCCCCCCCCCCCCCGGTCTCCAGTAAGCAAACGAACTTCTCTGGATAATTTTGTGGTCCCCACCCTTTACATGTATCTGTATGCATTAAAGAGACAATGGGAGATAACTATATATGGTTATATAGAGATGAACAGGACTGTCCTCTGTAGAGAGAATATCTTATGTATTGTGTGGATGCATCGCCTGTAGAACAGTAGGTGAGACATTCTGGAGGCAAAGAGAATTCTGGGATAGTGCCAGGCACAGGAGTCATCTGGGAGGATGTGATGGATGCATGGTACCTGAGCACAGGTAACCAGCCACGTGGCAGAATGTAGGTTAAAATAAGTGGGTCATTTTAGTTACGATTCTAGTCAGAAAAGAGCCTAACAATACTAAGGTATTTGTAAATATGTTTTGAGTCTGAGTATTATTTCCGGAAGCATGGGTCTACGGGAAGAACCAGAATTAACTTCTACAGTCCTCTGTGTAGAAAGAATCTCTTATAAGCATCAGCTGTCAATAAAAAAGCCTATGGCCAATGAACTGAGACAAGGAAATAGGAGGTGGGACACTGGCAAGAAGAGAGGATTGTGGGAAATAGTAAGAGAAGAAAGGGAGATTCTAGAGACATGCTGAGGAAGCTGCGGGTTAGAACAAAGAAGAGGTGACTAACCGTGTGGAAGACAGACTAGTTCGAAGGGGTTAAATACATTATGAGCTAGTCAGGAAATGAGCCAAAGTTTATGGCTTAGCTACTTAATAATAAAGAGTTAGTCTCAGAGTTGTCATTCTGGGATCAGGGTGTGAAAAAGGAAAAACAGATTTTTGTTTTGTTTTGTTTTGTTTTTTACACCTCTGCAACAGGCAACAAACGATCACCCAGCTGGGCTTACTATTTCCCTTCAGTGATGGGTAGGGAAGTCACAGGACCCTCATCTGACTACCTGCCCCATATCATATGGCCTCAGGGAGGAGCTAGAGCATACATTTAGGGGAAGGGACTCAGAGGGGGCTTCGTCTGTGCAGCTGTGGAAAAGCCATCTTTATCCCTGCCTGGATGAAGACCTTCAAGTGTGGCGTCCTGTGGAAGAAGCACCCTCACTCCTGTAAGTTGTCCCTCGCCGATGCTCTGTAAGGAAGCCCAATAAACTCAAGTGAACTTTGGTGGACTCAAACCTTGCTCTCTGTGACTGGTGGCCTTAGGAGGGAGGGTAGCCATTGTTTGTATCTTCCCTGTGGTCCCCCCTGTGGAATGAGATTTTAGTGATGGGATTGTCTACACATGTGTAGCTTGTCTACCTATCAACTGACCTGTTACTGGTATCTATCATCTGTCTATCAAATCTCTCCTCGATCTATCAGTTCAATAGCTCCGGCTCATTCTGTTTCCCTGGAAGTTACAGAGATCTCATGTTCAGTTGAACAACCCACCCGCCTACTTCCTAGCCGAGACTGTGTAGGGGTGGCCCTGTGCGCAAGGCAAATGCTGCACGTGCTTAGCCTACCTGGGGCTTGGCTCTGCTGTCCGGATAGAAGCCCTGTTCTCCACAGCCCTCGTGTGGCTGTCTGGAGCCTCAGGACCCCTCTTTTCTGTAGTTTCCCACCCCAACAGGTTGTATTCTTCTCTAGCCTCACTCCCTCCCTCCACGTCTGTGTTACACCAGGAAGAAAATAGACTTCTTGCTCTGTCAGTGCAGATGGAGTACATGGTGTACCCAGCAGTCTGCGCTGATGCTGTTACCGGGGACCAGCACGGCGCACTTCATCTGCATGGCTGCTAATGAGAAGGCTAAGCAAACATCCTGCAGGCCATGACTCCAGAGGACAGCGGTGCTCTTGGGACCAGCAGTCTCTATCCAGGAAGTCTCCAGGGGGAGAGAGAGAGAAGCCTGCGCCTATTATCAGCTCTACCATAGAGTCTAGAAACAGTGTGGTTGGACAAGGTCATCTCCATCCCCAGGGGCCGTATGTGTCACCCACAGACAGAGCTGTCATCACTTCGTCATCTGCTGAGCCTTCTTGTGAAGACACAGTGTCCTTCTCAGTGTCTACCCTCTCACAGTAGCTGACTCCTTTTCCATTGTTATTCTCTGGGAGCCCATCCTCCAAACAGCGCATGCATAGCCCAATAAACACTGCAAAGCATTCCTCTGCCTCTCATCACTATGGCTACTGCCATAGCTCCATGGGCGCCGGGCTAGCTGTTGAGGGGACTTAAGGAGCCTCTCCAGCATGTCTCTCAACCTAGCAGCCATGTTCAGGCAGCTTTCAAAGAGTGAATGGTTAGGAGGAATGTGCCAAGCAGCTCTGGGCATCCAGACAGGCTGTTGGTGAGGCTGGGGAGCTGGCCTCGTTGGTAAAGTACTTCTTTACCTTGTAAGTATGAGGACCTGTGTTTGTCTAATTAGCCCTGTATCTGGGAGATCTCAGATCAGTTTCTACTGTTTCCAACCTGTGTGTAGGCCACGCATTCTCATTTCTCTTTGTGTTTTGTCTTTTTTTTTTTCCTTCATACTAGGTTTTTTTGAAAGTAATACAGTGTGGCACCTCTGGAATGAGATTCCTCCCTTTCTCAGTGTGCCATGTCTGTTCACTAAGTGGCTTTTCTGAGCTGTCCACACTCCCTGTGCTGGCTCTTGCTCGCCAGCTCAGTAGCAGGCTTCAGACTTAGACAGCAAAGCCTTCCGGGCTTTGTTAAGGGCTCTGTGGGGGACGAGCACAAGCCACGGACAGCCCTGCCCAGGCTTCCATTTCCCCTTGCTTGGGGCTTGAAGGGCAGCTAGAGGTGGGAGCCCAGGGCTGCCCAGGGTCCTTTCCTGACCATGAGCCTTTGTGAATATGCATGGCTTTCTAGGTTCCCAGAACCATGGTGGAGCTTTGCAAAGCACCTATGCCCCTTTCATTGTCCAGTTTTCCCTTTTTGGCTTCTATTTACATGTGAACATGGTGTGCATGTGGGTATGTTTCAATGTATAGAGGCACAGATGTGAGGGTGGGACATATGTACTTGTAGCCTTGGTATATAGAAGCCAGAAGTTGATAGCATATGTGTATATCAATTGCTCCCTACCTTGTGTATTGGAGCAAAGTCTCTCACTTGAATCTAGAGCTTTCTGGTTGCGGGAGTAGTAGCTAGACAGCATGTGCCATGGATCCCCCATCTCTTCCTCTTAAGCCCTGGGATTACAGTGGGTTCCTACACCCACCCAGCAGTTACATGGGTGTTGGGTATCTGAACTCTGGTCTTCAAGCTTGCAGGACAAGTGCTTTTACTCACGAAACAATCTCCCCAGTGGCCCACCCGCCCCCCATTTTAAGCTTCTTGGATAATCTAGAGTGTGCTCTGTCACATAACCATGAAAATAAGGCCACTTTGACATAATTTTTTAACCAAAGCTTCCTGGGGAATACCAGGTGAGCTTCAAGTTGGGTCAAGTAAAAGCAGCCTTGCAAATGGGGTTTCCAGAGAAACACCAACAGGTCAGATGATAACTCTTCTCCCAAACTGAAGCCCGTCCTTCCCACTCTGTAGCTAGCTGGGCCCTTGGGAACTGAAGAAGACAACAAATTACTACACAGCCATAAAGAGAGGAACAAAGAACTGATACCACAAAGTCTCAGATGGACCTCAAGAGTTAAGTCAGACCCACAAGGGAACGTATTGAATAGTCCCATTCGTATAAAATCCTAGGAAATGCAAACCAATCTACTGTTAAAGAAAGACCTGTAGCTGCCAGGGACAGTTCCTCCTGAATGGATGCATAGTTTCAGGAGAAGACAAAGCTCACTAAAGTCACCAAATGGCATCGCTTAATAAGAGCAGTTTTAGTACCTAATTATGTAACTTCAGTTAGACTACCTTTTGCTCATTCTTGATTTTGTTTTATTTTGCTTGAGATAGAGTCTCATTATATAACCCTGGACCTCCCGGAAATCAACATAGAGTAGACTGATCTCAAACTCGACAGAGATCCGCCTGTCTCTGCCTCGCTATGCTGGGTTTAAAGGTGTGTACCACTATCTCCAGCAAGTTAAGGTGTTTGAAAGTTGGGTCTACTGCCTACTAACAACTGACTCCCGCTCTCTACCCCACCACAGTACTCACAACTCCAGCCTCCCTCATCCAGAGTCCACAATCCTAGCTAAAAGGTCCCCTCCCAAGTCTTAACTCTTACCTGCCTCTGGATCTTTTCCATGGAAAAGTTGGCCCAGCCAGTATCTTCTACCATAAACCTTTCCTTCTCATTGGCTAGCACTACCTACTCCATGTCCACTCATCTGAAACCTCAGAACTAGGGCCCAGGCCCAACCCCATGCTCTCCCAAGACCCCATTCATCCTTGTACCAGAATCTTCTATGTCATGGCAGCGTAAGAGGGCTGGGCTTTCTCTTTTAGATTCCAAAAGGTACTTTGGAAGATCCTGGCTTAAGTATTTGTCAACCTCAGGAAACTCAGCCAAGGTGGGAGCAACCAGTCACTGAGGGCTTGCCATCATGTGGTATAACCATGGCCCCTGAGATGAGGGCACCTTGGCCTGGTGAGGCAGACGTGATACGAGAGGACAGGAGGCCTCCTGGTCTACTTTCCTTTCTGTTGCTGTGATTAAACAACAACAACAAACAAACAAAACCACTCTGACCAAAAGCCACTTGGAAGCGGAAAGGCTTCGTTTCATCTGCCAGGTCACAGTCCATCCCTGAGGGAAGCCAAGGTAGAAACTGAAGCCAGAGCTTGACAGAACCGGTGCATAAATACTGTTGCTGGCTCACCCACAGGCTCATGCTTAGCTAGCTTGTTATACAGCCCAGGACCACCCTGAGTGGGCTGGGCTCTCTTGCATTAGTATGTCACAAACATACACAAAGACCAAACAGTTGGCTTAAGATTCTCTTCTCAAACAACTCTAGGCTGTGCTAAGTGGACAACTAAAGGTAACTAGAATACCTTATAACTAGGTCATAAGGTGGGTCACCCAGTGACCTGTTTCCAACTTAGCATATGGACATACCACCACAGGCCCCTGGCCACAGCCTGTTTTGACAGTCCCAGCTGGGCCTGAGGGATAGAGGAAGCATTTGTATCTTCTATCTGCATCTCTGAGAGCCTCTGCCTCCAGGTAAGGAGTACTGGAGCTTAGCTGAAGTTCTGGGAGGCTGCACACCCATCAGAACCCTGTCCAGGCAGCCAGATCCTCTGTTCTGCCTCCCAGAACACAGCAGCTACCTCAACATGTTCCCCACTAGCACAGTCAGCCTGGAGGAGCCCCATCCAGGCAGGGAGAAAGAGGGGCCCTCCACCACACATGGGCCAGCCTGCCTGTCGGTCCAGAGACCAGCTAACCTGCCAGGGCTAGCTACACCTTTCCCAGTAGCTGACAGCCAGGCCAGGAGGTAGCCTCTAAGTGTCTGGGCCAACTGGCTAGTGGCTGCCCTTATCCATACTGGCCTCGGTGCACAGCTGGAAGACACACAACCTTTCTCCTACTTCCAGCTCTGGCCTCCAGATGACTCCAGGCCTCTGAAGTTTGCAGATATCACATGTTCCTGGCACAGAGCCCCCCCCCCCCAATTCCTGCTGGCAGGCTGTACTCGAGAGCAGAGCACAGCAGGCAAGGTCCACTTGCAGGGCAAGAGTGACCTGCAGGGCTGGGCAGTGTCTGAGCCAGGCATATATCCTACCTGCAAGGGACCTCAGAAGCCCTCCGCTCTAAGCTCTACCCTAACACAGCTGCTTTCTACCCCTAGGCAGTCTTGAGGTGAGAGAAAAGCTCTGTCCAGATGTTACTAGCCAGGGCCTCAGGCTAATGACACTGTATTTGTGGCTCTGTCCTCACTGCAGGACCCACCTGAGACTCTAGACTCTAGTCTCTGCTTAGGCACCAAAGCAACTGTCCCCTACTCGTGCCTTCATCAGCAAGGGCTTCTGGTGGGGACAGAAATACGTCATTTCTTTCTTTTTTTTTAAAGAAGGTCATCGGTAGAAACCAGTCCATACATGGCTAGGAGATGACTCTGTTAGTAAAGCATTTGCTTCACAACCAGGAGGGCCTAGATTGGGATCCCCAGCACCCACGGAAAAAATGGCTGCAGGTGTGCACATCTGTAATCCCAGGACTAGGAGGTTGGAGACAGGAGGGTCCCTAGCACGCACTGACCAGACAGTCTAGCTAAATTGATGAGCTTCAGGTGCAGTGAGAGACCCTACCTCAAAACAACAACAAGACAACTGGAGAGATGGCTCAGTGGGGAAAGGTCCTTGCTGCACAAGCCTAGCTACCTGAGCTCAACCACAGAACTCTGCAAAGGTGGCAGGAGAGAACGAAGTGTTAAAATATTCCTCTGACCTCCACATGTGCACCATACCATGCACACACACACACACACACACACACACACACACACTGAGAATCATAATAAACTAAAAGTAATAAAATCATTTTAAAATGTAAATGAGTTAGAGAAGAATTAAGGAAGATAACTTCAACCTCTAGTCTCCACTCACGTGCAATTTCAAAGTACCTCCCCACTAAATACTTACAATTTCATTTTCACTATAAAAAACAACAACAACAACAAAAAAACAAAAACAAAAAAAAAAACCTCACTTTGCAGTAGAGATATCTAGAAGAGGTGCCTGATGTCAGGGGCCAAAATGAACATTGGGTCAAAAGAAAAACCAACCTAAGACCATCCCATCTGTGATCCAGCCAAACTGAATATACCAATCACCAAAGCAATACATGTTGTTAAAGGCAAAGATTTATATGCAAGAGAGCTGAACCTGCAGGTGAGAGAGACCCTGCTCCTCCTCTCAGAGTGTAATTAGCATACGGGGCTGTTGATAGGGTAAGGAGGCAAGGTGGTCTGAGGCTTAGAGGTAGGTGGTGAGCAGGATGTGGGTCCTGGCTAGTTTTATGTCAACTTGACACAAGACACAACCTAGAGTAATTGGAGAGGAGGGCCTCAATTGAGAAAATGTTCCTATAAGGTCAGACTGCATGCAAGCCTGTAGGGCATTTTTTTTTTCTTTTTTTTTTTTAATTTATTTTTTTAATTAGGTATTTTCTTCATTTACATTTCAAATGCTACCCCAAAAGTCTCCCAGACCCTCCCTCCCCAACTCCCCTACCCACCCACTCCCACTTCTCGGCCCTGGCGTCCCCCCCCCCCCCACACACCGACTGAGGCATATAAAGTTTGTAAGACCAAGGGGCCTCTCTTCCCAGTGATGGCCGACTAGGCCATCTTCTGATACATATACAGCTAGAGACATGAGCTCTGGGGTACTGGTTAGTTCATATTGTTGTTCCACCTATAGGGTTGCAGACCCCTTTAGCTCCTTGGGTACTTTCTCTAGCTCCTCCATTGGGGGCAGGCGTTTTCTTAAATAGTGATTGATGTGGGAGGGCCCAGTCTATTGTGGGTGGGGCCATCCCTGCACTAGTAGTCCTGGGTTCTATAAGAAAGTATACTGAACAAACCATGAGGAACAAGCCAGTAAGTATCTCCTACCTCCAGGTTCCTGCCCTGTTTGGGTTTCTATCCTGACTTCCTTCAGTGATGGATTTGGAAGTGTAAGTCAAATAAACCCTTTCTCCCCAACTTGCTTTTAGTCTTGGTGTACTAGCTCGACACAGGGTCTGTTCTCCATAGTCATGTCCGCTATGGTATGAATGGCTAAGCCAGAATATGAGTTTCAGGCTCACACTTGCAGGAACCCCCATCCTAGACTGATATCTGTCCCAAGCTAACCTCCCTGTGAGGATGAGAGACCCAGGCTAGGCTGTGGAAAGGAAGGCTGGAAGGAAACCTTATTGAGGACTTGTCATCCACAGGGACCCCCAGGAGTGTGATCACCCCCTTCAGAGAGCCAGTGACTCAAAATCAGACCAGCTGAGGGATACATAGACCAGGGTGTAGACCTTCCTCAACCTCTCAGGACACCACCATGTTGGGAATTGGTTCTTAATTCGGCTTCCAAAGCTGCTTCCAAACCTGAGGGTCCCTGACCCCAGCTGGCTTCTATAAGAAAGAATTGTTGGACAGCCCATGGCTGGGCAGAAAGATGGAGGCGGGACTTTTAGATTAGGCAGGCAAGGAACAGAGAAAAGAAGAAGAGAATCACCAAGATGGGGAAGCAGAAACTTAAAGGCTCACCGGCATGAGAGAATCTGGGAAAGTGGCCTAGGGACCACGCCTCCTATTTGGTCTGAGGTAACAGAGATGAAATATAGATCTTAAAAGATGTTAAATCAGGAATACTAGACGGAGTGTTTGCTAGCCACGGGGGAAATTTACAAGTGCCCAACCATTGAGCTAGCCAAAGCATATAAAATTAACTGGTGTGTGTGTGTGTGTGTGTCTGTCTGTCTGTCTGTCTGTCTGTCTTTCATTTGAGAAACCAGAGAGCTCTCTGCCAGGAGCACTAGGAGCTAAAGCAATTTGACTAATTCACCACTACACCACCAGGTGGCCATGCCACTGGAGTTTAAACAATGTCCCCATGGGACAGGAACAATGTCTCATCTATAACCAGAGTCAGCAGTTTCCTTGTAAGGCCACTGTGGGCACCCAGCTAGTTGATGTGAGGGAGTTCAAGAGGAATCTTTCTTATAGAACACACCCCGGGATGGGCACACACACCTCTGAGAGACCTGCTTCTACAGGCTGTAATACCCCCACACAATTGATACCTGCTTCCTCTTTCCTCCCACAGTAAGCTGCTCCACAGATAGCCCCCCCATGACTGCACCTATCATTCATAATCGAACACACACACACGCACCAATGCTGAATTTGAATGGAGTTTGTGTGTATTTACTTAAGTGCTAGGAATTGAGCCCAGGGCTGGGGTGTGACAGGTGGAGGCCTACCCCTGACCTACGTCCCTTGCCCAGGGCTGGGGTGTGATAGGTAGGGGTCTACCCCTGACCTACGCCCCTTGCCCAGGGCTGAGGTGTGACAGGTGGGGGGTCTACCCCTGACCTACGCCCCTTGCCCAGGGCTGGGGTGTGACAGGTGGGGGTCTACCCCTGACCTACGTCCCTTGCTCTGTATTTACTTTTTAGTTTGACACAGGAACTCAACAAGTTGTGCAGACTGGCCTCAAACTTGGGATCTTCTGCTTCTGCCTTCCTCACTGTAAGATGTTCAGTTTTGAGGGGGCAGCATCTCTGCCTCCTGAGCCTGAAGAATTCTCTTGGACTTTTAGGGACCTTGCCTAACTCTGGTATTTGTGGACTATTGGGGATTTTTAAATCATTTTATTTTATTTTATTTTTATTTTATTTTATTTTACATGTATGGGTATTTTGCCTGCACATCTGTGTACCATGTGTGTGTCTAATGCATGCAGAGGCCAGAAGAGGGCATCAGGTTGTCTGGAACTGGAACGGGCAGTTGTGAGGCGCCATGTAGGTACTGGGACTAAAACCTGGATCTTATGGAAGAGCAGCTGGTGCTTTTAAACAATGAGCCAGCCCTGGGTTTGTGACGTTGACACAGAAAAGAATCTCAGGACTAGCTGGTTTATGATAGAGGGGGGTTGATGATTTTGTTGAAGATATTTTGAGGGTTAAGAGGAAGAAAGTCACTCAAAAAGAAAGGCACACATGGGTGGGATTTTGTGCTTCCTAGAGAGTAGGGAAAGCAAGACAGGAGAATGGGCTCCTTCAAGACAGACTACATGTCAAAGGTTGCTAAGATAGCCTTTCCCCTTTCTCTTTCTACCAGATAGATAAGTGAGGTGATTCTGCAGATGGCTTAGATGGAATTATAATCTGATAACATAAAGCCAGGACCCACTAGGGTTGCACAAGCACAGAGGTCCTTTCTATGAAACGGGGATTTCTGGCAAGATTCCTAGAAAATACCAGGTTTGCAACTGGGAAGGGAGACAGCCATGAAGCAGCTGAGTTGTGCAGGAATTCTACGTCTACTGACAAAGGCTTCAACTGGATTCCAGAGTGAGGGGCTTCTCTTGCCCTTTCAGTGTCTCCAAGCTCCTCCCTACCTTCATGTCCTGCCTCTGGATTGCTGCTTTACTCTGGAGGTTTTGTTGGTTTCTTTTTTTTTTTTTTTTTTTTTTTTTTTGATTTTTTTGAGACAGGGTTTCTCTGTATAGTCCTGGCTGACCTGGAACTCACTCTGTAGACCAGGCTGGCCTCGAACTCAGAAATCCACCTGCCTCTGCCTCCCGAGTGCTGGGATTAAAGGCGTGCGCCACCACGCCCGGCTTTGTTGGTTTCTTTATTTCCTTTTGTGGCTCTGATCTCAGCCTGCCTTTGGGTCTGCCTGTAGGTAAAGGGCTTTGTATTCAGAACAGCACAAGCCTGGGTTGGGGCTTCTCTCAAGCCTCTTGTTTCCTTGGTGACATCCTCAGAGGTTGTTAGGATGAAGGGGACAATACAGTGACATACTGTAAATGCCACACACAGGCTCTTGTGAGCAGCTGAACAGAACTGAGATGAATGTGGTGTCCCAGTTCTCCTTGTAGACCTCACTGTTTAGAAGGGTGTGTGTGTGTGTGTGTGTGTGTGTGAGAGAGACAACAAATGTGTCAACCTTCTTAACACAAGTGGTGGACTCCTGTGACATTAGACATTAAAATCTTCTTTCAAACAACCCCATAGTTTAAAAATATACATGACAAAACCGACTGTCAATCATGTCACCGTTTTATTGGTGAGGTCAGCACAGTCAGACACCAGGGAAATGCAAATTCATGTCCCAGTGAGAAGCGCCCTCTCCCCTCCAGGACAGTAATAAGGAGGCAGAACTGTAGGAGGCAGAAAGGTGAGAGACAGAGCCACAGAGATGCCATTGCTACTGAGAAGCAACATGGTGGAACCGCTTTGAAAAGCCAGTGTGCTGAACAAAACCCAAAACTACACAGGAGAGTGTGTAGACTGTGTGTCTGTGTCCCTGGGAACTTCTGTAGTGGCAAAAGGCAGATCAATGGGTGGGAAAGCCACGAACTGGAAGAGAAAGGAACTGGCTGCAAAGTGACACAGACAATGTGACAAATGGGCCTTGACCCCACCTTCACCTGCTGGGCAGTTGAGGGGCCCCTCCTTTAAGTCTTTCATGCTCTGGACTTCTGATCCTCATTCCCACTTCCTGTCTTTTTAAGATGGAGTTTCATGTAACCCAGGCTAGCCTCAAACTTCCTGAACTCCTGATCCCCTAACCCAGTGGTTCTCAGCCTTCCCGATGCTGCAACCCTTTAATACAGTTCCTCACGTTGTGGTTAACCCCTCCCCCAACCATAAAATGATTTTTGTTGCTACTTCATAATTGTAATATAAGCATCTGATAATGTGACCCCTTTGGGGTCGAGAGCCACAGGTTTAGAACCATTGCTCTAGCTTCTTCCTCCCACTCATAGGGGTCACAGGTGTGTCCCCCAGGTTGCTCGTGGCCCTCTGCTCCTTCCTACTCCCCCAAGGCTCCTCACATGCAAGCACACCCCTTTGTCTTCTTTTCCTCCTGTAATGTTCAACTCAGACCTGGCTAGGAAATGGGGTTCTAACCCTAGGGACCAGTAGTATGGAGTGGTCTCCCGTCTGCCTCAGACACCTCTCCCTGTTCAGCCCACTGTCAGATCACTGTAGACTCTGTCTCCACCCTGGACAGTGCCCTCTGGGAAGGCAGCCAGAGCTGTCAGTCTGCGGGACCCTAGGCCCCGCTCAGGCCTTCTGGACATTACTGAAATGAATAGCCGAGGACCTTGGCCACTATCTGCAGAATCAGGGTCATTTAACTCTTCCACACTGTCTAAATGGGACGATACACAAATGGGGAAATCTTAGGGATAAATGCTCACACCAAGGCCATGTTTAGTCAGGACCACTAGGCTGTCTGGAGTCCCCTCAAAACTCTTTAGAAAGTAGAGAAGCTGCCTGAAGCCACCTGAGCTGTTCTATCCCCATTTCTGCCACTCTAGAAAAGGAGCCTGACTCTGCAGGCCACCTCTTCCAACACACTGTTGCTGGGGTAACCACCCTGGGTGTGTCCCTCTTCCGGGGGAAGTAGTGGCCAGGCCCACCCATTAGGCTAGGAGGGGTTTTCCCAGGAAGAAGCAAGGCCCTCAGAGTGATGTCCTATGTAATCAAGAGTCCCACCTGTCTCCACCCAGGGGAAAGCACCAGCCAAGATACCCTGGTCCCTCCCTTCCTTCCCAAGACAGTACTTTGTAAACCAGAGCCAGGAAGCCAGGCAGCTGGGGAACTTGAATGGCCTCCAACCTGTGCTTTGACATAGCTAAATGGGAAAGTGTGGTTAAGTCCCAACGGAGCTCTAGGGCCTGACTGGAGGCAGTATGCTCTGGAAGGTAACCTGAGACCTAGCTGAGGGGACCCACCCAGCCACCCACCCAGAGTGTTAACTGAGTGGTACCATTTCCTGTAGCAGGGTTCCTGTATGACTCTGTCTCCCACCACTGTCAAGGTCTCCACAGGTCCCTGTGTGCCCAAATGACTGACACATCCACCCATGTCAACCAGCTGGCTCCTTCTTATCAGGCCGAAAACACTAAGCGGCTCCCTCTGGTTCCTCACAAGCTATTTTCAGCACAAAGGTACAGCTAAGCAAAAAATTAAAATAATAAAATAGTCCATGGATACTTTGGCAGCCTGTAAGGGCAGTATTAGTGAAGATACCATCTCGATTCTGAAAATAACTTAGCTAGAGAAGCGTTTGAGCAAACAGGATTCACAATGTCTCTAAGGAGTAGGGAGTCTATAGAGCAAGGGAGCAATGAGCTTGGGCCTGGACAAGAGCCCTGGGGATGCAGAGTGGCCTGAAGGATTCATACACATAAGACTATGATTAAGAAAATTCTGAACAAAACCACATAAATAGATGTGCGTGTGTATGTGAGCCTATGTTTGCATGTGCCTGTGTGTTTTTTGCAAGTAGAAAACACCTGGCACCTGTGGTCTGTCCCAGGGGAACACAAGGACCTGGCGTCTGTGCCACTCGTGAGGTGAAGCCCTGGTCCCTATGCTGTGACTTCAGGAGCAGAGACTGTGGGAATGGGGGACTGTGAGGGTGGGGTCTTGAAAGACTCAGGAATGCAGGTCTTCCTCAGAACAGCCAGTCAGCTGCTGTTCTTACCATGCAAGAAGCTCAACCTGCAGTCCAACTGGGGCTCCCCAAGCCCCACATGCTGCTCTCAGCCTGTCTTAAGTTAGGGCTTCATTGCTGTGAACAGACACCATGACCAAGGCAACTCTTATAAGGACATCATTTAATTGGGGCTGGCTTACCAGTTCAGAGGTTCAGTCCATTATCATTAAAGTGGGAACATGGCAGCATCCAGACAGGCATGGTGCAGGAGGAACTGAGAGTTCTACGTCTTCATCTGAAGGCTGCTAGTGGAATAATGGCTTCCAAGCAGCTAGGACGAGGGTCTTACAGCCCATACCCTCAGTGACACACCTACTTCAACAGGGCCACACCTTCTAATCGTGCCACTCCCTGAGCTGAGAATATACAAACCATCATACAGCCCTATTCATGGTGGCTTTTGGCAGGACCTTAGACTAACTGAGACTCTTGGGACAGAAAAGGGAGGCTCCATTCAAGAAGTGAGAGAGTCAGCAGCTAGGGTAGAGCGTAGAGAGAGGAGAAACCTTCTTTTAATGTAATTTTGTATATTTTTGTTTTCAGTTAAGAGGACAAACTGCTTTTATTCTCTGTAATCATTCAAATTATTTTATTCAGTGACTCAATTACATTTTCAATTGTGTCAACTATAAAAATACTGGAAGGATTTGAGGGTTTGGGAGTGGGTGGGGATGGAGAGTGGATGTTGAAACAGAGCCTCGCTCTGTAGCTTTGCTGGTCTGGCACTCTCTGTAGAGCAGTCAGCATGTAAGCAAGTCTTGAGCATGCAGTGATCCTCCTGCCTCTGCCTCTTGAGTGCTTATATTAAAGAAATGTGCCATTATACCCAGGTTATTGTTATTATTTTTAACCAGGCTATCCTGGATTTGTGATAATTCTCCTGCATCTGCTCTCTAAGTGCTGGAATTGCAAATGCTAATTAAGTATCTACATGGGGGACCCAAACTCCTTTCCTCAAACCCGTTGACAGTACATGATAGTGTAGCCCACTCACTTGGTAGGCAAGGATGGGCAGGAGGCAGAGGCCAGGGCTTCCAACCCCTTTCTCTACTGGCAGTGATATGACTCGGGCAAGTACCTCACCTCTCCTCTTCTACCCCCTCTTCCTCAGATGGTTCCACTCTGAAGAAGGTCAGCTGGCCAGAGACATCACTGGCCACTTGGCTCCCCCATTCACCCCACTCTGGGGCACTCTGCACTGCTAGTGTAGGACTGGCCTCGGGGAACCAAAGAGCCTCAGTGTGTTTCTACCTGATGGCTCCAGGGGCAGGAACAGCTTACCCTATACTTGGTCCCGCTGTCTACTGGCCCTAGGACTTCATCTGGCCCTGCCCATCCTCTTCATGCCTTTGTCCAATCCTGCTGCCCTTATTCCAGGTCTCATCCCCAGTGCCTTTTTAGGTACATTAGAGACAAGTCCTTCTAGTCTGCTGCCTCCCCCCACTATCACCCCAAAGGCTTGGGGTGCTGACAATGGTGAAGACACATGCTAACAGTCCAGTCTTGTGTAGTTCCAAAGCTCCTCCCATAACTCCGGGAGTTCAAGGAGAACTCAACATTTGGTGTTAAGTTACCTGCTCTCAGCCATTGATTGCTCTGACACTCTCTGAGAAGACCTGGGTCCTGTGCCAGCCCCAGGATCCCAGTGCCTAGTGGGTTAGCTGGACCACTCCTGCTCTCCTCCTTCCAACCTTTGAAGATAGTGATCCCCTCAGGGTGGGGCTCAGCATCACAGTCCAGCCGTACTAGCCCTGTCACTTACATACTCTGGAGGTCTGTGGGCTGGCTATAGAGCAGACAGCTGGGACCAGAGGTTCTCATTGGGATCAGAGCCAGCCTGATCCCAGTGCTCCCTCCTAGCCTGATCCCAGTGCTCCCTCCTAATATGGAGGATCAAGTGCAGCAGGTGAAGGCATTTCCTGCTGAGGGCTCCACTCTGACCACGGTTAACTCCTGCGTGACTTCCATGCTTCCTCCCAATGCTGGAGCACACCAAGGGTCTTTGCTGCTGCTGTCAAGCTAAGACAGGGTTCATCCCGAAGAAGAGGAACATGGAGGAGACTCCCTCTCCTGGGCCCTTGGCCAGCCTTTGGGCTGTCAGCGCAGAAAGTTCAAGTGCAGTGTGCTCTTCTTATTTGCTGAGCCGGTCTAAGTACCAGACTGGAGAGCACACTGGCTGAGTGACAGCCTCAGGACTTCTGAGGCACAGCTAGTGGCAGATCTGAGAGCCAGCTTTGCAGAGGTTGAGAGCCTTCCCAAGCCTGCTGGACCGTGTTGCTGGGAGGTTGTTGTCTCTTTGTTATCCATGGGGCAGTGGCTCCAGTAATCTCAGTAAACCAAAGCCCATGGATGCTCATGTTTCTCACATCAGAATGGCACAGTGTTGGCATAGAACCATACAGACTTCCATGTGCTTCAAATCGTCTCTAGATGGTTTATATTCCTAATGGATCATGAATTCTGTGCTGGCTAGTTTTATGTCAACTTGACAAAAGCTAGAGTCATCTGAAAGGAGGAAACCTCAATTGAGAAAATCCCTTTGGCTGCAGGGCATTTTCTTAATTAGTGATTGATGGTGGGTGGTGCTAGTGGCCCTGGATTCCATAAGAAAGCAGACTGAGCAAGCCATGAGGAGTAAGCAGCACTCCTCTGTGGCCTCTGCATCAGTTCCTGTCTCCAGGTTCCTGCCTTGTTTGGGTTTCTGTCCTGATTCCATTCAGTGATGAACTGTGATGTGAAGTGTAAGCCGAATAAATCCTTTCCTCCCCAACTTGCTTTTGGTCCTGGTGTTTCATCATAGCAATAGCAACCCTAACTAGGACAAATTCTATGTGAATAATTGCTAACATATTGTTTAGGGAATAAATGACAAGAGAAAAAAATCTCTGTGCGTATTCATCATAGACATACCTTTTTTTTTTGTTGTTTTGTTTTTTTTTTTAACATCTTCATTCCAGTGTTTATTCGGCAGTCCGGTCAATCATAACGTAAAGCCACAGCATTATTAAAGGAGAGCTCCCGACACAGCTGTCTAATGTGCAGCACTGACAGGTGCTCCTCCCACGATGGAACAAACACCCATTTCCCTAGGTTCTGGGCGAGACACACAACCCTTTGAAACCAACTGCCCACAAATAGAGGCAGGTTGCTATCATTCCTCTCAATGTTTTCTGCAAGGCGGAGCAATCCCTAGGGTGGCTAACTCAGCCCTCACTTCACCACCTGTCCGCTGGCTTTTGTTTTCCTTCCTCAATCACACCTACACTCCAAAAGGCTTCCGCGCTTCCCGCTCAGACACCACCTGAGTCCCGAGGCCCTGAGCATGGCTGGCCACGAATGAGCTGGAGAGCAACTTTCCTGCAGAACTCCGGGGAAATCAGGAGCAGAAGCACAGCTCAGTGATGGCTCAGTGACATTTCCTTAAACAATAGTTTTAACTGTCAAACAAGCTCTGACATCTGACAGGCCATCTGCACACCATAAACAAATCAAAACAATGTATTCTTATCTTTTCCTTTGTTTGCAAAATGTTAAGTAGACTATCCAAGTGGAAAACATGAAACGTGAGGATTCAAAGGGTTTGTGCCACAAAGTGAACCAGTCCTCCACAGGCAAGCTCATTTGTTTCTGGGCTGCGAGGCCATGTAGAGAGCGATCAGGCAGTAGATGGTCCCTCCCAGTGTCAGAGCCATGGTGGTCCGGTAAAGCATTTGGTCTGGAAGGCCTCGTTTCAGGTGGATGGGCACACCATCAGCCTTCTGGAAAAACTTCTGCAGCTCTGGAACTTTGTTCTTCCCAGAATAATCATATGCTGTCACACTGGAGGTCAGTTTGGTTGGTGTGGCAAATATGATAGGTGGTGCTTCTGTGGAAACTGGCTTTAACCCCTGCGGGGTGTAGGCTTCCGAAGCCCAAGCTCCAGCCAACTTCTGCGTGAAACTGCTAAACTTGTAGTACATGTTGGCGAAGGCCGGCTTCGCACCGCCGCTGCCTGTGCGACCGCCCTAGAAAAGCAGACATACCTTTTTATGTTATTAAATGTTTTTATCTGTGGTTGGCTGAATCTACATAGCATCTAGAACCTTTGGATATGAAGGTATGCCTGTAATGTGCCTTATGGCTCTGAAAGTAAAGCAGGCAGGCAGTTTCCTTAACTGGGAATCCATGCTTCCTGTGGTTTGAATATGCTTGGCCCAGGGAGTGGCACTATTAGGAGGTGTGGCCTTATTGGAATAGGTGTGGTTTTGTTGGAAGAAGTATATCACCCTCATGCTAGCTTCCTGGAAGTCAGTCTTCTCCTAGAGGCCTTCAGATGAAGATGTAGAAGACCTCTCACCGCCTGCCTCCTGTGCCACGCCTGACTGGACACTGCCATGCTTTGCGCCATGATGATAATGGACTGAACCTCAAAACCTGTAAGCCAGCCCCAATTAAATATTGTTCTAATAAGAGTTGCCTTGGTCATGGTGTCTCTTCACAGCAATGGAAACCCTAAGACACTTCCCAATACAGTCTTCCTGAATCTTTCCCGTGCAAGGCCCTGGTTGCCTGTGAGACCTACAGTGTCCCTTTAAGCACCCAGATCCTGCCACACCCATGAGTTCTCTCATGCCTACTCCTTGAGACCAACCTGTCATGAAGGCTCTGTTCTTACATTTCACATTCACACATGCACAAATTACATATGGGTGTGTATTCACCCACACATACACACACACTGCTACCTGGAGAATTTGTTCTGATACATCTCTTACAATGCATTATTGTTGTAAATATCATTAGTACAGGGCCTTGACCACTCTGCATTAAACTACATTCCCAGAGCACTACAAATCATTTTAAAAACAGACAAAAGCAACAACAAAGCCTTTTAATTTAGCAACCATTGTAGATTCACTGCAAAGCTGCAAGGACAGTGCAGTCCCTCGTTCTCCCATACAGCCCTGCCCCAAAGTTGACATCTTATGAAACCACGCACATTCATCACAGTGCAGTCGAGCCAGCACAGATGTCACCAATTCTCCACTTTTGCTCCTCCCATTTCCAGAGCCAGTGCAGGACCCTAGTGTGTCTTTTAGCAGGCCACCTCCCATTTGAGAGACCTCTTCAGTCCTTTTAGGGTTTCGTAGCTATAGCCCTTTGGGAGAGCCCGGATGAAGCTTTTTGTATCGTCCCTCCTCTCGATGTTGTGTGATAGTTCTTGCAGAGTAAGATTCTGCACATCACTTTGCCATGTTGGTACAGGTTGTCACTGAGTGTAGGCCCCATCATTGAGAAAAATGGCATCTGCTAGGTTTCTGCCTCCCTGTCCATGGGTCTGAAATATACTCCCAAGAAAGAGGACAGAAGGTCCTCTCCCTGACAAGGTCATCACTAAGTGTCACACTGGCCTTCTCTCCCATTTCCCTATTTATGTGCACGTCCCTAATCTCCCCTTCACAATCGTCACTGAATCTCCTGCCTACAAGGGGCTAAGTTAACTCATTGTGGAGGACTGGTTCTGATACTGAGGAAATCAAAACCAAAGTTTTACATCATATCCCTGATGTAAAATGACATATTTGCTCCCCACCCTCCTGCTAGGTATCAAACCTATGGTCTTGTATATGTAATAGCAACCTTTCAAACATTGAGTTACATCCCCAGCCCTTACAGTAACTTGCACATAAGCTGTGCACCAACCGTCAACTTAAAATACACTGTCCAGGGCTGGAGAGATGGCTCAGCGAGCACTGACTGCTCTTCCAGAGGTCTTGAGTTCAAATTCCAGCAACCACGTGGTGGCTCACAACCATATGTAATGTGATTTGACACCCTCTTTGGGTGTGTCTGAATACAGTAATGGTGTACTCAGAAAGAAAAAAAAAAAAAAGCCTTTTGCCATTCCCAGTTCAATCTCTCTGCTTAATGGTTCAATTAAGATATGAGATCTCCGCTCTGGTTTCCTGTGCCAGTCATCATGCTGTACTGCTGTTATGGTCTGTAACTGCTCGTACGATCTATAGACCTCTAGAACCACAAACACAAGTGAACTCTTTAAAAAAATAAATACACCGTCCAGATGATGTACTATCCCTAATGCAATGAAGGGGCTCTGTCAGTAATCGCTATACTGTACTGCTTAGGAAATAATGCCAAGAAAAGACCTGTACAAGGTCTTTATCACCTCCATTTTAAAATATATATACACATATGGGTGTTTTGACTATATGTATGTCTGTGCACCACATATATGTAGTGCCCACGGAGGCCAGAAGACAGTGTCATACTCCTTGGGACTAGAGTTACAGATGGTTGTGAGCTACCCTGTGGGTGAGCAGCCAGTGCTCTTAACAGTTGAGCCATCTCCCTATTCCCAACCTCCTTTTTTGTTTATATTTTCCACCTGAGGTTGACTGAGTCCACAGTACAGAACCGGGGGACAGAGCAGGCTGATGACTCTGTGTGCCATCCCACATGTCAAGATCTCAGCAGTGTCCCTCCTTGTCACAAGGATGATGTTCCTTCCCAGCTTCCTATCTACCAGTCATTACATGGCAGACAACTTGGACAAATCTTTACCTAAGCTTGATTTCATTTAATCTTATGACATTCCAGCAAGTAGATTCATCTCCATTCGACAGGTGAAAAAACAGCCATAGGGAAGTCAAGCAAGGTCATGGGAGAACTGAGCCATGTCTGTCTTGCTCCTGCTTCCAGTGGCTGGCTAAACATCTGGGCTTCCGATGGGAACTAGCTGGACATAAAGAAACAGACAGCTTAACTGTTAGGTACCGAGGGAAGCAGCATGTAGTGAGTGTCACATACATGTATGTGAGTGTCACATAAGTCTCTTCATACATTTGGAGGTAACAATCCTAGTATGGGATGGAGAAAGACAGGTGGGACATGGTCATCAGAATAAACCTCCTCATAGTGGAGGGGGAAGAATGAGCTACAACCCATACTGGGGGTAAGGACCCTCATGGGAAAGGGGGAGAGGCTTCTAGTCACGGGTGCAATCGTCACTGTGATTGACAAGGAATCACCTGGTTCCAGGGAAGCGGTGCCTGCCTGCCTGCCTGCCTGCGGTGAGCTCTGAATCGGGGGTACTCTGCCTTGGACTGAGAATTGACTGTCAGCGATTAAAAATAATTTAATGCTGAACCAGGAGGATGGCCAGCTTGTAGCCAACACTTCTGAAAGCTGTGTGGTACCCAGGGAGCACAGTGCTTAAGCAGAGACCTAGCACTTTCCAGGATGTGGGAATAGAGTCAGGCCTCCTAACAGATTTCCACTCAGGTCTCCTCGGACACACACAAAGGCAGCCTGTGCGATGATTCTGTGCTGCCAGTGAATGCCTGGAGCTCCCTTCCCCGCCCGCCCTGCTGCCCTGTCTAGGCCGGTGCCAACACTGCACTGGGTCATTAGGGAAGCCTGTTTGGCAGCACACCTAATTGCAGCCTGTTGCCTGGGCAGACAGGCCAGGCAGCCACGAGACACTTGGATGGTGGCCCTTCTGGGTCAGGAGGTGGCTTATGCAGCTGCCAAGGCTACACAGCTTTTCAAGTCTTTTATCTGTTTGGTGGACAACAGCCTTGGAGAATTATGTCTAAGAGGTGGCAGGGTGGTATGGGTGGAGAGGTATCTAGCTGTTGGACTTGCAGTTACTAGGCAACAGGGACCAGCCACTTCCAGCTGCTAGATCTCCCTTCCTCTCTCTGCAAAATCAGCAGTCCCTGTGATGACTCCTGGCCCAGGGCCTCAACAGCTTTGGAAATGGTGAGATGCAGGGTCTCAGGCTCTATTCCAGACCTACTAAGGTTCAGAGTGGATCTACAACTTGGGTTCTACCATGTCTTCTCTGCACAGGATCATAGGTCTCTTCCTGACTCATATTGAATCATTGAATACATTGAGCTCACACTGTGTGAGGAAGTCTCTTGCTAAGAGATGGAAATGCCACTGACAGGGAGGCACGTTAATAGTATCAAAAATTCACCTCCATTCCCTGGGTGGCTCTACCTGTCCCTTGACACCCAGATCAAATGAGCACCATAGAGAAACCTCTGAGCAGCCTCTCTGGGGATGACTAATCAGGTCCCCTCTGCTGCCCTTGGTGGATGCTGTGTCCTGTTTGTGGGTTAGTCTCTCCTGCCCACCATATACATGGTCCCTCAGAGAAGTCTCCAGGAGAGTATGATACCTGGCTCTATCTCTGGTTTTTGGTGACAAGTATGAAAGTTGAGGTCGTGTGGACTCTGTCCAAGTACCTGTCAAACAGATACAACCTGCTTCTCTCTCTGTCTCTCTCTCTCTGTCTCTCTCTCCTCACCCCACCCCACCCCCGTTCTCCAGCGCTCTCTCTCTCTCTCTCTCTCTCTCCCCCCCCTCTCTCTCTCCCCAACCCCGGACTAAACCAAAGACAAATATCACAGGGAAGGCACCCAGCCTGGAGACACACAGAAAGAAGAAAGAAGGCAGAGGTTGTCAGTCAGGATGTAGTCACCTACAGCCTGAACTGCACAGTAGGTCCCTGGGAATGAGTCCTCTGGCTAGCAGGAGCTGCAGGGCAGAAGTCAGCAGCTGGAAAGGATGGGGAAGAAAGCTCTGATTGGGCAGGGAAGTGATTCCCAGGACCATCACTCACCAGCCTTTGATGGTGGTGGTGATGGTGGTTTTTTGTTTTGTTTTGTTTTGTTTTAAGATTTGTTTATTGTATTTATGGGTACACTGTAACTGTCTTCAGAGACACCAGATGAGGGCACTAAATCCCATGACAGATGGTTGTGAGCCACCATGTGGTTGCTGGGAATTTAACTCAGGACCTCTGGAAGAGCATTCAGTACTCTTAACCTCTGTGCCATCTCTCCAGCCCGGTGGTAGTGTTTTATTCCTCTGTACCTCATTTTCTTCAAGTGTAGTATGCAGCTGAAACGGGAAGTAGGGGGTGGGGGTGGGGGGCCTAGGGGATGGGGGTACATCACACCAGCATCCACACAACAGTGGCCTACTTCTGCTGTTTGATGCATTTCTGTGGCCTGAACCTCCTTTGTATCATCAGATACATCAAACAAGGCATCCTGGAGACCTCAATTTCCCCATTTGCAAATAAGTGAAATAAGTAGGCTGACCTGGATAGTAAATGTCATAACTACCTCTATGAACCTCTATCTTCTATCCCCAGGGCCTCCAGGGGAGGAGCCAGGAGCCTGGGGCTGTTAGCAAGAAACACTCACCCCAAGCAGTTACCACTGAGAAGGTGTTCAGCCAACCAGAAAGCCAGCCGTGTAATCTGTTCCCTCTGTGTTCTAGTCTTTCTGCTGCTTCTGGTCTGGTGAGCTCCACCCAAAAAGAAACAGACTAGCAGGAAGATTGGGTGGGCCCAGGCCTGTCCCAACAGCCCCTCCCCTCTCTAGCTCTCCTCAGCTGAGCAGGCAAGGGCAGGGAGAACAATGCCAATAACTTTGTCCCATGTTGGTTTAATGGCTGGATTCTGGCCAAAGGCTGGAATAGTCAAGAGCCATAGAGGCCTGGGCTGGCTGGGCTAGGATTTGGAGAGGGGTCACTGGGTGACTCACAGGTGACCTCCTGGGGGTCCTCACCTCTCAGCTGCCAGCCCCAGTTCCTCCAAGTTTATGGTTGACAAGAGACTAGTCCTGGTAAATCCCTGCATCATAACATCTGGAACGGGTCTCTGAGCACCTAAGGCAAAGAATCCCAGGTTCCTTTTGTCTGACCACAAGATTTCAGAACAGACTTGGGAGCTGTCAGGGTGGCTAATCTTTCCCTTCCCAGGTCTGGATGTCATATACCATCTGTGACTTCCATCTTGCCCTGGAAGATAAGGCATTTTAGTAGGGAAAAATGGAAAGATCTACTCTCAGAACAAGTGATAATTCCTAACACATTTTATGTTTTAGCGCATTTTGTGCCACTGTGCCACAATACCACAGGTGAGGTAGTTTATAATGAGCCTACAGTATTTGCTGGCTTGGGATCTTAGAATCTGCGTGGTCTAATATAGAGGGGTCAGTGTCTGAGAATGGCCTTGCCCTGTCACCCATGACAGAAGGGCAAAGAGAGAGCAGCAAAGGGATCAAGATGGGATCAAGTCTACCATTGTACAAGGAACTCACAGCCTTAACCCACTCCTGGAGGTGTAGCGCTCTCGTTACTGAACCACGTGTAACGGTCCCACCTTTTTTTGTTGTTGTTGTTGTTTTTTTTGTTTTTCGAGACAGGGTTTCTCTGTATAGCCCTGGCTGTCCTGGAACTCACTTTGTAGACCAGGCTGGCCTCGAACTCAGAAATCCGCCTGCCTCTGCCTCCCGAGTGCTGGGATTAAAGGCGTGCGCCACCACGCCCGGCTCGGTCCCACCTTTTAATACCTCCAGAGATCAAGCTTCCAACACGTGAACTTTGAGGGACCTGTTCAAACCAAGCATAATTTGAAAAAAAAAATTAAAAACTGAAAGTCCCATAGTATGGGACTCTGTTCTTGTTTTTGCCTGTTCACGCCAAAATCATGAACACTAACAACTTGACCATAGTTCAAATCTAATTAGAAACCAAGGCAAAGGCCGGTTGTAGTCACACATCCCTTTAATCCCAGAACTTGGGTGGCAGAGACCAGAAGATCTGTGTGAGGAGTTCAAGGTCAACCTAGTCTACATAGTGAGTTCCAGGACAGCCAGGACTACACAGTGAGACTTCTGAAAAAAACCAAGCCAAACAAACAACAAAGAAAGAAACCCAAGGCTAACCAAACTCCAGTTCTCAGACCAGAACTCACTCAAAGAGGAGACCTGTCAAGACGACCCAGCACTGGTCACACTGGACCCAGAAGAACGGAGTTTGTTATGTCAAACCCATTGTGTCCAGCTTGGTTGTCTGAATTTCCTCACACTGGGTTCTCAGTGGAGGGGACAGCCAGTCTCGCTAACTTTCCCTGTCTGTGGTTGGTTTCCACCCTTTCTCATCTAATCAAATGTGGATCTTATCAGGACACCTGTCCCCAGCAGATGGCTGTTCTTCATAGATAATTCGGATGGTGGAGCCCTGAGGAACACCCTGGTCTCTCTGTCCAACCGGCCTGTGGCTCCAGCTGCCTCCTTTCCTTACAGCATCCGTAGTCCCACAGTAGCCCCCGCACCCCATGAAACAGCCCTTCCTCCTGCCCAGGACCAGCTCCCTATTACCAGCTGCTGCCCTCCCACCAAGGGATGGTCACGGCTACATCATTTCCTTTGCTTCCCAGACTCCTTCCCTACAGCATATACATGTGCTCAAGTTTCTTCTCTATCAGCTCAAACCTCCTTCAACAATCACTGAAAATCAAGGTGGCTTTGCAAAAATATGAGGGGAGAAAGTTGGGGGTGGACATCAAAGAAATTCCGTGGGCTTTCTGGATTCTGTTTTTTCCCTGTTAACTTAGTAAGTGTGTGGGTAGAAACCCATTAAATAGCTGGGTATGGGTAACCATAAAGTAATTTATGGTTGTGCACACTTGTAATCTCAATACAGTCTGTCTCCAAAGAGTCAAAGAATCTTGGTGAAGTTTGAGGCTAGGGCAGGGAGATTGCCATGAATTTAAAACCAGCTCAGATTATATAGCAAGGTCCTGTCTCAAAGAGAAAAGAAAAGAAAAGAAAAGAAGAGAAGAGAAGAGAAGAGAAGAGAAGAGAAGAGAAGAGAAGAGAAGAGAAGAGAAGAGAAGAGGAAAGAAAAGAAAAGAAAAGAAAAGAAAAGAAAAGGAAAGAAAAGAAAAGAAAAGAAAAGAAAGCAGAGTGCATGCACATGTACCAGGACTATTATAGCAGTTTTATTCCTAATAACATCAGACTGGAAACAATCCTAAGGTCTGCACTATAGCAATAAGGATTTCTAGAAGAAAATAAACACCGGGCCTGGGAAGATAGCTCAGTCAAAACAGTTTTGCTGCCCAATAAAAAACTGGCACACACTTGTAGTCCCAGCACTAAGGAAAAGGCAGTTCCTAGGGACTTGTGGCCAGCCAATCTAGTCTAATTGTCCAGCCCCAGGTCCCAGTGAGAGAACTTGTCTCAAAAGACAAGGCAGATGGCTCCTGAGGTACAACACTCCAGCTTGACATCCAGTCTCCAATGCATGCACACTGATGCATGCACATCCACAAACAACTACAAACAACTACACATACATACACATACAAAACCCAACTCTATGTAACAGCATATCAAGCAAAGGAAGCCAGATTTCACATGCTGTAAATTCTTTGTAAAGGTTTCAAACACACACACGCAAACAAGTAATCAATGCCCGTAGAGGCCATAATAAGAATTATGCTGGGTGAGGGAGGATGAAATGGTGATCTGAGGAAACTCAGGGGCTTCTGGCTTCTAGGAATAGTGTTTCTTTTTCTGGCTGTTGGTGGTACAGTGAAGACTCACTGAGCTGTGCCTATCATTTGTGCTTTCCTGTAACCATGCTATGCTCCAGTAAAATCCACAGAGACGGACAGTTGAGAGGGGAGAGAAAGCAAAGAGGGAAGGCAGAGCCCTCAAAGCTGTTAATACTAGCAATTATGCTGATAACTGATCCTGTAGCTCTCTTTACATGTGGGCAAACAGTGGACCAGCAGGATATACTGGGAAGTGGCAAACGATCTAGATGTCCTGACTATTCAACCATAAGTGTTAAACAATTCATAACACATCCATAATGGCCTGTTATTTAACCATTACCAGGAACAGGGTTGATTTTTATGGACCAATGTGCAATAACCTCCAAGACATAATGTGAGGTCTGCAGGCTCAGAAGGTTCATAGAATGCAATCCTCCCTGCAGGACAACGTGCACACATATAGACTGCAAGCACATACAGGGGTTGGGCTTTCTGGCCTAAGGCACACTGCTCTCTCTAAAGCTCTTCTCTATAGCTATGTCCAGTCCTACCTGCTGGACTACACTGTCTCTGAGCATTGGATCATGGGGGTCTTATGAAGTCATTTAGCTTATAAAAAGATCAATATCCTCTTGAATATGAATAAGGTCAGGAGCTTGGCAGCAACAGAAGCCGGCTTGGCTGTTTGGAAGATGGACTGGATATGGGTAGACTTGGAGTCTTGTGGCTTAAGAACCATGCTCCCAAGCATCCCTGATGTCCAGGAAACACAGTGCAGAGTGAGAGAATTTCCAGGTCTCAGGAGAGCCATTGCCTTCTACCCTGTAAGAATGAAGCAGGCAGACAACAGAACTTGGGTAAGCTCACACTGCCAAAGAGGTGACTTGGGTCCAAAGCCCAAGCACATGGCTTTGTACTGAGCAGTTGCCAGGGGTCATACTGCAGACTCAGAGCGAGCAATTGGGAAGCAGTGGAGAAAGATGGGGGTTCCTGTGCACTGGAGTCAGGGCCAGAAGAATCCTGGGTAAGTTTGAATGTCCAGAGGTTTTGAGTATGGGACTGTATATTGTCCACTTTTGGAAAATCCTTCCAGCAATGAGAGGCAGATGACAGCCTGGAGGTAGGAAGTTTTGCTGGGAAAAGGTGACAATCATTCAGGTCTGTCTGTATAGCAGCCTGAGCAAGGGGAGGAGTGAGTGATGGGAACAGTTGGAGCAGTATTTTAGAAGAAACGGTGATGTCATTGGTGAAAGAACAAACACAGGAAAGGGAGGAGCTGAAGGTGAACCATGTTACTAGATCAAGAGGCAGAATGGCCAGGGCACCCTGCTGGAGCGAGGACATCAAATTAGGGTAAACACAAGTTCACTCCCAAGAATGCTGGATGAGAGCGAGAGGTACCTGAGAGGTGCTCCAGACAGAAGCCAGCAGGGTTGATAGGGCTGGTGTGATGCATTCAGTCAACAGTTACTGTGAGATGATGTGGATAGATCAGCCATGCTCCCCATCCAAGAAGAGACAGGCAGTACGCAAAGACACAGAAACACTGCAGAGCTTGCAGAGTGTATGAGGAGGTGAGGCAGAGACAGCAGTGAGGGCATGAGGTCAGTCTGAGTCCACAAGTATGCTGGGAGAGGCTGTCCAAGGAAGACGTGCCAGTAATGTCACAGCAAATGCTGAACTCTGGAGACAGCAGTTGATGGGACAGGTGACCCAGAGGAGCCCTGGCTGCTTGTCTTATTTTTCTGTTATAACAACACTTCCGAGACCAGGAAGTTTATATATAGCGTGCGCGCGCGCGCGCGCGCGCGCGTGTGTGTGTGTCCATGTGGAGCCTGGATGTGTGTGTGTGTGTGTGTGTGTGTGTGTGTGTGTCCATGTGGAGCCTGGATGTTAACCTCCAGTCTCATTTTTTGGGGGGGGGGTGTCAAGACATGGTTTCTCTGTGTAGTCCTGGCTATCCTGGAACTCACTCTGTACACCCACCAGGCTGGCCTCAAACTCAGAAATTCGCCTGCCTCTGCCTCCCAAGTGCTGGGATTAAAGGTATGAGCCACCACCGCCCAGTTCTGGTGTAATTTCTTAGGAGCCACCCACCCTGGTTCTGTCGGATTTGTTTAAGACAGAGTGTCTCATTGGGATTGGGTGTAGGGACCTTGACTTGGCCAGGCTGACTGAACAGTGAAGCCCAGTGTTTTCTGCCTGTCTGGACTTCCCCAGTGCTGGGATTACAGGTGTGTACCACCATGCCTAGCTTTTTATGTCGGTTCTAGGGGTGGACCTCGGGTCTTCTTGACGCAAGCTCTTTACCAACTGAGCCACACACCTCCACTTCCTATGTAAAAAGTCCATTCTGCTCAGAGCTCTGCAATCCAGGAAGGCTAATTCTGCTCACCCTCTGACATGTGTGTGTGTGTGTGTGTGTGTGTGTGTGTGTGTGTATGTGTGTGTGTATATGTGTGTGTGTATGTGTGAAGGGGGTCTTCCTGCTGGATTATGACACAAGAGTGTCACGTGGTCAGGTAGAGTGAGCAAACTAGCTGGTCTCTCTAATTTTAAGACCCCATAACCCTTCCTTAATCCCAATCACCCTCCAAAGGCTCCCTCTCCAAATACTATTAACATATTACTCTGGAGATTATTCTCCAACACATACGCCATAAAACCACGTGTGGAGAGAACAGGAGACAGTAGGGACGTTGGATGGGGCGGAGGCATTATAGGTAAGGGTGAACACGGGGAGTCAGAAATTCAGTGTGGGAATGAAGCAAAAACAATTTAAACAGGCCCAAGTAGAAGACTAACTCCATGTGTGTTAAATGCCCCAGTAGTTAGACATGTGAATTCACCTTTAAACACTCCTACTGTTACTTTCAACAAACTCCCTTTCTTTGGTTCACTTAATTCCATTGTCAAGCCAGTGTGAAACTGAGGAATCAGGGTTGCAACTATAACCCTTAGGCCTTACCAGCTTAAGGACAGGGCTCTCTGCCTGCCTGCCTCTCTGCCTGCTCACCTGTCTGATAAAAATAGGCAGCATAATGTCCAGCTCCTGTCTGCTCATATCAGCAATGATTCTCCCAGACCTCCACTAGTTTCAAGGCTCTGCAGTGAGGCATCAGGGGGTTAGTAGAGGGGTGCCCTATTGCTGCACTGTAGGTTGGAGGTGGGCACGACATACTGCATGCATTGACCTCTGCTCTCCAAGACTTGTGATGAGTGTACATGAATAACCGCACCTAAAGGCCCAAGGGGAAAAAACGGATACTCAGGATTTGGGTCAGGTCTCACGTAGGCCTGAGGACACCCCAAGTGGGTGTCCTTTGTATGGCCACTGGGGAGGATGCGCAGGCTTCATTAGGTACATGTCGAGTGGCTGACTACACGGCTGTAGTTCTTTTGTAGCAGAAGGCAGATTAGAGTAGGAAGAGCATTTGATCTGGCGCCATGCAGGAAAAAGCGGATGTCGTCCCTAAACCCAAGCAGCTTTCAAGCCTCTTCCTGGGCAGAGATGCGGTCCTAAGAGCCAACGACAGCTTAAAAGAAATTAGAGACAGGGTGAGGCCGTCCCTGTGGGTCCCGCCTACCAGATCCGTCCACGGCGTGGGGCCAGCGCGCGACCTCTGCGAGCAGCCCCTGCGGCAGAAGAGGACCTTACTGCGGTCGACTGCCGCCGCGCCGCCGCCGGGACCTTTCCCCTACTTTCCAGGCCTCACGCCCCGCCTCTAGCCCGGACCAAAACACGTGCCGCCGCCCGCCCCGCCGGATCACGCCGCAGCCAGGCTCCGATCACGCGCCCCCCCGCGGCGCCCATTGGCCCGCTTCTTGCCGGCCTGGCGCTGATTGGCTGGCGGCAGAGGCCATGCCCCCAGCAGGGAGCGGTGTATTTTGGTTTGCCCGCGCGCCCCGCCCAGGGCCGCTCCCTCCGTGGCGCCCCGCCCCTCCCGCGCCTCCCGGGCCGCGCGGAGGCAGAGCCGCGCGGCAAGGAAGGCGGAGGTGCGCGCCGGGAACAGACGCTCGGGACACCGCCGCCCGCCGCACACGTGCAGCCTCCGCCGCACGCAGGGCTCCTGCCTCGCAGCATTGCTGCCTGCAGGCCATACGGCACCATGCACTCGCCGGGCTCCACCGGCCCCGGCGACGGGCGCGCGGTAAGTGACGGGGCTGAGCGCGGGACGAGACGGGGGACGCGGGAGGGATGGCGACTTCTCGCTGCGGTGGGGGCTGCGGATTTGCTCTGGTCCGGACAGGGACCCGGAGGCTCGGCCGGGTCAGGGTGGGGAGGGGGGTGTGTTAGCGCGGCAGCCTGCCTTCAGCTTTGTCTCTGGTCCGCTGCGGCCCCGCCCGGCGCGGCTATTTCCAGCCATGACGTCACCCGAATCCAGAGGAGGACCGCTGTTGGATGTGGGCGCGGCTGGCGGGAACTTGGGGGCGGAGTCAAAGCTGGGGCGCAGCATGGGGGCGTGGCCAAAGCTAGGGCGTGGGCAAGCGTGCTTGGAGGAGATATTGGGGGAACTAGATGGGACCAAGGCGAAGGACATGGTGAAAGCACCTGGTAGTAGTGTAAGAGGGCGGAACCGAAGCTAGAGAGCTTGGTGAGAACCTCTGGTAGGACTGTGGGGCGGGGCCGATGTAAGAGTGCATAGTGAGAGTTTATCTAGGGGCGGGGCAAAGGCTAAGCCGAAGGGAGGGAGTGTGGTGAGAGCATCTGGTAGGAGTGCAGTGGGAGGGGCTGTGGGTGGAGCCAAAGTAAAGGTATCTCAGGAGGGTGTGGCCAGAGTGCCTGGATGGGGTTACGACGGAATGAGGAGCAAGGCAATAGTGTGTCTTGATAGGCGAGTGTGCAAGAGTGTGGTTCGAAGAGGTGTGTCAGCCAAGCTTAATGGGCTGGTAAGGGTAGAGCTGGGCGAAGGGTGGAGTCTAAGTGAGAAGGGGTGTGGTAAAATGGGACTTTGCAGGCTTGGGCCCAGGGACTGAGTGAAGTCATGGCAGGGACCTCTGTCAGAAGGTGTAGGGTGTGGAGCAACAGAACCTGATAGAAATGTAGGGGGCCAGAGAAGTGGTGCGGAGCAGGTTCCTGGTGAGAACACAGTATTACATGGACTCAAGGGAACCTACGTTCGCATTCTTTCCTAGTATGGGGCTGGACATTGATTCCACTTGAAGGCTCATAATCAAAATACCCTTCCAGGAGGTTGTCTGGCCCCTATGGTCATATCTTTGCCTGTTCAGTGAAGGGGAATCTGGACAGACAGGAAGTTTTGAAGCTCAGAAAATATGTATGGAAATATGTGTCTGTAGGCTTAAGTTTCTCTTTTGGACAGGCTAGGTTCCAGTCCCTTCCTCCCCACTCCTGCATGTAAAGGTGACATGGTATACAGGAGGAGACACCTTTCCTGGACTATGGTTGAGCTTTCTCATGCTGTTCCTCTCACCTGACCTCCTCCCTAGTTCTCATAACAAGTGATTTAATGTTTCTGAGTCTGCTGAGGAAGCAGGCAGTCACGGAGGACTGTGCTAGCATGGAACCTAGGTCCAGCCACTGGGAAATTAAGCTTGGGGTAGTGTTTCCTTTCTTAGGGACACCACTCTGGTCCTGCGCTAGATGATCTCACCCACCAGCTAACTGGCTGCTTGGTTTCATCTGCTGCTTTGCCTGTTTCCCTTTCCTACAACACCTTCCTGCTAGCCATTCTGGTGTTTACCTCTAGAGTTAATCTTCATCATTTAGCCAAGAGAAGAAGTTAGTAACCTGTTTTGTTTATTTTATAGCTGTGGGGATTGAATTCAGGTGCACACGTGAGGTAGTCAGGCATTAAACTATTGAGCAATAGCCCCGCCTTGGAACCTTTTTAAGAATCGGGGGCGGGTTTTTGTTTGTTTGTTTTATTTTGTTTTTGTTGGTTTTTTTGTTTTTGTTTTTGTTTTGTTTTTTGTGGAAACTGTTTCTCAACCAAGCCCAGTCTTCAGAGCTTGAAAACAAAGTTGTGTTGAGAGTCCCGTTTGGGTCTTTTTATTCCAAGACAGAGACCATTGCTTTGTTAAGGGTGCTGCACATGTCTATGGTAGACCCACATACCTGTCAGGGTTATCGTCCCTTTATTCTCCTGAACTAAGGAGCCACTGTGTTGTGCTGCCTTTAGGCTGACATCATGGACATTTGTGAGTCGATCCTGGAGAGGAAGCGGCATGACAGCGAAAGGTCCACATGCAGCGTCCTGGAGCAGACGGACATCGAAGCTGTGGAAGCTCTTGTCTGCATGAGCTCTTGGGGTCAGAGGTCCCAGATGAGACCCCTCACGCCTGTCTCTGACTCTGGTGACGTCACCACTGCTGTGCTTATGGACACAGCTGCACCTGATCTACCAAAGGACTTCCATTCTTTTTCAACTCTGGTAAGAGGAGGTGGGGGAGAGAAGCATTTTTGTGAACTGCCTAGAATAGCATAGGTAAAATGCGCTGGAGAACTTGGACGGAGATTAACAAATGATGCTGGCCAAGAGGTTGCCTGTACTCCTTTTATGTGGATGCCAAAGTGTGAAAATTCCTCTCTTAAATGTGCTTTCTGTTCAGTGGTAGGTCATAACTTGCTGACAGGTGCTCAGGGACAAAGCCTGTAGGTGGTTGCAGAAAGGTGTATTGTGCTTGTTTTCTAGGAGTCTTAAGGTGTGGTCTTGAGTGGTCCCAGACTAGGATGAGGATTTGTGGGAAACGAGAACACATGTGCTCTGACATCAGACAGTCTTTAGCTTAGTGGAGACACGCCACCTCTGCCTTCCTGTGACAGCCAACTAGTGTAACTTGAAGTTGGTAAACCAGTATTTTATTTTTAGGTTTTAACTTACAGCACCAGTGAAAGTGCTTCCGGGTTGGAGAAGTCAGATCGAATGCTAGCAGTAGTGCAGCTGAGGGCTGACTGCCCAGGCTAGGGACTTGCTGGAGGAGTTGGTGGCGGTGAGCACTGGAGGAAGTCCAGGCTGGCTCATAGTAGCCCTCGGGTTTTCAGGCTTGGGCTTTTATGAGGTGGCCAAGAAACTGCTGGGAGCCAGCACAGAGAGGTGTGGCTCAGGAGAACCAGTGCTTTCTTGATTTAAGGACTGAAACGTCATGAGCGCTTTTATTTTAAAGTAAGAATCCGTTTTCTTTCTGCAGTCCTTGTAGTTAAATTGCTTATTTCAGTAGTTACGCGCATGACCTAGGGTTGACACCACCCTTCCTTTCAACAAGACATATGCATGGTTGAGTAGGGACAGTCCGTATTGGGAGAAGCAGGAACAGCAGGGTCCCCAGAGATCCCTTGGGTCAGTCTGTGCAGTCCCCTCGCAGGCAGCGGGAGCAGTGCGGTCAGATAATATCTTCGCTGCTCTTTTGACCAAAACAACCTTTGATGTGGTGCTGTTCTTTCTTTCCCTTTTTCTTTTAAAAAGTGTATAACTCCTCCTCAGAGCCCAGAGCTCACGGAGCCGTCAACAGGGACCCCTGTTCCTTCCCAAGTAGTTAACTCCAAAGGATGCATGGTCACTGCCCTCCCCCCATCCCCTGCTGGGGGCCCCAGAACACTGAGCAAGAGGGAACCACTGGAGCCAGCCTCAGGGTCCTCCTGCAGGGCTGTGATGACCAGTGTGATCCGTCACACCGGGGAGAGTCCTGCTCCTACGCGCTTCCCAACTGGCCCCACTCAAGAGCAACGAGCATCCGACAGCGGAGAAGGACAGGAGCGTTTGCTGGACCACCTCGAAGCCTTGCAGGACACACGCTTGGCAAATGGCTTACTCGTCACTAACTTGGTTTCCTGTCAGCCTTGCTTGCACAAGTCCGGTGGTTCGTTCCCCACTGACAAAGGTCAACAGACAGGATGGCCCGCTGCTGTTCAGACCTGCTTACCAAAGAATCCTGAAAGTGACTTGTCAAGGAAAATCACCCCTCTGATTTCTGTCCCTGTATCCAGTCCCCCTGTCCTTTGCCAGATGATCCCTGTGGCTGGACAGAATGGCTTGTTCTCAGCCTTTTTGAAACCTCCTACCCAGTTGCCTGCAGGGACTATCAAGCCCATCCTACCCCAAGCTGCTTCAATGTCTCAGCCTGTGTTCATGGGCCCACCTGTGCCTCAGGGAACTGTGATGCTGGTCTTGCCACAGAACACCTTCCCCCAGCCTGCTGCCTGTCCATCCAGTGTCATGGCCATTGGAAATACCAAGCTGTTGCCCCTTGCCCCTGCACCAGTGTTCCTTGCCTCCAGCCAGAACTGTGCCCCTCAGGTAGACTTTTCCCGAAGGAGGAACTATGTTTGCAACTTCCCAGGATGCCGGAAGACCTACTTCAAAAGTTCCCACCTTAAAGCTCATCTTCGCACTCACACAGGTAAGTGGTAGGGTGTAGAAGTTAAGTCCGGTTCTTTCTCTCAGCCCCTTGCTCCCAGAAATAGGACTCAGACTCAAATTATGTTTACAAATACCTTGGCCATATAGCTGAGCTCTACTCTGACTAGATCATAACTTAGATAACCCAATTATTTTAACCTACATTCTGCCACATGGCTCGGGTACCATGTCTACCTCAACTACTGAGGATGTATATATCAGTTCTCAGTGAAACCAGCTCATTTCAAGTGCATGTGGCTAGTGGCTTCCCTAATGGCCAGAGAATATAGTAGATCTTCCCAGGTGAATCTCCCGCCTGGCTCTATCCCAGAATTCTTCCCAGAAGTCCTACCTCCTATTTCCTACCTAAGCCATAGGCCATCGGATTATTGACAGGTACCACATCCATACAGACATAAAATATTCTTTCTACAGTGGGGTGCCTGGTGTGATGGGAACACAGCTCAAGGGAGGAAAGCTCCCTGAGACCCCTTTAAGAGAGGCAGGTACCTGCCGGAGGGAGGAGAGAATGGGGACTTGAGATGGCTTTAGGATACTCTTCACCCTACTACAGTAGGCGTTAGTAAAAACATCGGTGTGACTGGAGGTGTGTTCAGACCCTCAAAGTTCATACTATAGAGTGTTTTAACTGTACGGTTGAAACTGTAGAGTTTTAGGTTAAGTCACACAGTTATAAACTTCTGAGTTTATTTTTTTTAACATTCTCTGGCCATTAGGATAGCCACTAGCCATATGCACTTGAAAAGGGGTGGTTTGAGAACTGCATTGCACATTCTCATTAGTTGATGTTTTACAGCTCTGTGAGCTGGTGACTGCCAGCCATGCTGTCCAGCAGGGACACTGGGCGCCACCTGGCAGGAATCACTTGGTAGAGTAGAGCAAGTGTTTCTTAGGTGCTCTGTGAGTTGATGTGTTTGGCATTTTTTAGTGGTTACATAGTCTAGTCTTCTTGTTAAAGCTGACTTTAGAGAATCACGTATTTACATGTGAGCATGTGTACAGACGTCTGCAGTAGAGCTTCCTACACTCAACCCTGAAACATCACCCCATTAGGATGTCTGGATCGAGCACAGGAAAGGCCTGGAGAGAGTTCCTGCTGCAGGTTTTTATTTCAAAATAGGTTGATGCAGGCTGGCTTCTAATTAGCACAGTGTACTCCGGCTGTGGCAGACTCCAGAAGCAGACATTCCAGAAAGAATTGTCCCTTCATATGCTGAAGCCGAGGTCGGCTTTAGGATTCGGACCTTACAGCTGTCCTGGACTTGTCTCCTTGTCAGAGCAAACACAGGCTCTTTTGTTCTCATCTGTCTGTTTCCACACATCAGCCTCAGCCCTCTCCCATCTCTGCCTATTGATCCTTTCAGGGCCTGCCCCACAAAGGTTGAGTGTATGTTGATATCCATCCTCTTTGACCCTAGGGAGTTATTGTGTCTCACCACCACTTCCTTTGTTTCTTCACTTCTGCTTTGTTTTTACAATTTTAGGATTTTTAAATTATTATTATCATTATCACTACTACTACTCCTATTTTGGTTTTGGTTTTTTAAGACAGTGGTTTTTTTTTTTTTCTCTGTAGTCCTGGCCATCCTGGAACTTGCTCTATATACACCAGGCTAGCCTTGAAATGCACCTACCTCTGCCTCCTGAGTACTGAGATTAAAGAGGTGTGCTGCCACACCCATTATGTTTCTGTGTGTGAGTATGTGCATGTGAGCGCAGCGGCCTGTAGATTTGACCCCTGGAGCTGGAGTTACATGTGATTGTGAGTTGCCACTGTAAGTCCTGGGGTCTGCTGTATGTGTGATGTAAGAGCAGCAAGCATGCTAAATCGTGATGCCCACCCCCACCCCTTGTTTTATCGTCTAAACTAGATAGAGAATTCCTGGTGTCACACCTTGTAAATGGTGGTCATCCACCTTTGTCAAGGTTGTTCTGGTAGCTGTGTGTAATGAAGAAGCAACCTGCTATGTTCACATGGGTTCTTTGGCAGGGTGAACCCCCATTTTTTGCTTGGTCTGTCTAGATGAACTTTACATCAGCGCAGATTGTAGGTTGGGAGAGGTGACAGGGTTTCCATGTTCACTCAGTTTCCCTAGGTAGGAGGACTGTCAGACCCACAAAACCCGAGATAAAGCCAGTTCCTTCTCAGAGAAGTTCAGTTCAGATTAAACAAGCGGGAGGCTCTGACGAGACCGCTGCTTTTCCATTCACCAGCTCTCCGTGGAGTCTTCCAAGGCACGGAAGCTTCAGGTGGGCTTACTTCAGATTGTGTTTCAAGTATTTCTTTTAACCAGAACGATTATTTACATGAAGAAAGTCAGGTGAATGGGTACACCATTTTGGCTGAATACAAGGAATTTTGTAAATCGTGTGCCAAGGGGCTGGCATTCTCTGTGCACCTCCCGGGCATTGTGTATGCTACTGACCTCGGGAGCAGGGGTAGGAAGGGCAGCTGTCTGCGCCTGCTTCTGGTAAAGAATACTCCACCAGGCTCCAGGCTCTGGAGCTGGGAGTCTAAAAGCATGTGTCACTCAGTTATCTGTAAGATCTTCCCAGTGTGGCAGAGACTATCATCTAGTGTGGCTGAGAGCTTGCTTTTATAACAAGGCCACTACTGGGACTCTTGTTAGTCAGGACCAGTCAGTGATCAATGATCCTACTACCTCTTAAGTATCAGTGATGTATGACTTTAGAATTGCATTTCCAAGGGGTGGAGTTTGGGGTCATAATCAAACCACATCAGCCACCTTTGCTTGCCATGGAAGATTTTGAAATCCAGAATATGAAGCCTCGCTGCTGGATTTTCTGTTAGTTCAACTCTAAGATCTATCAGACTTGGTGTCTCTTCAGACCTAGTATTGGCTACCTGCTATAGGAAATCATGGAGACAGATCACAGAGCAGTGCATAGCTGTCTAGCAAATCATCCCTCGTGCACGCAGTCTATGATTGCCATCGTCAGGATACAGAGAAGGGCCTGGTCCCGTGCTGGTTGGAACAGGAGTTTGTTGAAGAGGAGGGTTTACTCTTTATCTGCTAAAGGCTCCATTGCCTCTGTAACTCCAGGAAGGTGATACTGGGCTCTAGAGCGTCAGTGGGCACTTAAAGCTTCTGACAAGAAAGTGAGCACAAACTCTGACTCGTGTGGTGTTTAATATTGACGGTCAGCTTGACGGAACATAGAACCTTGGTTGGGCCTTGAGGGGAGAAGGTTTAGTTACGTTACCTGAAGTGGGAAGACCCACATTAACTAGGATTCTGGGTTGGATACAGAGGAGAAGAGAAAGCTGAGCGCCAGAGTTCATTTCTCTCTGCTTCTGGACTATGGACACAGTATGACCAGCTGCTTCAAGCTCCGCCCACCATGCTCTCCTGCCATGGTGGATCTATGCCCTCAAACTGAGCCAGAATGAACACTTCCTTAACTTGCTTTTGTCAGCACCGTGGAAAGTAACTGATGCAGCCTGTGTGTCAGTGAGATAAGAAGTGTGGACAGAAACCAATGGTTCTAAGAAATCTTAAAGCCCCTTGGAAGGACTTTTTAGGGTATGTGCAGTTTGTCCTGAGAGGGGGAATTATTTCCTTAAAGAATTTTCTGCCACATCTGAGGATGGTAGTCAGTAGGTAGAGTACCTAACTACCATTCACAAAGTTCCGTCCCTAGAATGTAAAATTGAGGAAGGTGGTACGCACTTATGAGGTAGAGTTAGGAGAATCAGAACTTGGGTGTCCTTCCTGCTACGTGAGTGTTGGAGGCTGTCCTGGCCTTCATAAAACCCTATCTCAAAAAAAAAAGCATTTTCCAGAGATAGGAAAATCTCTCAAGTTCTCAAGCCTGGGCTGTACTAAGCAAGACCCTACCAAAGAGAAAAATATCCAGGATGTTGGTATACACCTTTAATCCCAGCACTTGGGAGGCAGAGACAGATCTCTATGAGGTTAAGGTCTGGTCTATGTAGGGAATTCCAGGACAGTCAGGGCTACACAGTGAGACCTTGTCTCAAAAGAAGTCTTTCCCAAGTATAACAGTTGATTAGTCTTTTTTTATTGTAAAATGCTTCTTAAAGGCAAGGGATGGTAGTGCATGCCTGTAACTCCATCATGTAAGTAAACACATAATGAGTCTCCATGAAGCAGCATACATCTGTACATGTCAATTTTTGGAGAGATTAAAGATTATCCTAGTATACCTGTGGGCTTTGGCAAATTGCATCATGGGGTAGAAAGAAATGCATTGTGGAGGCCTTGCTGAGTTCTGAGTGGCCCAGGGCTAGACAGCAGCTGTTAGTCTTCTGCTGTCTGATGAGCAGACCTGTGTGGGCAGCACTGGTGGACTTCTCAGTAAGTGCTGAGCGTGCACATTGACTGTACTGTGTCCTTCCACCAGGGGAGAAGCCTTTTACCTGCAGCTGGGACGGCTGTGACAAGAAGTTCGCAAGGTCAGATGAACTGTCTCGCCACCGCAGGACTCACACGGGAGAGAAGAAGTTTGTGTGTCCTGTGTGTGACCGGCGCTTCATGCGGAGTGACCACCTGACAAAGCACGCTCGTCGCCACATGACAACCAAGAAGATCCCAGGCTGGCAGGCAGAGGTGGGCAAGCTGAACAGAATCACTTTGGCAGAGAGCCCCGGGAGCATCCTCGAACCCTTGCCGGCCTCTGGCTGAGGCATCCTTCTGTGGCATCCGTCACCTGTGGGCTTCTTCAAAAGCCTCTTCAGGAATGGAACCTGTGTGTTCCTCTCCAAAAATAAATGTGGTCTCTGGGCTGTTGAAGTGGGGAGCTGGTTCTGATGGAAGTATATTAATTTTACTTTTCTGGTTGGGACCCTGTTTGATATCTTTTGTAGTTTTAGAACTCTGACTGTCTTTGTCTGTGTGTGTGTCTCTGTGTGTGTGTCTCTGTGTGTGTGTGTGTCTGTGTCTGTGTGTGTCTGTGTCTCTGTCGTGTCTCTGTCTCTCTCTCTCTTTTGTAAGGAAATGGAAGAAAATTTGCTCTAAATCACCAGCATTCAAACAAATATTTCTGCAATAAAGTTTACAAAGTCTGGATTTTTTTTTATACCTTTCTATTCATGTTTTGTAGAAATGTGACAGGGTACTAATTTTTATACTTTTTATAAAAATATTTATATTGTGCTCAAATCACCAGTTTGTGGATAGAAAATTTTACAGCCTTCTTTTCCATGTTTTATAACAAAGTTTTGTAATAACCCTGCTTAAGAGTAAGCCTGGTAGTTAGTCAGAAAGAAGCAAAAATAACAAGTTTGTTACCAGCCTTTTATAGTCAATATTTTAGATCAGAACTGGTTGAATAAAGAACTCTTAAAGGGGAAAAATAAACTTTGTAGTTAGCTTCTTTGTATCAGTTTCAGGGGAAATTCTAGCAATCGATCCTATAGCCCACAGAACTAAGATTGTGGTTAGGTAAAACTAATCATGTGAGTCTCGTGTCCCTGTGGAAGGTGTGCCCAGTCTGCCTGGGCTGCTGGCCAGCTGAGCAGGGGCAAATATGGAATGTGGACTCCTGGGCCATCTGTCTGCTAAGAGCAAATGACCCCATGTCCTGTCTGTGTTAAGCACCAACACTAAGAATGTAGACGCAGAAACTCTGTATGTTACCTGTTGGCTTCTGTTGTGGTTTTGTACTGCGTGCTAGATTGAATGACCACAGGGAAAAGGAAATGTCTGTACTGGTTGGTTAAACTCTCCGCCAGAGTGCAGCTTCCACAAAGCAAGGCCTTTGTGCACATTCGGCTCTGGGGTTCGGATGCCTCTCTGACTATGGACAAAACACTGAGAAACATATCATTAAATGGCAGTGGCTGTCACCCAACTGCTTTTTCAATCATTGTGTGTGAAGGAAATTAGTTTGCTCAAACAAGAAGACTTGGAATGGGTATATTGTAGCTTTCCTGAAAACAGATTTCAGGCACTGCTTTTACGCCTCGTGAGCGGGTGTTCTGCATCCAGGTGATCACAAAAACAGAATGGTTTTAGATAAATTCTGGGAAGCTCAGGCAGTACAGCAAGTGTGATAACAGGTATATTGTGCTGTTTGGGCAGCCTGAGACTATTTTTGTGTGGTATGTATTAGGTTTTGTATTTGCCTTTTAATCATTGGTATTTAACTTTATTAAATGATGGCAAGGTTGAAATAATTAAACGTAAAATGAGGCTTTTGTGTTCAGGTCTTTTGAGCCTTATATAACCGTTATGTGGTCATACCTTGTATGTTACTTGACCCCTGTTAAGCTGCTGTGGTAGCCGAGTTCTGTATGTACATGTGTTTAGGAACTGCCCAGACAGCAGTCTTGCTAATGTCTTTCAACATAATGGAGTGCAGGAAAACTAACTGTATATAGCTCACGTGTGTCCCAGCACCCTGGTCCTGTCCACCTGTTTTAAGTCAGCATCCACACTGGCGACCGTGTAAGTGATAAATGGCATCCAACTTGGATGTCTTTTTTCATTGTGACATGCAGAGTGCTGTTCCTTGTCCTGGCATTTCTGTGGGTAGCGGAAGGCCTTGGGGTGTTTGGTTGCTCATCACAGGACTTTATCTGACCAGTGTTGTTTCTAAATGACTGGTGTGTTGCAATGCCATTAGGTTTCCATTTCCCAATTAGATTTAGAAACCCCTTTTCTGAAAGAGCCCCCAACATTTGTCTACTGAAAGACTAAGTTGGAAAACAGTTCCTATCTGAAAAGGACCCCTGAGCCCCAGAGCCCCGGGAGTGGCTGCTCCCTTGAGGGCCCTCCCCAAATCCCCACGGCGTGGTGGTGACCCCAGTGCACTTTATCGCTTGAGAAGTTCTTGATTTTTTTTTAATTATTTTGTTGAGCCTTTCAGTAGTTTTAGTAATAAAAGTTTAAATGTTAACAACTTTTGTTTTATGTAAAAGACTTTGACTTATTTAAATGAACATGTGTAATGTAACTTTTTTTTTCTTTGAATCGTATAAAATTCTCTTGGTTCGCAGACAAGACTTGAGTGATGTGTTATATAACTGTGTTCGTGTGATTCTGGAAGATTCATCATGTATTGGCCTAACTTGAACTCTTATTTTGGGCAGTTCTAGTTGGTTTCAGAGAATGCAATACAATGGCAAAGAAGTCAACCCGTAAGAATCTTTGCTGCCAGCCGGGCATGGTGGCACACGCCTTTACTCCCAGCACTTGGGAGGCAGAGGCAGGCGGATTTCTGAGTTCGAGGCCAGCCTGGTCTACAGAGTGAGTTCCAGGACAGCCAGGGCTATACAGAGAAACCCTGTCTCGAAAAACCAAAAAAAAAAAAAAAATCTTTGCTGCCAAGTTCAGGCAGTTTGAACATTAAAATAACAGCAGCAATGTAGCTATCGCCTAACAATAGTGGAGACTGACTTCCATTTCTGCTGGTACCAGCCATCCACAGCAAGGGTCAGGACAAGATTCCCTCTGTGTCCTCCCTCCCCACTTCTTGCATCCGGCTGGCCTCTACAATTCAGAGTATGCATCAGTCAGGCCCCACAGTAACCTTGGGTGGCTGGAGACATGGCTACTACTGCTGAGAGACTATGTGCTGGGTAGCAGGGTGAGTCTCCCCTGTTGCTCCTGGGCTCTTGTAGACAGAGACTGACTACAGGAGGGGTCATATGGGTGTGAATCCAGACAACCACCTTCCTAATGAGCGACTGAGACTTACCTGTCTATCTCTGCCTCTTGGACACATAATATACTTCACCTCTCTTGTTTTATTTGTCCAGGGCCTGGTTGCACTAAGCTTGGCATAGGCTGTGCCCACTTGTCTGTCATAGATGTTCCATAAGAAAAATTGCTTTTGCAGTAATCAGGACTGCAAGTAGTCTAAAGACTATGTGTGCTATATAATATATATTATATGTATATGTATATATGTGTGTATATATATATGTTTATATATATGTATGTATGTGTGTGTATATATATATATGTCTCATCCACCAGCAACTTTGGGGTGCAAGCTGTGGGCCAACTAATTCTGAGGGTTCAAGTGCTTCTCTGTCTTTCCCAGGACCCCATGTCTAGAGTAGGCAACTCCTCCCTGCCAGCACTGGAAAGAGTTTTTCTGTGCAGCCCTGGTTGTCCTGGAACTCACTCTGTAGACCAGGCTAGCTTTGAACTCAAAGATCCACCTGCCTCTGCCTCTGCCTCTTGCCAAGTGCTGAGATTAAAGGGGTGTGCCACCATCATCCAGCAAATGAAGGATTTCTTTATACCATGAAACAGTTCCTTCCTGCCTTTTAAGGTCTATGTTTACCCCAAGGTCCAGGCTAGCACCCCAAAAAAGGTTTAATTATAAAGCCTCCTTCCTAGAGGAGGGAACTAACCTTCAGGGTCTAATATGTGATTTATGGGTCAGCAGGAGGGCTCAGTGGGTTAAGGCACCTGTCACCAAGCCTGGGGACTGGAGTTTGCTTGGTAGAAAGAGAATCTTAACTCCTGCAAATTGTTCTCTGACTTCCACACATGTACCACAGCCTGAACACCCACATATTACACATACACATGCCTGTGCACACACACAAATATTAAGTTACAACAAAACTCTTAGAAATATGTGATTTATGCTCTTAATGCTCAGAATCACTCAAAGACACCTTCCTCCTAACTGTGTCCAATGACTTACTAAACACATTTCTTCCTGAGTCTGGAAGATTAAATTTAGGAACCCTTTCTGTGAAAGAGCTCCCACCATTTGTCTACTGAGAGACTAAAGTTGGAAAACAATTCCTATCTGGTGAGTACTCCTGAGCCCCTCAGCCCCCGAGGGCTGTCAGTGAATTCAGTGTGGCTGCATGGGGGAGTTGAAGGACAACCTGTAGGAATTGGTTCTTCTACCACTGGGCCCACTGGCTCTGCAGCAGACCTTCCTCAAGATGTGTGAAAGCTGTGTTTGAGAAAACCTGAGCCCTTCTGGTCAGAAATCCTGGGTAGGCTTTCTGGACAGGGGCCAGAGCCTCAAGAAGCTTCCAGACCTCTGCGCTTGTGTCCTTGAGGTATGGGTCAGCTTGGCAGGAGCCTTCTCCATCAGCAGGGACTGGTCCAAACTGCCTGGTACAAAGTTTTAGCACTTTTTTTTTTTTTTTGATGTTCCAAATTTCCCAGAGCCATTTCATTTCTTGGAACTCCTGTCTGGGAGTTCCTCCCCTGGTAGATTCTAGGATTAATGAATGGATGACACTGCCCACACCCCACCCCCTGACAGAGCTTCCCTCCTCCCTGGGCTGAACCCTGGAGACCGGGTGTCTGTGTGCAGCATCCAGGCCAGATGACGGTGAGTGTCAGGTCCATGATGATGGGGGTATTCTGCCTCCTATCAAGAGTTGGGCAGAAATAAACTGTTTTCTTTTTGAAGGGTCAAGCCAAGACCCCATGGAAGAACAGCAGAGGCCTGGCAGTTTCTCACAGTTCTGCTCCTCTGTCCAGAAAGCCTACCCAGGATTTCTGAAAGCTGAGCATGTTGTAGGGAAAGCAACATGGGTAGCCAACCATGAAGCAGCTGTGCAATGGGGGCCGTAGGTGGATACCTGGTACCTGGGCAGTACAGGAGATGCTCCTGTAGGCTGCAGTGATACCCAAGCCCACCTCGTGCAGCCTCTCTGGAGCCTGAGTTTCCCAGGATCACAGCTCATCAGTCGGCCGACACGGTTTGGCTAGCCACTGCTCAGTAGATCCTTTCCTGGAAGTCAGGGTTTTGTTTGGTTTGGGGTTTTGGTTTTTTGCTGTTCTTTTCCTTTAGATCTGGGAATGGCGGTGGCTTCTTAGGTTTGAGAAGATGCATACCTTCATGTTGATGAATGTTAGCTACTGTGAGATGTAATTTTTCTATCTTAGCACCTTGATCTCATCAAGGGTTTCCCCAGGAAAGGCGGAGCTACTGTCTTTCTCCTCTGTTTTTATCCCCCATCTTCCTCTTAATCAGATGAAAGTTCCTATTGGAACAGACACATACAGCTGTAAATATTTACAACATCAGGTTCAAAGCCTAATTTGCCCTTTGGTAAAAAACATTAACATTTTTAACCTTTTTTAAAATAAGCATTTTTAATATTTGTGTTATCAAAATAGAAACAGCTTCATTTTCATAGCAAAAGCAGTCCTTTGGGCTCCAGTAAGATACAGTTGCTAGCTCTGGGAGGTTTTGACCCGACCCTCAGCCATTCGGTAGACACTCCATGGCTCTGGGCTCCAACTGTTGCAGTCTCTCAGCCAAGTACTCAAAGGTACTCTTGTCAAGTCACGAGTTCATGGAATCATTTGCAGGTGACAGCAAAGGACCGAGGGTGTGGGGACGGTCTCAGTGACCATTCTTCCTTGGTTCCTGAGATACTCTAGGTTGTGTTCTGAGGATTCATGGACTGGCAGCTGTTCTCAGGAGAGGGAAGATGCTGATGAAGGCCACTGTCTTGGTCCGGGGATGCAACATAAACCGAGACCTGTTTTGACCTTAGCAAAAGTTGCCATTGTTTCCCTATTCTCTACCCCCTTTTCTGACACAAACCCTCAGTTTGTCTAGCTGCCAAACTAATAGAGCTTGAAAGACCTCAAAGAACCTCCAGGATTCTCCCCAAGAGAGAAACTGAGAGGCCCAGAGAGGGAAGTGGTAGCAAGCTAATGTAATACCGGGATGCCAAAGAAGTCTGTGGTTCCCAGCCCTCTTTCTTCCTGCTACATCCAAGCAGGGGAGGCTGCTACACTGTGGCTTGGAGGAGCCCCCAGCACACAGAAGGGAGAAGCCAAGGGACTCAGGCTCTGAGTCCCTTGTACACGCTGAAGCTCTTCAGTCCTTGCAGCTTGCCATTACCTCGAAGCTGTCAGAAATACAATCTCTGGACCCATCTAGACCTACACACTCATCATCTGCCTGCCATCCGGATACTTGGAAACTGACATACACGGAGGAAACTGCATCACTCTGGAGAAACCTTAGTGTGAAGACTGAGAACATACCTTGGTGGAAACTTCTAGAAGCCTGTGGCACAGATGCCAAGAGGGGTTGACCCTTCCCCACCTGGAAAATGAGTAAGTAGAACAAACAGCTCAGAATCCAGGGGAGCCACACAGCCAGGCTACCCCTCAGAGTAAGAGGGGGTACACACACACACATGTGTGGCCTGGCACCTACTCTTGGTCTGCCAGGCCATTGGCAGGACTCCGACTGTGACTCTTAAAAGATCAGTTTGGGAAGATAGCTGCATTTAGAAGTGGTTCCCCTCTGACTAGATCACAGGTAGGGCAAGCTGGTGCCCTTTACTGTAGCCCAGTTCACAGACCTGCAAGGCCAGTGATGCCCAGGGCTGCTTGTCCAGCTCAGCGGCAGTACTCCCGCTCAATGCTCGCCATGAGCTCCTCTTCTGAGTAGTCATAGGAGATGGCCGACTGCCCCTCGGGTCTCTTGGGGCTGTTCCCCGGGGCTCTGTGGATGAGAAATGCAGACAGAGGTGGATATCACCTTCAAACTCCCATTTCTCCATCCTGACATCCGAACCAAAACCCTCTGCTCTGGAGACACCTGAACCCTACTCATAGACATGACCATCTTCACTCATATCTACCGTCATCCTCCCATTTTATCCACCAAGACCTGGATGAGGTTGAAGCAGGACAAGTCAGATGCCCAGGGCTATCTGAGGTTCCTAGCTAACCCTCCAAGAACAACATCCAGGGCTCTGTATACTTCTCCCAAAACACAGAGTGTGAGACCTGGGAAAGCTGCTTGACCTTCCAAGATCTGACTGCTGCCAATGCATTCGCCTTTCCTACTGTACCTGCAGAGCAAGGCGGGAGGGGGGGGGGCGGACATCCAAATGCTTTGGAGGATGGCAGATCTCAGCTGGCTTTGATGCACAGTAACCGTATGTCTGGAGTAGTTGTGTCTCTTGCTGTCTCCATCAGTAAGTAGAAAGGACTGCATCCCAAGACAGCCCAGAGGATTGCTAAGCTGCTGCTTGTGTCTAATATGGAGATGAGGACTTAGGAGGGACTGAGCAGGAGTAACTGCTTGTGAGCTGACTGCAGCCTTGCAAGCCTGGAATAGTGGTGGTGGCTACCCTTCCTGAGGGTTCCTCTGGAGTCTCTACTGACCGCTGTCAGAGAGAAAGGGATACAAGGGCCTACCATAACATCAGAACAAGCCAGGGAGCTGTGCAGGAAGTTGGCTTTCCTGCCAGTCTGGAGACCCTCAACAGAAACAAGCCCTTCCAGGCTTACCCCCCCCCCAGCCCGTGGCACTAGTAGTCGAGGAGGCTGAAACAGTGGAGGCTGAAGCAGCTGGCACCCAAGGGGCTGTGACGTGGCTATAGGCCTCTCCCACCATGCATGCTGATATCCCCGCAGGTGGATACCCAGAGTTAAGCACAATAGATGTTAAGGACAGCATGCAGATGTTGGGTTCTCCCTCTCCATCATGTGGGTTCTGGAGACTAAATTATGTTGTCAGACTTGGTGGCAAGTGCCTTTACCTATGGAGCCGTCTTACTGCCTCCCCCACTTTATCTCTGTACCGGGCAGTGAACCTATGGCATTGCACATACCAGGCAAGCTCCCATTAGGCTGTGTTGCCAGCCCCTGAGGAGTTTTAAAGGCAAAGAGTCTAGGGCCCTGGGACTCTACTTACAGGGTTTGGGGTGGGTTTTGTTGGTTTTGTTTGTTTGCTTGCTTGCTTGTTTTAGACAGTGTCTCCCTGGGTAGCCCTGGCTAGACTGGAACTTGCTATATACAGAAGGCGGGCCTGGAACTCTTGCCTCTGCTTCTACCTCTGTGTCCTAAGTGCTGGGACTAAATACTGAGCCACCAGCCTGGCAGCACCACATGTGAAACTTGAAGGAGTTTTAAGTTCATTTTCTTGATGACGGTTTTGGAGCTGCAATGATGTCCTTATAGCAAAGGACAGTCTTTTAAAAAAAAACAAAAAACAAAAAAAAAAAACCAAAAAACAAAAACAAACAAACAAACAAAAAAAAAACCAAGTAAGTGAAGATCTTATCAACACGTTTACTCTGTGTCACTTGATGACATTCCTTTTATTTTTTTTTTATTATTGGGTATTTATTTCATTTACATTTCCAATGCTATCCCAAAAGTCCCCTACACCCTCCCCCACCCACTCCCCCACCCACCTACTCCCACCTCTTGGCCCTGGCGTTCCCCTGTACTGAGAGGCATATAAAGTCTGCCCGACCAATGGGCCCCTCTTTCTACTGATGGCCGACCAGGCCATCTTCTGATACATATGCAGCTAGAGAAACGAGCTCTGGGGGGGTGGGGGGGGGGGTGTACTGGTTAGTTCATATTGTTGTTCCACCTATAGGGTTGCAGATCCCCCCAGCTCCCTGGGTACTTCCTCCAGCTCCTCCATTGGGGGCCCTGTGATCCATCCAATAGCTGACTGTGAGCATCCACTTCTGTGTTTGCTAGGCCCCAGCATAGTCTCACATGAGACAGCTATATCAGGATCCAAAGGACAGTCTTTACAGATAAACCCACAGAATACAGCGGGACACCCAAGTGTATCTGAACAGACCTGAATAGTCCAGAGTGGCCACAGCGAACCCAGCGAGGGAGGGAGGGAGGCGGGGAGAGGGGAGGGAGGGAGGGAGGGAGGGAGGGAGGGAGGGAGGGAGGGAGGGAGGGAGGGAGGGAGGGAGGGAGGGAGGGAGGGAGGGGAGGGAGGGAGCTAATGAGCGAGCCAGGAAACTAGGAAGCTAGGTCAGGTCAGGAGGAAGCTCAGAGCTGCTGTGGGTACTAGGCTCTGAAGCCACACTTCATGTCCCTTGAGGGCACAGCTCTCCATGTTGAGAGCCTCACTGGCCTGTAGTACAGGGGACTGGAAGGCTCTAAGCGGCTATGAGGGAAGCACTTCAGGCTCCTCCCCATACTTACTCAGAGGCACAGCTGTCTTCAGGGTTGCCTTTAACCTTCTTCTCTGGGGACACCTTGAGCAGGAAGATAGGAAAAGGCATCAAAAACTTGTCACCAGTATAGAGGATCAACACTCTGGCTTTATGGAGGAGTCAACAGCCACCGTGTTTAAATCAGAGTCTGTAAACATCAGGATGGAGCCTCTTCCCTTGGACTCTGGAGCCCCAAATTACCCATTTTGCAGTCAAGAAAACTGAGGCTGTGGAAGAGACTTATAAAACTCAAAAAATGAACAAAAAGAAAGAAAGAGAGAGAGAGAGAGAGAGAGAGAGAGAAAGAGAGAGAGAGAGAGAGAAAGAAAGAAAGAAAGAAAGAAAGAAAGAAAGAAAGAAAGAAAGAAAGAAAGAAAGAAAGAAAGAAAGAAAGAAAGAAAGAAAGAAAGAAAGAAAGAAACAGCAGCACTGAGATTGGGTCTCTTGCCTCCCAGCTGCCACCACTTAGGGGTTCATTCTGTCTCTCACCTCGAGACATCAGTGTCCCAATGTGCCTAGCATGAGACCATCCTATCCCTACCTCCAGGGATCATATCACCCAGCCTCAAGAGCCCTATACCTTCCCTTCAGCAAGTATGCACTGAGTTCATGTTTACCCTGGGCATGAAAGAAAGATGAAATTTCACGACCTGTAAGTCATATAAAGTACTCAGAAATTGCTGGTTGTTTGTGAGCCTAGAGGCTGCCTGGGGCTGAGAACAAAGAAAAAGAAACCCGGGTATGCCCCGTAGTTAAAACATTCTTGGGAACATCTTGTCCATTAAGATAAAGAGGAATGTGAGGACATAACTGGGCTATCTGAACTGAGTCAACAACTCGCAGAACTCTGACACCCTGCACGTACATGTAATTTTTCTGCTGATGTTTGAATAAGCCAATAGTGTGTCGCTATGCTGAATTCCACACCCCTAAGCCCCTTACCCCATAAAAACCCCTAGTTTTCGAGCCTCGTGGCCGACATCCATTATCTCCTGTGTGGGATGCATGTCGGTCCAGAGCTCCCTTATTAAACGACCTCATGTAATTACATCAAGGCCTTTTCGTGATTCTTTGGGTGCACGCCGAATTGGGAATTGAGTGGGGGTTTCCCCCCTAGGTTCTATCAGGCACACACCTGTAATCCCAGCATGTGGGATGCTGGGGTGGAGAGATGGTTCAGTGGTTAAGAGCACTGACTGTTCTTCCAGAGGTCCCGAGACACATGGTGGCTCACAACCATCTGTAATGGGATCTGATACTCACTTCTGGTGTGTCTGAAGACATATACAGTGTACTCATACACAATATATACTTATATATGTATATACATATATTACATATATAATATATATATGTGTGTGTATGCATATATATATTTAAACAACTGAAACAACTACAATTTTTAAAAAAGAACTGTGAGCAATATGTACGTTGCTTATAGGTAACCTGGCCTAAAGCATTTTGTTATAGCGGCTTGAAGCAACAGTGATGCAAAGATAATGGTTTAAAACAACAACATCGAGCTGGATTCCTTAGGAGACCAAATTAAGATGGCTTAAATTACATCTTAAAATTTTCATTTCCTGTAGTTAATTCTGCATGTATTACTCTTAGAAGTAAACACAAGTTAAAACAACCTGACGGGAATTCCCCAAGTGGCTTGTTTTCCAAAGTCCTGAGAACAAAACCCTAAGTTTCCTAGGTCTTGTAACTCAGCAAGGCTTGTGAATGGAAATAACAGTGCCCAGTCACATTCTGCTTTAAAAGATAAATACAGAGGAGATAAAAAGAGAAAAAAAAACAACAACAACATCAACAAAACCTAAAAACCTATCTGACAAAAGGCTCAGGTAAAGACTGGTCACCTAGAGTCAAGAAGGAGGTAGGTGAGACGGCAGCAGGCTGCTCTGCTCCGTGGCAGCCTGGAGACCAGAGTCAGAGTGCTCCAGGGATGTGGGAGAGCGAGTGCTCCAGGGATGTGGGGAAGCAGTTTCGAATTTGTAATTCTATTCTAGAATCCATCAAAATAGACAAACAAACAAAAAATTCAAACGTTCAGTTTATCAACCATTACCTTCTGGGGAAAGTGTATGTGTGTGTGTACATGTGCACATGTAGGGTGTATGCATATATGACACATGTGCACATCCATTTATAGGACAGGTCTATACCTCTATCACTGACTACTTTTCTGTTGGTTTGGTTTGGTTTTTAGCCAGACTCTCTCACTATACCCAGAGCTCAAATACTGGCTAACTGGCTGGCCAGAGTGTGCTCCAGGGACCCTGTCTCAATCCCCAGAACAGTCAAGGTTATAAATGCAAACCACCAGATCCAGATTTCACGTGGGTGCCGGGATCTGAACTCAAGCCCTCATATTTGCATACAGACACTCTACCCACTGACCCTTCTCCCCAGCCTCCTGGGAAGATTTCTAAGGTTTTTTTGGTTTGTTTTGTTTTTTAAATCTAGATAGAGGTTGGTGGAGACATTGCTCAGTAGTTGTGATGGCTATCCTTGGTTGTCAACCTGACTACATCAGAAGGAACTACAATCCAGAAATAAAGGGTACACCTGTGAGATTGTTCTACTTGGTTTAAAGTGTGCGAATCCACTTCTAGTCCAGACCCTCCAGGTAGGAAGACATGCTGCCTTTGAACCAGAACTTGAGGCAAGAAGACAAGCCTTGTTGTTGTTGTTTGGATTTTGTTTGTTTGTTTTTGTTTTTGTTTTTTACAGACAGGCTTCTTTGTGTAAGTGTAGCTGTCCTAGAATTAGCTATGTAGACCAGGGAAAATATACATTTAATCTGGGCCACACCTTTTGCTGGAAGCCTATATAAGAACATGGAAAAACAACAACAACAAAAAAATTAGAAACGTTTTTTTCTTTGCTTTCTTGCTAGCAAGTCCATTCCTTCATTGGCACTAGAGCCTACTTCTTTGGAATTCTAGTGTCTACTGAAGACCAGTTGAGACATCTAGCCTTGTAGACTGAGAAACTTCTAGATTCTTCAACTTTCCATTCGTAGCCCACCATTGTTGGATTAGTTGGATCATAGACTTTAAGTGACTCTAATAGATCTCTCTTCTATACATATAGAAAAAAAGATTCGTTCTATATGCTCTGCTTCTCTAGAGAACCCTAATACTGCAGTATAGATTAAGAGTGTTCATGTAGGCTAGAGGGAGAGCTCAGCAGTTAAGAGCTCTTCCAAAGGTCCTGAGTTCAATTCCCAGCAACCACATGGTGGCCTTCAGCCATCTGAGATGGGATCCAATACCCTCTCTGGTGTCTAGGGACAGCGACAGTGTACTCATATACATGGAGTGAATGAATCTTAAAAAAAAAGAAGGCAAAAGAGTGTTTGCTGCTTCTACAGAGTACCTGGGTTTGGTTACCACACTCCTGTATCAGCTTGGAACTCCCTGTAACTCCAGCCCTAGGGGATTCAATGCCTTCTGGCTTCTACAGGCTTCTGCTTGCCTGTGCTGCATACAAATACACACACACACACACACACACACACACACACACACACACATTAGTAAATAATACTTTCTATCTGAGAGTAAGGTCACACACCAGTAATCCTAGCACTCAGGAAGCCTAGGCAGGGGAATCAGGAGTTCAAGACCATTCTCAGCTGCAAAAGGAATTTGGGGCCAACCTGGGCTACATAAGACTCTGTCTCAAATACCAGAGAAAACAAAACACCCAGAAAAACAAAACACTTTGCCTGTGGTAAAAATACACATTGCCTACATTTTTTTCTGGTTCAGTTACTTCCAAGCGTGTCCTCCCGGGTCCCTTAAGCACGTTCAGACTGTTACAAGCCAACGGGCCACACGGCTCTTCATCCTGCTGAACTAAAAGTTCACTAAACACTAACTCGCCACGGCCTCTCCCAGCCCTTGGTAACCACCATGGTTGGTGTTTCCCATCTTTGAATTTGCCTGGTCTGAGGACCATGGATTTGTCCTTTGGTGACAGGCACACTGTCTTTAAGACTCATCCATCTATGGAGCAACGTCTGACAGAACATCTAAAGAATGAAAGCCATCCTGTCCCATGGATGTCCCTGTGTGGCTTCTCCAGGTACCTGCAGATAGACACGGTGTTGCTTCCAGCCTTGTTTGAGCTGTGGTGGTAATGCTTTTGTGAATATGCTGTGAACCAATCTCTTTGGACAACCTTTTCCATCCTTCCGGGTGTACATGAAGTTTCTTTCTCACATTCACACCAATCTGCCTCCCTACAGCTTTCAGCTGTAAGTTTCAGCTGCCCGTCCTGCTGCAGCTGGTTTGATTTTTTATGAAGGCCTCTTACTTGGACACCTATCTCTTCCATTCAGCTTCCGTTGGCGCCAGCTTCGCTGCCATCTTCTTGGCTGCTTCTCCTCTCCTTAGGACTGTAAGGTTTGTTATGGTTTCTGACCAGGCAGGTGACAAGATCCAAGATGGAAGCCAGCATCAACCCCGGGACCTGCTTGCTGATAACAGGGTTACTACTCTCCCTGGAGGCAGCCAGGATGACAGAACTGTATTGCCATGTGAACTGTGCTCTTAGCATAGGGATCAGAAGAGCCACGTTATGGCTCTTTCCCTGATGGCTCCACCTTGTTCCATCTGTCCAGTTCTCACCTCTGTTTCTCTTTGGGCCCATGTTTCTCCGACCAATTTGTTTAAGCCTTGAACTTGACTGCCAGAGGTGGGAAATCCATTAGCTCCGTCCTGGAACACTCAGCCTTGCCAAAGCCAAGGAAGAGCTTGAGGGAAAGGCAGAGACAGAGATGTCGAGCCTCCTGCTCCAGCCCACTGGAGGCCTGCTACCTGCTGCCCACACTTCACATCTGGACCAACAGAGTGTAAGCTAGGGCCACAGGCACTGTGCTGAGCTCAGGGTGTACATGTGCTTGTGAGTGTGCCCCGTGGGGTAGGAGAAGGCATAGCTCCCCTCACCATCCCAGGAAGGCTTTAGACAAACGGAGCACAGCCATGCAAAGAGACAGAGAACCCGAGGAGCAGGAAGGGTGGCATCTCTTCAGGTCTCCCTGGACTCTTTCAACTAAGTGTGTGTGTGTGCATATATGCTTGTAAGTGTGCACTTGTGTATATATTTTTTAAGTATGCATCTGTGTACACACAGATGTGCGCCTATATGTAAAGTTTCAAAGGCTTTTTCTTTTAGAAATATACTGCCTACTTTACTTACCAAAATAGATCCCGTGTCTTCTATGGACTGTTCCCCCCTAAGTTGATCAGCTTTGTGTGTACAGGTGTGTTCGTGTGC